>NC_139626.1:4426905-4496905 GCF_964638095.1 Poromitra crassiceps | reverse complement strand
GCCCTGATCGTCTTTTCCTCTCTTCCTACCTTTTCTCCTCCCAAGGGATTTTCAACCTCTGCTGCTGCCAGAATTAGCAATAATCTGGCTTTCATGTTGACAGTGAACAACATCAAACAGACAAAACTAGCTGGCTACCGTCCTTGTGGTCGTTGTGTTATGATCTGTACTGCACGCAACTGCAGGGGAAAACAAACGGAGCACAAAAAAACGCTCCGTGTGCTGTGTTTTGTGCACAATGGAAGCTCTCAACATGATTTTCATAGCGTTCTGACTGAAAAAAGCACTTTGGGTGGTTGAAGCTAGCAGCCAAAGCACCGGAAAGTCACACCAACAACAATAATGTAAAGAAGGAAGAAAATAAAGTGCAGCAAAGCTAATCGTGGCTTTTTGTTGTTTTCTAGCAGATGGTTTGTGTTGACTGTACAGTCTGCTCCTTCTTCACCGCTGGCTGTGGGCAACACAGATGCCCTTTACCGTCTCAGGCTAGATGGCAACATGCAGGTTCAAGCTAGTCAGCTAACGGAGATGAGTGACACACGCTGTGGCAGATACTTGACCAATTAAGTGGGGGAGGGGGCGGGACTTGTATAACATTTTGCTGACTCGAGGCAAACAGCTGCATGTTGTAGCTTTAAATCCTCGAACCCTGCGCCTGAAAGTGTGACAGATAGCTGCAAGAACCCTGCGCCTGAAAGTGTGTCAGATAGCTGCAAGAACCCTGTGCCTGAAAGTGTGTCAGATAGCTGCAAGAACCCTGTGCCTGAAAGTGTGTCAGATAGCTGCAAGAACCCTGTGCCTGAAAGTGTGTCAGATAGCTGCAAGAACCCTGTGCCTGAAAGTGTGTCAGATAGCTGCAAGAACCCTGTGCCTGAAAGTGTGTCAGATAGCTGCAAGAACCCTGTGCCTGAAAGTGTGATAGATAGCTGCAAGAACCATGTGCCTGAAAGTGTGTCAGATAGCTGCAAGAACCCTGTGCCTGAAAGTGTGTCAGATAGCTGCAAGAACCCTGTGCCTGAAAGTGTGTCAGATAGCTGCAAGAACCCTGTGCCTGAAAGTGTGTCAGATAGCTGCAAGAACCCTGTGCCTGAAAGTGTGACAGATAGTTGCAAGAACCCTGTGCCTGAAAGTGTGACAGATAGCTGCAAGAACCCTGTGCCTGAAAGTGTGACAGATAGCTGCAAGAACCCTGTGCCTGAAAGTGTGTCAGATAGCTGCAAGAACCCTGTGCCTGAAAGTGTGACAGATAGCTGCAAGAACCCTGTGCCTGAAAGTGTGTCAGATAGCTGCAAGAACCCTGTGCCTGAAAGTGTGTCAGATAGCTGCAAGAACCCTGTGCCTGAAAGTGTGACAGATAGCTGCAAGAACCCTGTGCCTGAAAGTGTGTCAGATAGCTGCAAGAACCCTGTGCCTGAAAGTGTGACAGATAGCTGCAAGAACCCTGTGCCTGAAAGTGTGTCAGATAGCTGCAAGAACCCTGTGCCTGAAAGTGTGTCAGATAGCTGCAAGAACCCTGTGCCTGAAAGTGTGTCAGATAGCTGCAAGAACCCTGTGCCTGAAAGTGTGACAGATAGCTGCAAGAACCCTGTGCCTGAAAGTGTGACAGATAGCTGCAAGAACCCTGTGCCTGAAAGTGTGACAGATAGCTGCAAGAACCCTGTGCCTGAAAGTGTGTCAGATAGCTGCAAGAACCCTGTGCCTGAAAGTGTGACAGATAGCTGCAAGAACCCTGTGCCTGAAAGTGTGTCAGATAGCTGCAAGAACCCTGTGCCTGAAAGTGTGTCAGATAGCTGCAAGAACCCTGTGCCTGAAAGTGTGTCAGATAGCTGCAAGAACCCTGTGCCTGAAAGTGTGACAGATAGCTGCAAGAACCCTGTGCCTGAAAGTGTGACAGATAGCTGCAAGAACCCTGTGCCTGAAAGTGTGACAGATAGCTGCAAGAACCCTGTGCCTGAAAGTGTGTCAGATAGCTGCAAGAACCCTGTGCCTGAAAGTGTGTCAGATAGCTGCAAGAACCCTGTGCCTGAAAGTGTGTCAGATAGCTGCAATTAAGATCATTTAAGACACACTGGAATAAGTCATCATGGGGAAGCATTTCCAGACGGAGTTCACTTGATGTGGGGGGCGGGGCCTAAACTTAAGGTTGAATTAACTGAACTGTTCTACAGCTGGTCTGTTTTTCTGTGAGTGCACTTATTTCATTTCAATGAAATAGCAAATTAAATGCCAAAAATATGACTTGATTGCACTCTTAACTAAGTACAGTAGTAGACTCTTAGCTAAGTGTTACATGTAGAAGACTACAGAGACTAAAAGCATATTTACACACAAAACATTTGCTCTTGTTATCAGCTGAACTCTGATCCGCCTGGCCACAAAAACAAAGGTAAATCTCAGCATACACACACACACACACACACACACACACACACACACACACACACACACACGAAACCAGGTCACGTAGAGTGACAAGTGCACTGACCAAGAAAACCCTCAATTACTTCTGCTTGACTTGCTGTACCATCAAGCAATATTGTCCAGCACATGGCAGTGTGAACAATGTCTCTTGTCCTGTAAAATACAGTTCCTCAAAAGGCATATCATAAAGTTATGTCTGGATATCATTTGAGGAAAATGCTTACCCTCACTGTAGTTGGACTCTGTGGTGAAAGTTTGTTAATCCAATGTTCCAGACTCAGGATTCCCCTCTCACTCCTGTCTCGTTGTCAGCGCTGAGCTTGCGCTGAGAGAGAGAGAGAGAGAGAAAGAGAGAGAGAGAGAGAGAGAGAGAGAGAGAGAGAGAGAGAGAGAGAGAGAGAGAGGGAGAATGACAGGAGGGATGGGCGGTCAGTATGCCAGTTCAGCAGCCAATCAGATCGTTTGTTGCTGGAGAGTTTCCTGCCATAAGTCTTTGTTGACAGTCACCTGACTGTTGGAGCTCAAAACGAATGATCAGGTTGACATGCTACCTGCCATCAGCTATACAGTAGCTGAATGGTTTCCTTCCTAAATTCTACATTGTAATAATCCAGTAAATCTGTCAAATGAAGGAGAAAGATCTTTTTTAAGCTACCTGATGTTAATTCCTGCATGAAATGTTACCTCTATATATTTGGTGAGCAAATTTCTTGAGATGACTAAAAAATTGTCTGATATTTCCCTTAAATAACTTTGTAAGAATGAATGGGTGTGTCATGTTTAAAATGGTTGGAATTAAATCAAGTAGAAACACAAACACAGTAATGGACCAAATTTAAAAACAGTCTTCTCTAACGAAATGATTGCAAAAGGCATTAGGCTACGGTAACTACTGTAGACACAAATTAGAATAATTTATTTCTAAACAGCAAAGATACTCTGGTCATTTTCTGAGGCAACATACATGTTCGCGTCACTCTTGTTCCATAAAGAGCTGCGATGTTATCCATGTTGACTTTGTTCATTCTAAGATACAAAAGGGAAAATATCACACATTACAATTCCATGTGTTTCCTCATTTGTGCCTGATGGCAATACAAAGCAAACAATGAGCAAATCTATGACAGAGAGATCCTCAGAGAAATCTAACTATGACCTCACTTACACCCTGACATGAAACTCCCAACATAAGTCCCAACGCTTCTTTTCACCTGACAGAGGAAGCTTCACCGGTAGGACATAGCACGTGGGAGGATCACGCTATTCCAACCAGTTCCCCTCCCTCCGAACAGGCGCCCTTAACGACCAGAGGAGGCACCACTTCAGTGACCAGGATATTGCATGTTTTGGTGAAGGGGGTTCCTATATGAAGGAATCCCCCGGGAGGCACGGGGAGAACATGCCAACTCCACACAGAAAGGCCCGTTTGACGACCCCACCCGGACGGTGGGCACTCGAGGACATGCGGACGGGCACGCACTCCTTCAGCGTTCAAGGAGAGAGAAACCCCAGGGGAGCACGGGGAGAACATGCTCAAGGAGAGAGAAACCTTACTGAGGCGTTACTGAGATATCAGAATCAGAATCAGAATCGGAATCACTTTTATTGCCACAGTATGCAAGTTACATACGAGGAATTTGTCTTAGTGTCTGTATGCAGCGTAGCAGTCACATCAATATACAGGGATAAGAAGTAGGAAGATAACTAACGGCAATCGCAAGGTTGCAAGTGCAATCAAATCAAATCAAATCGAGTCAATATACAATATGTACATGAGTGGTGAAGTGTTCTGTGGATGATAAATATGAATTTACGTTGGATTTACATGAGATTTACAGACTTGGCGTTACCAAGCTTGAAAATGGCGTTTGTGAGGTCACAGTGACCGTGACCTTTGACCACCAAAATATACGGTAATCAGTTCATCCTTGAGTCCAAGTGGACGTTTGAGCCAAATGTGCCAAAACTTCGTCAAGGCGTTCCTCAGATATCGCATTAAGAGCTAGGAAATGGCGTTCGTGGACGGACGGACAAACCCGAAACCATAATGCCTCCGGCCTGGCTATCGCCGGCGGAGGCATAAAAAGGCAGTTATTGCTAGACCCAAAGCGAGCTGGGAAGACACGCCTGGCTAGCCGGAGAGGAGAGCAGAATAACAGCTCTGGTGCCCCACTTTCATATTGATGAGGGGAGAAGCTTCTTGGAAAGTCCTCATCGGCAGCATCTGAGCTCTCTCTTTGGGAGCAGCATCTGAGCTCTCTCTTTGGGAGCAGCATCTGAGCTCTCTCTTTGGGAGCAGCATCTGAGCTCTCTCTTTGGGAGCAGCATCTGAGCTCTCTCTTTGGGAGCAGTCGCATCAAAGTATGCAACAGACTCATGAATACAAGGGGGTGGAGGCACTCAGAAGTGACTCAGAAGAAATCTACCAGATGATTCTCATTTTAAAGGGCTTTTGTTATCAAAAGAAAACAATTCTTAAAGTTTAAAGTGATTCAGATTAAAACAAAATATAGTACTTCATAAAAGGATGTCATGTGACTTGAGCCGTTTGCCTGAGAAAGTGTATTGACTTTTACAGACAAGTTGGAGACTGAAAGTGAAAAACCAATGAATTAAGGCAGTTGTCTTCCCATTCTGCTTTAAAGGAGAACTGTTAGGTAAGCTGTCCCAACCAGAGCCAGCCTTTCCCAAGCTGCGATAAAGTCTAACACATGTTGATGAAGGCAAAAGGGGATGATCTCATCACCTCTGCTCTGACATCCCTGAAGAAACTGGATATAACCAGAATCAGATGGTTAACAGTGCTGTGTAAAACGCTTTCTCTGTTTGTGTGTGTGTGTCAGTTTTTCCCTCATAAATACCCCAAAACGTAATTTTCAAACTGCCACACATCAATGTTAAAAAAAAGGAAAATACACATTAAATATCTGTACAATAGAGAATCCCTTCTCTGAAGCTGTCATGTGAAGCTGTCTACTACTGTGCTTTTAGAAAATACTTTTCCCCACATATGACCACTGTGTCTAAGATTAGGTGTGACTATTATCCTCTCAAATGATGTATTGTTTTTGAGCAAAACTCTAATAGTTACACCATCCAACATTCACACTGCTTTCACACACATCTTTTTGGTTTGGCGATCTGGCTACTCCTCAAGCAGGAGTCAATTCACATTCACACCCAGCCTGGCAATCAGGAAGCTGTCAGCTGATGACGTCATCAAAGACATTCAGATTCCAGATGGCAGACAACATGACATTCCAGACGTGCAGCAGTGTCATGGGTTAAGCACTACAGTTTCACACCAAGTTTGCCTAAACCATGAGTCTGACCCATCTGGGTCATTCACTGAGCCGACTCTCCCCTGTTACACTGGCAGTCAACCTGACTGAGTATTCACCACATCTCTATTGTTTTCTTCTTTTTTTAAAGTGTAACTTACCCCCAAAACACTTTTTTTCATCTTTTAACCAATATATATGACTTTGGGGGTGGTGTGTGAAGAATCCTGGTCAAAAGTGCCCTCTATGGGTGGAACAGTGCTTTTTTTTTTGCCCTCAAATGAATGGGAGATTTGGTACAACCTGACATCACGTTGTTCCCAAAGACTATGGGATTTCAAGATAGTTACTCCCCTACTCCCCCTGTACCCTTTCCCAGGCTCCTCACAACTCCAAGCCTATTGGAGGGAGGGAGGGGTTATTGTGTGTTTGCAGCAGCTCGAGCCCCCGCACCAAAGTGAGCCTCCCCTGAGCGACTTTCATCCCCGCCGTCATTTCCGCAAACAAATCTCATCGCAGTTTAGCGCACATGTAAAATATAACGCTATACTACGACGTGACAATGTGACAAAGCTGCTCTAAACACATCGGCTACTATAATATAATTCCCTGCATCTCATACTGACATTAGATCGGTATTAAGTTTGGACAGACTGAATGGATTGAGCCGAGGAGGAGGAGGGAGCTCTGCAGCAGCTCTGCCTGGCTGCGCTGCACTCGAGAGGAAAAATCAGAGGTGCAGTAACTTTTAACAAGAATCACGAAAAGCCCCCAAACGAAAATTAAAAACGGATTTCATGGCGCGGTTTATGGCAAGTTGGACGAGGGAATGATGAGGAGAAATCTCGCATTGTGATTACATGAGCGTGAGAGCGGGGCGTTTGTCCTGACTATTGTGCTGTGGTCTCGCGTCACTAGTCTCTTTTAACGATACTTACATAGACTACATGGGAGTCAATGGAGTGAATTTCTAGTTCGCCACTGAATGACAAAATTGATATAACTTTCAACCATTTTGAGCAACGTTGTTTCCATACAGGCCACCAGCGTTGGCTAGTTGTTGATATTTATAAAGATATTGCAGCTCTCATATAAATTATTTTCGAGGCGGTGGTTTTGGATTTCCGGAAAAACATTCCTGAGCTGAGCACAGCCAAAGAGTATAGTATAGACAAGAGGAGACGTCATTTCTTGGTTTTTCCCATAGGTTTTTTCAAATCACCATTTTGTTACATATCTGGGGGGTAAGTCCCCCTTTAAGCAAGCAAACCCTAACCCTACAGTATGGTTCAGTAGTATCAGTGTGTTTGTTTGAATGTGTCTAAGGTTTGTCCTGGTATTGATAACGATATAGACTCACTCACTTTTCCTCGGTAGCCATTGCTGTGTGTCGGCTGTGTACATTTTAATGCACTATTTTTACACTTACTGTATGTTTTCATTTACTGTGTGTATGTTTTTATTACTGTGTCTGATTTATGCGTTTGTGTTTTATGTGTTCTCCCTCTATTGCACAGACAATTGCCGCATTGGGGACAAATAAAGTCCTTGAATCTTGAAGAGCATTTCAGAGATTGCTGGTCTGCAGTTAACAATGATCTAAGCAGGCATACAAAATGAGAGAAAAGCAGGGCCACTGACTGAGAGAAAAATACTATAAAATATAATTATAGTGAACTTAACAGATGATTATTATAAAGCGCAATACGATATAAATACGATGCAGAATGAATCATTCGGGATCAGGATGAGGGCTTCCTAACCAGTTTGGCACCCTGGAGGACCAAGAAATTAGCCCAGCTTTGGCTTTAGATTTCGTTCAGATGTCAAGTAAAAGCCTTATTCTCTCCAGTGCTGCGATTAGATTTTTGCCAACTTTTGCTCCTTGGATTTTTCATTACGTTTAGGCTCTGTGGGTTTTTCATTCAGTTTAGGCTCTGTGGGTTTTTCATTACGTTTAGGCTCTGTGGATTTTTCATTCAGTTTTGGCTCTGTGGGTTTTTCATTCAGTTTTGGCTCTGTGGGTTTTTCATTCAGTTTTGGCTCTGTGGGTTTTTCATTCAGTTTAGGCTCTGTGGGTTTTTCATTCAGTTTAGGCTCTGTGGGTTTTTCATTCAGTTTTGGCTCTGTGGGTTTTTCATTCAGTTTTGGCTCTGTGGATTTTTCATTCAGTTTAGGCTCTGTGGGTTTTTCATTCAGTTTAGGCTCTGTGGGTTTTTCATTCAGTTTAGGCTCTGTGGGTTTTTCATTCAGTTTTGGCTCTGTGGATTTTGCCATCTCTTTCCTGTACGATAATAACACTGACTCAGCCTAATAGGACATCATAGGAAACCGATAATAAAGTGTGTCTTGAATGTTTGTGCCTCACATCTCCTGGGCTACAGTTAGTAAAAGGGGAGATATTAATGATTCTTACACTAATGGTCCTTAAGCTTAATACCCTTTTTGTCTGATGAGTGCCCGAACACAATTAGTAACAATTAGTTTGAATGAGGTTGGGTCCCAGTGTGAGATGGTTACATCTGAGTGAAAGGGTTCAAGAACCCCCGTCCCCAGTCTCTCCCAGCCCATCTTTTATCCCTTTTGATGAGGGGCTACTCTCACATAAAAGGCCTTTTCTAATGTCCATTCATGTGGGATAATTTCCCAACTCATCCAAACGATGAGTCATGGCGTGGCATGTGATTGCATTAGGTACACAGCCTCACACGTAAAGCCATGATCCGTGAGTCAGGAAACAGCAGCGGGGCGGGGGATTCAGACTCAACACAGACTCAAACTCACGTTGGTGGGTATTCTGGGTAATGTGGTTTCTCTGGACTGGTTGACATAACGGCTGTCACCAACGGTTAGCCTAGACACCGCATGACACTGGCAGTGGAATAGTAAAACAACTGTGTGAGCTGTAAAACTTGTAAAATGTAAACAGGGTCAGCCGGCTAAAGTCAGACGCTCAGGCTCAGGCTCCATAGGGTCCCATACTCCCATTGCCGTTTCCACCCATTGACGCCGTTTGTTTACAAAAATGCTGATCGGCTGGTACCCCGTGTACTTATATATATATATATATATATATACATACATACATACATATACACACAGTGGATATATATATATATATATATAATATATATATATATATATATATATATATATATATATATATATATATATATAATATATATATATATATATATATATATATATATATCTGTCTTGTTTTATCTGTCTCTGTCTTGTTGGCAAGTGTTGACTTCGCGGAAGCAACCGGTCCTCGGCTGTGCCTCGGCCCGGTTCTCGCTTCAGCGTCGTCCCTTAAAAAGTGATAATGTACACCTCGTCATGCATTAACCCTTACTTATACCATGGTCTGGGTGAATACTCGATTCTGATTGGCTGCAAGGTGTCCATTAAAAAGTGATATTGTACAGTGATAATGGACACCTAGCTAAATGGTCTGTTCACCGTTCATATCAATGCGCCATAGTTTCACAGTGTGGTATCAAGAGAGCTGTTTGAGCTCTATACCCCCGTTAAGGGTTAATATGACAATTTTCTAAGTTGAGAAAAAAATGGACTCGGTCAAAGTAAGTATTTAAATCACCCCTGTGTGCTCAGTTTATCAAAAATAACTCTTATTTACAATTTTGATTTTCGTTTCGGAGATTTCCCTCCCCTGACAGAAGCCGGCTCTGAGCCATTATGAGCCACTCTCCGGACAGAGAAAATGGGCGTGAACAGCCGAGGAAAGAGAGAGAGAGAGAGAGAGAGAGAGAGAGAGAGAGAGAGAGAGAGAGAGAGAGAGAGAGAGAGAGAGAGAGAGAGAGAGGAGCAGGGAAGCTTGCACTGTGTGTGTCAACAGCGCTGTGCTGTCCTCCTTTCTCTCTCTCTCCTCTCGCCTCTTCATACGCACATTTTCTCTGTCCCACAGTAAACCCTGGAGAATAATACTCATGTATAGAGTCGTTTCCATGTTGCCAAACACTATTGACAGTTTGAGCCTTCCCGCAGATGGCAAAACAAGCAGTTTTTTTTGGACTCCAACATACTGAAAGCAGATAGTTTTCACTCTGCTCCTGCCTCGCGCCATTTACGTCTTATAAGACCTGCAGACGTTAACGCAATTCCCTGGAATGCGAGTTTAAACGACCCAGTTACATGGCGTTGCATTCTTAGACATTGCCGTTTTATTTTGTATGTTGTTACATAGGCTACAATTGGCCAAATTATTAGTTAGCTTGATTCTAGAATTGTGCCAGGTGTAGAAACTAAGCAGCCATTTTATCCCATGATAGCCTAATCTCGAGGGGACTATTTTGTCTCGCCGGTTCTCAACTCATATTCAAGGTTATGAAAACTAGATTTTGATTGCAAAATGCATGGAAATATAAATGAATGGTCTTGTTTTGTTTCTTTGGCAAGTGACCATGGTATAAGCGGGTTAATGCACTTCGAGGTGTCCATTATCACTTTTTAAGGGACTTCGCGGAGGCAAACCATCCTCGGCTTCGCCTCGGACGGTTCACGCCTCCACGTCGTCCCTTAAAAAGTGATAATGGACACCTCGTCGTGCATTAACCCTTACATATTCACCAAAGATTGACTTGATTGATTGATTGACTTTATTTGGTGATAAAAACAGGACATAAGACAACATATCACCGAGGATAAAAACACAACAAAGCCCGAAGGCTTATTTCCATTGTGGTCCCCATGGAGACAAGACAGACAACGTAAATACATGTAACAAAGAAGTGCAAGTGGGAACATAATTTAAAACTAATACAACTCCATTAAAAGATAAATTACTAACTCAGTTTATAATTTACCAAAATAAAAAAATAAAAAATAGAACTAAACATATCAATCAATAAAATAAAAGACCAGCTATACCATAAATAAATAACCAATTCAAGAACTAAAAAAGACAGGATAAAACGGTTTAAAGTGCGGATGTTTGTAACCATTTTTTTAAGCCTTTCTTAAAAGTGCAGATAGACTCACTCAGTTTCAAGCACGAAGGTAACATGTTCCATTGAGTCGCTGCATTATATTTGAACGAGTTCCTCCCCATCAGGGTCCTGAATCTGATAGGGATGAAATCAGTAGAACTGCCTCTCGTAGAATACTGGTGACGCTCACTCACACAAGAAAAGTAGCTTTTAAGATACATAGGAACAAAATTCTTAACAATCTTAAAAGTGAACAGCAGCTTGATGTATAAAGTGCGCTTCTCAACTGTCAGCCAATTAAGACTGTCAAAGTGAGCTTGGTCCAGGTGGGTACGTGGATGGACTTTAAGAATGACTCGAATCAACTTGTTTTGAGCCGTTTGTAATTTGTTTTTGAGTTTCTGAGAGAGACCAGTATACCAGCAGATGGCAGCATAGTCAAAATGACTCTGAACAAGTGCAGAAGCCAAAGAGTGAAGGACTGGACTGGTGAGAAAGGCAGCTTTCCTGGCCAGAAACCTGACATGCATATTAATTTTGCCAAGGACTTTCAGAGCCATATACTCACCTGATAGGCATTTGTCTAAAATGCAGCCAAGGTAGCTTACCTTATCTTTGGCATTAATTTGAATGTCACCAATCTTGATGACGAGACCGGGCGATTTAGACAATTAAATTTTAGAGCCGAATACAATGGCCTCTGTCTTACCTAAGTGAAGAGACAATCTGTTGTCGGACAGCCAGTCACAAACACTCTCTAGCTCTGCACTTAAAGTTTTCTCTACAGCAGATTTATCCTGGTGCGACACCATTAAAACAGAGTCATCAGCATAAAGAAACAAATTACAGGCAGGTGAGGTCGCCGCTCTAAAATCATTAATATATAAAAGAAAAAGCAGGGGTCCGAGGATACTCCCCTGCGGCACCCCCCACCCCATTTCTTGAACTTCAGAAAGCGTTCCGTTAACGTCCACCCTTTGAAGACGGTGGGTAAGATATGATTCGATCCAACGTCATGCTAAAACGTTTGATGGTTTGATGTAAATAAGCTATCATTAAATTTGAAAAAGACTAAGTTTATGGTTTTTGCAAACAGAAAAAAATATGAAAATGTTTCTTTGACCATAAATGGAGCTCACATTGAAAGAGTGTCGGAATTTCGATTTTTGGGTGTCATAATGGATGATAAATTAACCTGGAAATCTCACATTGCATACATTAAAACAAAGTTGTCCAGGAATATTTCTGTATTGAACAGAGCAAAATACGTGTTGGATTATAAATCAATGAGAATTTTGTACTGTTCAATTATTTTGCCTTATTTTTCTTATGGTGTGGAAGTGTGGGGCAATACATATTCAAGTAACATCAAGCCATTGTTTATTTTACAGAAAAGGGCATTAAGAATCATCCATAATGTAGACTCAAGAGAACATACCAACAGACTGTTCATTAATTCTGGATTAATCAAATTTAAAGATTTAATTGATTTACAGACACTGTTAGTTTTGTACAAAGCAAAAAACAGAGTTCTGCCGGCAAATTTGCAAAGGTTGTTTGTTTTTTGTTCAGGGGACGAGGACAGTAGAAGAAAATATAATTTTAAGCATCAGTTCGCACGGACCACTTTAAAACAGATGTGTGTTTCAGTTACTGGTGTCAAACTGTGGAATTCCTTATCAAATGATTTAAAGGCTGATTTAAGTGTTTTTCAGTTCAAAAAATTGTATAAACAAAGAGTATTTAGGCAATATGATAATGTCTGATCATAGTTCTTTCGAGGTAAATTTTGTTTCAAACTTTTGAGGTACATTTTTTTTCTCATACTCATGGATCATAACCTTATTTGTATTTCTTCCCATGTGAGTATAAATGTGCTGTCTTATTGAAATGTTGTAGTAGGATTCGGCAGTCCATTTTTGTTTTTGTTAATTTAAGTTAAGAATAGGGGGCAGGTAATATAATAGGGGTGGGGGAAAAAATCGATTCACCTAAGTATCGCGATTTTTAATGTCACGATTTTTTGGATCGATCTTTTATTCCAGAATCGATAATCGCAAATTAAAAAAAAAAAAAAAAATTTTTTTTTTTTTGGTGCTTGCAGTCAGGCCACTCACTGAACAGCAGGCCAGGCGCCGCCTACTGGTTTACTAGTGGTTTTATTACTTTATTAGTTAGTCTGAACTTCAGGGTTAAAGTGGGTGCATCTCATTGTAAAATTGGACTTCAAACGGCCCAAATCTGGCTTCAAACGGCCCAAATTTCACGCGTGTTGGCCCATATCGGCCTGGCCTGCTTGGTATCTAATGCCCGGCCTGAATTATGATCCCAGTCCGCCCCTGTTTTTAACTATATCGCCCAGCCCTACTCATGATATATAATATACAGTCTCTAGTGTACAGTATGATTCAACTTTTCCCATGTTCTAATCTAGTGTAAAAAAGCAAACAAACTGAAAAAAGAAAAGAAAAAAATAAACAAAAATCGCAATAAATCGTAATATCGAATCGCAATAATCGTAGAATCGCAATACTTAAGAATCGCAATATAAATCGAATCGGCACCCAAGAATCGTGATAGTATCGAATCGGGAGATAAGTGAATCGCCACAGCCCTATAATATAAGTTTTTCTTCTTCCTGCTCCTTTCCGACCATGGAATGTGGAAACATTGAATTGCAATTATTGGTGTATGAAATATCATGATCGGAACAAATAAATAAATGAAATGAAATAAATGAAAACACTAAAACCCATTGCTCTGAGTTTAAGAATTAAAATGCCGTGGTCTACAGTATCAAACGCTTTTTGAAGATCAAGCAACACTAGACCACAAAACTTGCCTGCATCAACTTCCCTCCTAATTAAATCAGTGAGGTACATCAGGCATGTTTCAGTAGAATGGGATTTCCTAAAACCTGACTGCCACTCATATAAAATCTGTTTCTCTGTAATAAAGTCATTGATTTGTTTTAACACTAGATTTTCCAAGACTTTAGACAGAGAACATAAAATCGATACAGGCCTGTAGTTGTTTGGGTCCCTTTTACACCCTTTTTTAAAAAGAGGAATCACTCTGGCTTTTTTAAAACCCACTGGTACAGTTCCTGACGTGATGGATAGGTTCATGATGTGGGTGATGAAGGGAGTTATCACCTCCGCAGCATCATTGAGGAACCTGGCCGGCATCAGATCAAGACCTGTGCCTTTCGTAGGCTTCAAATTTTTAAGTTGTTTACCTACCTCAGCTTCAGAAACTCTGGAAAATGCCAACGAGCCTGGTTCAATGCCCAGCTGCCCATAGAAACCAGTCAGATGTTTCTCACCAAAGGCCCCTGAAGGTAATGGAAGCTTGTCAACTAGCTGTTTAGCAACAGAGGAGAAGTGGATGTTAAGATGTTCAGCTACTTCCTTTTTATTGGAAGTTATTTGACCATTCACTTCTAGGCTGATGTTACTGCCACTGGTTTTAGTTTTGGTGCTGTAACCGATTTCTTTTAGGCATTTCCAGAGCTTCTTTGGCTCCTTCCTGTGCTCCAATATTTTCTCACTAAAGTAATTTTTTTTAGCCTTGGTGACCATTTGTTTGACCTCATTTCTCTGTTTTTTAAACTGTAAAAAACTGTTGAGGTCCTTCTTAGTTTTATGTTCTAAAAGACAGGCATCTCTCTTTTTGATGGCCTCTAGAATATTTTCATCAACCCATTTCTCAGTTCTTTGTTTAATCCTAACAGTTTTTATAGGTGCTAGGATATCTAGAGTCTGCAGAAAAACAGCATTAAAAGCAGTAAGTGCTTCATCCACATCTTGACAGCAGAGAACCTCACGTAGATCCTGATTACACGAAAGTTTACCAACAAATACATCCTTATTGTAGTTCCTTAGGCTTCTTAATTTAACCGAGTTGTGTTTACGAAAGATAGGTTTCTTTAAAGGTTAAAGGTTAAAGGTATAGGTTTAAAGAAATAGGTTTCTTTCTCTAAAGATGCATTTAGAGAAAATCGTGCACAGGTTCCCTCAGTGAGCTCAGCCAACATGTAGAGGAATCCCCCTCTCTCCAACATAAGAGCTCAGCCAGGAAGAAAAGACACGTCGCATGACTACAATAGAAGCACATTCCTTCAGCTGTGCAGAGTTGAAAAGAGACCGCTAGACAAATGCAATGAAAGAGAGAGCAGTGCTGCTGAATACATTAGTATTAGTGGAAAAAAGTGTGCTTTAGAATCTAATTAAAGGGGGAAAATGCACGATTAAAACTGAATTCATGCGAATATGATTACTGGAATAACATTATGTGACTTATGCTTTAGGTAGGATTTTTGTATTAATGAAAAAAATATTGTGGTTAGGAACTAATGGAAATCTGCAGGCCTTTGAATTTCTGTGAAGTAAAAAAAAAAATTGCTGAAGAGAATCTGTATTTTATCCAGAAGCAGAGGAAAGGGATGGTGTTCCCCTCATGAGGGCAAATGATGACATGTATTCCCCTTATTTCAAGGGAGTGTGCTTCTCAAGTTTTGGGTCAGGACCCAAAATGAGTCACAGGCCTGTTTCTGACTGAAGTAGTCTCTGAGTGAGGCCAACGTGTTTCTGACCGGAGTAGTCTCTGAGTGAGGGTAAGTGTTTCTGACCGGAGTAGTCTCTGAGTGAGGCTGACGTGTTTATGACCAGAGTAGTCTCTGAGTGATGGCGACGTGTTTCTGACCGGAGTAGTGTCTGAGTGAGGAAAAAGTGTTTCTGACTGGAGTAGTCTCTGAGTGAGGGAAAAGTGTTTATGACTGGAGTAGTCTTTGAGTGAGGGAAAAGTGTTTATGACTGGAGTAGTCTCTGAGTGAGGGAAGAGTGTTTCTGAGCGGAGTAGTCTCTGAGTGAGGGGAAGGTGTTTCTGACTGGAGTAGTCTCTGAGTGAGGGAAAGTGTTTCTGACCGGAGTAGTCTCTGAGTGAGGCTGACGTGTTTATGACCAGAGTAGTCTCTGAGTGAGTGAGGGAGTGTTTCTGACTGGAGTAGTCTCTGAGTGATGGCGACGTGTTTCTGACCGGAGTAGTGTCTGAGTGAGGGAAAAGTGTTTCTGACTGGAGTAGTCTCTGAGTGAGGCCGGCGTGTTTCTGACCGGAATAGTCTCTGAGTGAGGAAAGTGTTTCTGACCGGAATAGTCTCTGAGTGAGGAAAGTGTTTCTGACCGGAATAGTCTCTGAGTGAGGGAAAGTGTTTCTGACTGGAGTAGTCTCTGAGTGAGGCCAGCGTGTTTCTGACCGGAATAGGGATGTTCATTTTGAAAATTTTCCAAAATCGATAATCGGTGAAAATTAACGATCAATTATCGATCATCGATTTTATTAATACTTAGAAAATTTTCAATATTTTCAATTTTTTTTTTTTTTTTTACAAAATGAATGCCTATGGCAGAAAATACGAAAGACAACGTGTTCTCCTCAATGAACTCTTTATTTCAATGTGTCTCCTCTCCAACACTGCTGTCCCCGGCGCATGCCGGTGTGAATTTCCCATGTTTAAAACAGTTTTGTTGGCACAAAGGCCCGTGCCCAGCCAGAAAACTAGAGACTATATGAAGCTCCACCTCACGTTAGTCGGCTGTGCAATGGAGTGGGGCGAGGAGGAACGAATTCCACCCAAACCTAGTCCAAAAAAAAAAAAAAAAAAAAAATTTAATAATTAAAAAATCGATCCAAATGCCACAGGATCGATTCCAATCCTTAACGATCGATTATCGATTTTCGATAATTGATGAACATCCCTAGACCGGAATAGTCTCTGAGTGATGTAAAAGTGTTTCTGACCGGAGAAGTCTGAGTGAGGGAAAGTGTTTCTGACCGGAATAGTCTCTGAGTGAGGGAAGTGTTTCTGACCGGAATAGTCTCTGAGTGAGGTTTAAAGTGTTTCTGACCGGGGAAGTCTGAGTGAGGGAAAGTGTTTCTGACCGGAGTAGTCTCTGAGTGAGGCTGATGTGTTTATGACCAGAGTAGTCTCTGAGTGAGGGAAAGTGTTTCTGACCGGAGTAGCCTCTGAGTGAGGTAAAAGTGTTTCTGACCGGAATAGTCTCTGAGTGAGGGAAAGTGTCTCTGACCGGAGTAGCCTCTGAGTGAGGAAAAGTGTTTCTGACCGGAATAGTCTCTGAGTGAGGAAAAGTGTTTCTGACCGGAGTAGTCTCTGACCGGAGTAGCCTCTGAGTGAGGAAAAGTGTTTCTGACCGGAGTAGTCTCTGACCGGAGTAGTCTCTGAGTGAGGAAAAGTGTTTCTGACCAGAGTAGTCTCTGACCGGAGTAGTCTCTGAGTGAGGCAAAGTATTTCTGACCGGAATAGTCTCTGAGTGAGGAAAAAGTGTTTCTGACCGGAGTAGTCTCTGAGTGAGGGAGAAGTGTTTATGACCGGAATAGTCTGAGTTTGGAAAAAGTGCTTCTGACCGGAGTAGTCTCTGAGTGAGGAAAAAGTGTTTCTGACCGGAGTAGTCTCTGAGTGAGGAGAAAGTGCTTCTGACCGGAGTAGTCTCTGAGTGAGGGTGACAATAACAAAGTGAGAGGCTGCATGATGTTATACTGCTGCAAACAGAACAGACTTTTCATGACAATGACAAAGTGAGAGGCTGCATGATGTTATACTGCTGCAAACAGAACAGACTTTTCATGACAATAACAAAGTGAGAGGATGCATGATGTTATACTGCTGCAAACAGAACAGACTTTTCATGACAATAACAAAGTGAGAGGCTGCATGATGTTATACTGCTGCAAACAGAACAGACTTTTCATGACAATAACAAAGTGGGAGGCTGCATGATGTTATACTGCTGCAAACAGAACAGACTTTTCATGACAATAACAAAGTGAGAGGCTGCATGATGTTATACTGCTGCAAACAGCACAGACTTTTCATGACAATAACAAAGTGAGAGGCTGCATAATGTTATACTGCTGCAAACAGAACAGACTTTTCATGACAATAACAAAGTGAGAGGCTGCATGATGTTATACTGCTGCAAACAGCACAGACTTTTCATGACAATAACAAAGTGAGAGGCTGCATGATGTTATACTGCTGCAAACAGAACAGACTTTTCATGACAATAACAAAGTGAGAGGCTGCATGATGTTATACTACTGCAAACAGAACAGACTTTTCATGACAATAACAAAGTGAGAGGCTGCATGATGTTATACTGCTGCAAACAGCACAGACTTTTCATGACAATAACAAAGTGAGAGGCTGCATGATGTTATACTGCTGCAAACAGAACAGACTTTTCATGACAATAACAAAGTGAGAGGCTGCATGATGTTATACTGCTGCAAACAGAACAGACTTTTCATGACAATAACAAAGTGAGAGGCTGCATGATGTTATACTGCTGCAAACAGCACAGACTTTTCATGACAATAACAAAGTGAGAGGCTGCATAATGTTATACTGCTGCAAACAGCACAGACTTTTCATGACAATAACAAAGTGAGAGGCTGCATGATGTTATACTGCTGCAAACAGCACAGACTTTTCATGACAATAACAAAGTGAGAGGCTGCATGATGTTATACTACTGCAAACAGAACAGACTTTTCATGACAATAACAAAGTGAGAGGCTGCATGATGTTATACTGCTGCAAACAGCACAGACTTTTCATGACAATAACAAAGTGAGAGGCTGCATGATGTTATACTGCTGCAAACAGAACAGACTTTTCATGACAATAACAAAGTGAGAGGCTGCATGATGTTATACTACTGCAAACAGAACAGACTTTTCATGACAATAACAAAGTGAGAGGCTGCATGATGTTATACTGCTGCAAACAGCACAGACTTTTCATGACAATAACAAAGTGAGAGGCTGCATGATGTTATACTGCTGCAAACAGAACAGACTTTTCATGACAATAACAAAGTGAGAGGCTGCATAATGTTATACTGCTGCAAACAGAACAGACTTTTCATGACAATAACAAAGTGAGAGGCTGCATGATGTTATACTGCTGCAAACAGAACAGACTTTTCATGACAATAACAAAGTGAGAGGCTGCATGATGTTATACTACTGCAAACAGAACAGACTTTTCATGACAATAACAAAGTGAGAGGCTGCATGATGTTATACTGCTGCAAACAGCACAGACTTTTCATGACAATAACAAAGTGAGAGGCTGCATGATGTTATACTGCTGCAAACAGAACAGACTTTTCATGACAATAACAAAGTGAGAGGATGCATGATGTTATACTGCTGCAAACAGAACAGACTTTTCATGACAATAACAAAGTGAGAGGCTGCATGATGTTATACTGCTGCAAACAGCACAGACTTTTCATGACAATAACAAAGTGAGAGGCTGCATAATGTTATACTGCTGCAAACAGAACAGACTTTTCATGACAATAACAAAGTGAGAGGCTGCATGATGTTATACTGCTGCAAACAGAACAGACTTTTCATGACAATAACAAAGTGAGAGGCTGCATGATGTTATACTGCTGCAAACAGCACAGACTTTTCATGACAATAACAAAGTGAGAGGCTGCATGATGTTATACTGCTGCAAACAGAACAGACTTTTCATGACAATAACAAAGTGAGAGGCTGCATGATGTTATACTGCTGCAAACAGCACAGACTTTTCATGACAATAACAAAGTGAGAGGCTGCATGATGTTATACTGCTGCAAACAGCACAGACTTTTCATGACAATAACAAAGTGAGAGGCTGCATGATGTTATACTGCTGCAAACAGAACAGACTTTTCATGACAATAACAAAGTGAGAGGCTGCATGATGTTATACTGCTGCAAACAGCACTGACTTTTCATGACAATAACAAAGTGAGAGGCTGCATGATGTTATACTGCTGCAAACAGCACAGACTTTTCATGACAATAACAAAGTGAGAGGCTGCATGATGTTATACTGCTGCAAACAGCACAGACTTTTCATGACAATAACAAAGTGAGAGGCTGCATAATGTTATACTGCTGCAAACAGAACAGACTTTTCATGACAATAACAAAGTGAGAGGCTGCATGATGTTATACTGCTGCAAACAGAACAGACTTTTCATGACAATAACAAAGTGAGAGGCTGCATAATGTTATAGTGCTGCAAACAGAACAGACTTTTCATGACAATAACAAAGTGAGAGGCTGCATGATGTTATACTGCTGCAAACAGAACAGACTTTTCATGACAATAACAAAGTGAGAGGCTGCATGATGTTATACTGCTGCAAACAGAACAGACTTTTCATGACAATAACAAAGTGAGAGGCTGCATAATGTTATACTGCTGCAAACAGAACAGACTTTTCATGACAATAACAAAGTGAGAGGCTGCATGATGTTATACTGCTGCAAACAGAACAGACTTTTCATGACAATAACAAAGTGAGAGGCTGCATGATGTTATACTGCTGCAAACAGAACAGACTTTTCATGACAATAACAAAGTGAGAGGCTGCATGATGTTATACTGCTGCAAACAGAACAGACTTTTCATGACAATAACAAAGTGAGAGGCTGCATAATGTTATACTGCTGCAAACAGAACAGACTTTTCATGACAATAACAAAGTGAGAGGCTGCATGATGTTATACTGCTGCAAACAGAACAGACTTTTCATGACAATAACAAAGTGAGAGGCTGCATGATGTTATACTGCTGCAAACAGAACAGACTTTTCATGACAATAACAAAGTGAGAGGCTGCATGATGTTATACTGCTGCAAACAGCACAGACTTTTCATGACAATAACAAAGTGAGAGGCTGCATAATGTTATACTGCTGCAAACAGCACAGACTTTTCATGACAATAACAAAGTGAGAGGCTGCATAATGTTATACTGCTGCAAACAGCACAGACTTTTCATGACAATAACAAAGTGAGAGGCTGCATGATGTTATACTGCTGCAAACAGCACAGACTTTTCATGACAATAACAAAGTGAGAGGCTGCATGATGTTATACTACTGCAAACAGAACAGACTTTTCATGACAATAACAAAGTGAGAGGCTGCATGATGTTATACTGCTGCAAACAGAACAGACTTTTCAGGCGAGGGACCTGGAGAACATATGGCTTTGATTAGAGGGCCGGGCAAAGACAGACTGCAGGGGAAATTGCAGAGAGAGAGAGAGAGAGAGGGTCTGTATATGTGTGTGTGTGTGTGTGTGTGTGTGTGTGTGTGTGTGTGTGTGTGTGTGTGTGTGTGTGTGTGTGTGTGTGTGTGTGTGTGCGTGCGCGTGTGTGTGTAGATATTAGGGGTCGACCGATTATCGGTTTGGCCGATTATTATGGCCGATATTCAGCATTTTGTCGATTATCTGTATCGGCATTTTCATTGGCTGTTTGCCGATATAATAATTTAATAAAAAAAATGCGCTAATTTGCGGCTGCTGCACCTGGAAGACGCCTCTCCTACAGTAGTTCCCTCTGTGTGATCTGGAGCAATGTCCCGCCCACAGCGCTATCTGATTGGTTACACATCGAGCAATAGCCTATCAGAGGGCTGCTCAGAGATGAAATCTGACACCTCAGTGCTCTTCACCCTGCACAGAGGCTCATCGGCTGTCTGAGCTCTGCTGCCTGTGCGAGTGCAGCGGACTCGAGTTGGCTGTTGCGACTGGGACAGTCACGGTGTTAAGGTAAAGCAGCAGATATTGCCATGCCGAAGTTGTACTAAAGTTAATATACATAATAATTACCTACGCTGACATTGCAAAAACACCACGATCTTATGAGCGATTCGTATGAAGCGCAGCCTCGCACAGTGTAAAGTGTGGAGTGTGGAGATAGGTCTATCTATGTGAGAGAGATGAAGCAGTATCATTGAAAATGCGCACATGCACTTTGTTGCAGTGATAACAATAACAAGATAACAGAGATTATTTGTGTACTGATAGCATAATATATCTTTGAGTAACGTTGGTGCCTGAAGTGCTGTGCAAGTGCAACTCAAACTTATCACCACCGCTGTTGAAAAGGGCAATAGCCTAGTAACCTCACAAAGCAGTGTATGGGGCACTAGTTTTTAATTCCATAGTAGCGTGTCCACCGTGTAGCGTCGCTCTTTTTGAATCAAATGGCCATGGTTGTCAGTAGCGAAGCTGTTTTATTGATCCAGTCGCGCTGCGTGTCCGAAAAATACATTGGCAGGCATGTCTGGGCAAGCTGCAGAGCGGATTTTTTTCTGCTCTCTCTCTCTGCTTGGAACAAGGAACCGAATAAACTAGGACGAGACATTTCGTCTGTTAAGTTTGAGTGCTTTGTCATTTCCTGCTTCATTTCTGAAGAAGGTCCTTGTTGACCGAAACGTTAAAAATAAATCGACTGGGAGCAAGTCTAGCAGTGTGCGGACTCTATTTCTTTTTATATGTTTCATTGCTTTTGTCCTGCACCTGCATTTTGAGTGGATGTGCGCGCTCTACTTTTTATGAAACTGAATAATGACATCACAACAGTCTAATCATAATGCTAATTTAAAATGAGATATTCCTCTAAATCTGTCTTCAAACTGCAAAAGAGAAAATAAAACGCCCACATTTTTGAAGCGTCCTCCCCTGTTTCCAAGCTCACCAACCGCCACTGATATATATATATAGATATATATATATATATATATATATATATATATATATATATATATATTTATTTATTTTTAATATATATATATACAAAATGCCTATGGCACAAAATACTAAAGACACCAAAACACGGTGCTGCGGCTCTACACTACAGGATTGGGGATTCAAAAGCAGGTACATTCAAGATTCAAGATTTTTTTTTTTTATTGTCACTCCATGGTACAAGTATCACGTGTGAAATTCTTGTGCTGTGAACTCCGTTTACAACATAGTACAAATATAACAGGGCATTTGAGTGCAAAAACAACAAGAGACACAAGAAGCAATAAGGCAGTATAGTGATAAGACAAGTCAGAGACATTGGCATATTCACTGCACATAGGTGCACATGTCGTGTGCATACTTTAAACGTGCTTAAACATTTTAAATTCGGCGTATTTGACATACAGGTGCCAATAGCATATTCCTTATTAAACATACAATTAAACTCGGCGTTTTAAATTCAGCGTATTTGACATACAGGTGCAAATAGCATATTCCTTATTAAACATACAATTAAACATTAGACATACGTAATGGTAGCAGCTACAGTACGGTACAGTACGGCTACTTCACTATTTGTGTATGTTAAGGAGTCTCGTGGCCTGCGGGAAGAAACTGTTCCTCAAGCGATTTGTGCGTGCTTTTGGAACCCTGTATCTTCTCCCTGAGGGTAGCAGGGAGAACAGGCTGGTGTGGGGATGGTTTGTGTCTTTGATGATCTTCAGGGACCTCCTGAGGCACCGCTGGTTATACAGTTCATGCAGTTCTGGCAACTCACATCCTGTTACGCGCTGGGCCGCGCGTCTCACTCTCCGTAGCGCCCTGCGGTCCATGGTGGTACAGTTCCCGTACCAGGTGGTGAAGCAGCCAGTCAGCAGGCTTTCAATGGTGCCTCTGTAGAAGTCCGTAAGGATTTCTGGCCTTAGCCCAAATTTCTTCAGGCGCCTGAGTCAGTGTATTCGCTGTTGGGCCTTTTTGACAACAGTGGCGGTGTGTGCATTAGACGTCTGTTCAGATGTGCGTTTACTGCTGGGGTTAAATCCCCGATCCTTCCCCCATGCCCACGCGTCTATGACGAGACAGAATGTATGAATGTATGCCTATTAAACGTAGAGCCTCATAAAACAAATAACAGTGAGTGAGTCACATATTAAGGTGGTGGTGACTACTAGTGTCCACTCATAAACAACACATATTAAGGTGGTGGTGACTACTACTGTCCACTCATAAACAACAAAGTGAAGTTAACTCCAGCGTCCAGCCTTGTTTAGCAAGATGTGCACTCAGGGCAGGGTGAGACACGAACGGACGTTAACGAACGTTAAGCAGGCTCAGATGTACGCTGTTCAAGTGGTGGATTTAACTCAAAATGGTCCGAAACAAAACCTCGGCAGCCCCACCCTGTACTCCTAAAACTAGTTAGATAGCGCCCTCACCTGGTTGCGACCACGTAGTGAAATCAAATCCACAGCACAGAGCACATCTATTTGATAAAGAAATAAAAAATAAAAATCGATAAAAATTCCACATGATCGACGACGATCAATTGTCTTTTTTTCGATTATTGATGCCTATCCCTAGTAACAACAGTAGGGCTGGGTATTGGTTCAGATTTCAAGAATCGATTCGATTCCGATTCACAAGGTTCCGAATCGATTAATCCCGATTCGATTCGATTCCAATTCGATTAATTTCAATATCGATTTGGTTAGTGATACTAAAACATGTTTTTTGAGCTGTAACCTGAAATACATGACTGTCCAGTTATGTAACACAGGGGTTCCCAACCTTTTTTGCGCCAAGGACCGGTAGATACATGGGAAAGAAAAGTTGTGGACCGGTTGTCAATTTTAGTTTTAGTTACACATATATTTACTCACCAGGTGGTGACAAAGGGTAAATAACAGCCTTTTCATCTGTCAATAAAGACACTTTCACAATTATGCACAGTGATTTGATTTCAGCCTATATAATTTCTAAAAGTAGATATTAATGATCAAACATTTCCATTTATGTAGCCTACAGTATTTATGTTTTTGTTTAAACTACAAACATAAATAAACGTCAACTTGAAACTATGTTTCAACTACCACACACAGCATAATATTATAGCCTATGTTTATCAACAACAACAAAATCGATCTCTAGTATTTTGACAGCCTGTGCTGAATTGAGGAGCCAGGAACCGTGGTGCCTACAGGAACCGTGGTGCCTACAGGAACCGTGCTGCCTACAGGAACCGTGGTGCCTACAGGAACCGTGCTGCCTACAGGAACCGTGCTGCCTACAGGAACCGTGGTGCCTACAGGAACCGTGCTGCCTACAGGAACCGTGGTGCCTACAGGAACCGTGGTGCCTACAGGAACCGTGCTGCCTACAGGAACCGTGGTGCCTACAGGAACCGTGCTGCCTACAGGAACCGTGCTGCCTACAGGAACCGTGGTGCCTACAGGAACCGTGCTGCCTACAGGAACCGTGCTGCCTACAGGAACCGTGGTGCCTACAGGAACCGTGCTGCCTACAGGAACCGTGCTGCCTACAGGAACCGTGCTGCCTACAGGAACCGTGCTGCCTACAGGAACCGTGCTGCCTACAGGAACCGTGGTGCCTACAGGAACCGTGGTGCCTACAGGAACCGTGGTGCCTACAGGAACCGTGGTGCCTACAGGAACCGTGCTGCCTACAGGAACCGTGCTGCCTACAGGAACCGTGCTGCCTACAGGAACCGTGCTGCCTACAGGAACCGTGGTGCCTACAGGAACCGTGGTGCCTACAGGAACCGTGGTGCCTACAGGAACCGTGGTGCCTACAGGAACCGTGGGAGTTTGGAGTATTTCTTCGTGTTTTGCTTGCCAGGTGCGCTGAAATTGTTCACTGCGTGGCGCCGCCGTATCCTTGTGACCCCGCTGCTTCAAAATAACACGAGATGTCATGAAAAAGATCATGAAGTAAAGTCAGGGCTCCTACTTTAAAGAATCTCAAATATAAGATAGCTTTGATTTCCGCTGTATCCTTGTGACTGTTGCTGTATGCTCGCCACGTGCAAGCGGTGTAATAGTAAGATCAAACGCACTCTCCCATAAATTCGGCACCTGGCTGTCAAAACACTGGATTTAAACCGTTATCTCACAGCAGAATATCATTTTAACACCCCCGCTTAAGATACTGACATCCGTAAGAGTGTGATAATATCTTCAAATTTGCGATACGTGTGGGAAACGGGTAAGAAACCATTTGATACCCTTGGTTGGTTACCTCACATCACAGATAGTAACGTTATGTGACCGACTCCCACAGCCAGAGGCGATGGGCGAGGGAACGTAATATGGACAAGGGGAATCCAATCAATGTGAAAGCAAACAACTCTCTTCCAAAGCCAGACACCAGAGTACCAAGATCCAAACCTGTGATGTCATCAAGATAGAAACTCTGGCGCTGTGCCAGAGAGGAGCTAAACCTGTGATGTCATCAAGATAGAAACTCTGGCGCTGTGCCAGAGAGGAGCTAAACCTGTGATGTCATCAAGATAGAAACTCTGGCGCTGTGCCAGAGAGGAGCTAAACCTGTGATGTCATCAAGATAGAAACTCTGGCGCTGTGCCAGAGAGGAGCTAATAGAAATAGACTCAATTGAGATTATATTGAGAACAGAAAGTCCACAAACATGCTGTGTGGATCCACATAATGACTATCTGATTCCCATTTGTTCCATCTCTGCCAGAATACACACAAATACAGAATGAAAAGTGCTATTCAAACGCTGTATTTTTGGGGGGATACATCATTAGTTGAAGTTTCCCATCCAAAATCTCTAAAATATCCAGTCTGATGAAGTGTTATCATTTTGTCAACCACAGACTTTCTTTTTTTTTATCATTCATTTTTTATTTTGTAGGCAAAACATACATACATACATTATCCCACGATTACCATACAATTATGAATAATTATTATAAACCCACTTATCCCTCTACCCCCCCAATGCCCTCCCCACCCCCTACCACCAATCCGGATATTGCAACTGACCATATAAATTAAAACAAAAACAAAAACAAAAACAGGCAGACATCAAATTAAAATAATCACCTAATCAGAAGACCTTTTAACTTCGAAATTAAATCTGTCCATACTAAAATCGTGTTTGCTTTTGCATTGTTAATTCTTGCTGAAGATAGTTCCAGGTATGAAATGTCCAGAAAGCTCCGAAGCCAATGAGTATGTGATATCATGCGGAGGATTCCAACGTTGAGCAACAATCTTCTTGGCGGCCGTTAGACCTGCTAGCCAGATATTACGTGATTTTCCGGTGAAGAAGATATGCGAGTCATCATTCAACAAATGTACTGCCGGGTCCACCAGGAGTTGCACCTCCAACAGGTCTGACAGCGTATTAATAACCTTCCCCCAAACCTCCAACACCCCTGGACACTCCCATACAACATGCATAAAAGAGCCAATGGTTCCCGGGTGGCAGAACCATAGGGCAGAACGTACAAAAAGGGTCAGTTACCGCTCCCATCCTATGCCTAATTCTCGGTGTTAGATACGCTCTATGACAAAATTTCAGATGTATATATTGATGGTTTGGATTCTTCGAAGCACCAGTAACATTATCCCAAATTGCATCCCAGTTTAACTCTTGTCCTAGTTCTCTATCCCATGCCTGCATACCACAAGTGGGTGTATACTTATGGGAATTAAAATTATCATATATATATATGACACTATACTTTTTGGAGCGATTCTTACCCAGTCTAGAATAGGATGTTCTTTCAACTCTGTCAACCACAGACTTTGATTAAACTATCCTTTAAACAAGGACAAATTTGATTCAATCCTTTTTGAAGGTGATGCATTTCTCTCAAATGCTGGATTATATTTTAATCTCGTGAAACGTCTCAATATTGACAGTGATATTGTCTCTATTGTATGTCTTGTCCCTTTGCACTGTATGCAGGTCCATTACAGTACCATTTGGAATTAATTAATCTCTAATAATACTTTAGCCACTTTCACCAGAAGATCACGTGCAGGGCAGAAGGTGAAAGTTCACAGTGTCCCAGGTCAGCCAGGATGCTTGGGGGGATTGTGCCTAAGTAAACAATGATCTGACCTGAGTGCACCCCACCCCAAACACATACACACACACACCTGACACCCTGCCAACCTGGCAAATCCCATTCAGCGGGAGACAGCCTCGTAGAATCACGACACAAATCACAAGTCCGACACTATTTCACTATCAAAAGCATTCATCTTCCCTCTTTCACTGCTAACTCACTGAGGTTCCACCTCCCCACACTGTTTCACTTCAAGGCTAAGTTCTCCCATCATCATCAAGGAGTTGTGTGGAGTGAGTGACGAGCTGAAACGTCAACACTATGCATTCCCTCCTAGTAGTGCTATTAACTTCACGTCAATACAAGAAGAATAACATGACTCAACTCATTTGAGTTCATGTGGGGGGGGGATGCATTGCCTGGACTGGACACCCGTTTTTGGAACCGCTGAGCTTTGTGAGGTAAACTTTCACAAACACACCGAGCAGCTCTGAAGCAGCAGAACGGTGTCGGTGCAACGCGAGGTGTTGAGGGTGATGTAGCGGCACAAACTCACCGAGCAATGCCTTCAGATCCAGCTAGAGACGATAGTCCGCATGGCATGCTGCTGACCGATTCAACACGTACTACCGCGTTTCACTGAGCGAACTCTCAACTCGACCGGAGGGAAAGTTGATGCATGCAGGCTGCAGCTTGACACCGCGCGCTCACTCTCTCTCTTCTGCTGCCTTCACGTACTCCTGGCAAAGCTCGGAATTTTACGAGGTGTCGTTCGGATGCTTCGGGTTCGGAAGAAATGACGACAAAAAAAATGGATCCTGTTACTGTTGCTGCAAAAGCATGGGGCGGAGTTTGTCGTTAAACTTTTTTTTTTTTTTTTGCTTGTCATTGTAAATCTCCATGTCACTGTCTGGCTGAATATGATCATACAATTTATATCCGCTTTGACAAGAATCACAGGGGCCTCTGACAGGGCCTTGCTGCAGCCGCCCCCTCCCTCTGGAATGCCCTCCCCACTCCCCAGTCACATCTGACAGGCCAAAACTCATTGTCTTTCATCAGGGGGTAACTCATTACAAAAGTAACATATTACATGTAATATATTACTTTTAGCAGTAACTCAGTAATATAACTTATTACTTATAGGATTTCAGTAATATGATAGCAGTTACTTTGTCAAGTAACTCAAGTTACAAATGGAGTTACATTTGATTAAATCAAAGCACATACAATCATTTCCTAATCAAACTGTCTGTTTTTATGCAAATAACCACTATAGATGACAATCACAAAAGAAAAGAATAACATTTAGAATTTTGGATTGTTTACACTGACTTCAAGGCGGTTGAAATTATTTTTCGGGATGGTTCCGGGGCAGCGATGTCATTCTGCTGCTGCTGTTGTTTTGGTGAAAGTAATGCAAAAGTAGTGTAGTAAGTAATGAGTTACTCTAAACAGAAAGTAATATTGTAAAGTAACTTATTACTTTCAAATGAAAGTAACTAGTAATATGTAGGATATTACATTTTCAAAGTAACTTGCCCAACACTGTATTTCATACTCATTATGTCATCTTTCCAAAAAAGCCCTTTTCACTGTTGCTTTTGACCTATAATATTTCTCTCAATCTCCCTCTCTCTCTCTCTCTCTCTCTCTCTCTCTCTCTCTCTCTCTCATCTATTTTAATATTTTCTCTCTTTATTAAAGTTGTTTTATCCTGTATTTGTAAAGTGTCTTTGAGCACGGTCAAAAGCAACAGTGAACAGTAAAGCACTATATAATATACATTACTAAACATACAATAATGAGTATTAATGTTCTGTAATTCTACTCATATTCTAATATTTCTTATATTTCCATTCTTATACTTATTAAACAATAATTAGAGAGACCATGATGATGCCAGCCTTAAAATGAGATATTCCTCTAAATCTGGCTTCAAACGGGCAAAATTTCAAATGTAAAATGGCCAAATTTGCGTGCCGGCAAATGTGTGTCTCTTGCAGAAGTGGCCCCCCCAGAGCTAAAAGTGAAACTCCGCCTATGTGCAAAAGTAGGCCATGACATCACTCAACGATTGTGGGACATAACATTATCAATGGGTATGACATCATCAGTCGGTGGCGTTTGCCCAGTTGTTTACTAGTAAAAGATCAGCGATCGCGGGGTCGCGCTTGTGCCGGAAAACAATTTTCACACATGAAAGGCCACTTTCTGGTCATTTCCTGGAATAAAGCGCATGTGTGAAAACGGCTTCTCTCTCTCTCTCTCTCTCTCTCTCTCTCTCTCTCTCTCTCTCTCTCTCTCTCTCCTCTCTCTCTCTCTCTTTCTCATAGTAGTAGTGGACAGGAGGACAATGGCCCCTGGTCTGGTTTACGATAAGTAGCCTGTGTGTGTGTGTGTGTGTCGTGTGTGTGTGTGTGTGTGTGTGTGTGTGTGTGTGTGTGTCTTGTGTGTGTGTGTGTGTGTGTGTGTGTGTGTGTGTGTGTGTGTGTGTGTGTGTGTGTGTGTGTGTGTGTGTGTGTGTCGTGTGTGTGTGTCATGTGTGTGTGTGTGTGTGTGTGTGTCGTGTGTGTGTGTCGTGTGTGTGTGTCATGTGAGTGTGTGTGTGTGTGTGTGTGTGTGTGTGTTTGCGCGCGTGCGTGCGTGGGTGTGGGTGCATGCGTACGTGCGTACGTGCGTGCGTGCATGCGGTGTAGTGTCACTACATTGGAATGTCTGGCCACCATGTTTCACTAATCTCCACGTACACTTGCCATCTTCTGCACTATTGTTTCCACTCAAATGTGTTGTTTTAAAGCATCACATTATTACCAGTCGCGAAAGCGTTGTCTGTAGCCATACTTTTCACCTTGTGAGTGTGTCATGGCTAAATGTGGTCACCTAGCCTAATTGTAGCAGTTTTTAGTTTTTAGTATTTGCCAGGTGTTTTTTATATACATGTCTCTATCTTGTCACCACAGCGAGTTGTTGGTTAAAAGCCCGTTAAGCAGCCCCGCCAAGGGAGCTAGCTCTCTTCGAGATCGAATCCCACCGCCACTCCACCACCCCTGGGCAAGCCCTGCTGTGCGCACTGTCGGCAGCAGGTTACATTGGTGCCGTGACCCGGATGCCCAGTGTGTGGAGTGAGTATAACCCAGTGAATCAGAGTCCTCCTGAGTCCCAAGTGGTAGCAAATTGTTGGTTATGCTCACTCCCAGGTATAAAGGACTGTTAACCAGCTATGCCAAGGGAGCTAGCTCTCTTGGCATTGCGGTTAACGCGTGCGCTTTGCAACGCGGTTGCTTGTGGGATCGAATCCCACCTCCAGGCAAGCCCCTAACATGGGTTGCTGTGTGGGATTGTCAGCACAATGCAGGTTACATGAGTAGCTATGTAGCTACCACCACCCTCACCACCACCACCACCCCCACCCCCACCACCACCACCCCCACCACCACCACCATCACCACCACCACCCTCACCACCACCACCATCACCCTCACCACCACCCTCACCACCACCACCCTCACCACCACCACCCTCACCACCACCACCATCACCCTCACCACCACCCTCACCACCCCCCTCACCACCCTCACCACCACCACCCTCACCACCACCCTCACCACCACCACCCTCACCACCACCACCACCACCACCACCCTCACCACCACCACCCTCACCACCACCCTCACCACCCCCCTCACCCCCCTCACCACCACCACCCTCACCACCCCCCTCACCACCCTCACCACCACCACCCTCACCACCCCCCTCACCACCCTCACCACCCCCCTCACCACCCTCACCACCACCACCCTCACCACCCCCCTCACCACCCTCACCACCACCACCCTCACCACCACCACCCTCACCACCACCCTCACCACCACCACCACCACCACCACCACCACCACCCTCACCACCACCCCCCCCACCCCCACAACCACAACCACCACCACCACCACCACCCTCACCACCACCCCCACCACCCCCACAACCACCACCACCACCACCCTCACCACCATCACCCTCACCACCACCCTCACCACCCCCCTCACCCCCCTCACCACCACCACCCTCACCACCACCACCCTCACCACCCTCACCACCACCCTCACCACCACCCCCACCACCCCCACAACCACCACCACCCTCACCACCACCCTCACCACCACCCCCACCACCCTCACCACCACCACCCTCACCACCACCCTCACCACCACCACCCTCACCACCACCCTCACCACCACCCTCACCACCACCACCCTCACCACCACCCTCACCACCACCACCACCACCACCCTCACCACCACCCCCACCACCCCCACAACCACCCTCACCACCACCACCACCACCCTCACCACCCCCACCCTCACCACCACCCTCACCCCCACCACCCTCACCACCACCCTCACCCCCACCACCCAAACCCTCACCAATGCTACAGACTCATTTGTGTAGGTTTTCTTTCTCTTCTGCGTTCATGCTTTTGTTTCACTTTTGAGCGATTGAGAACAAACTTGCTTTAATGGCCTTGAAGAAGACACTAGCTATCATCTTGTCAGCTGAAACGTACAGTAGTCTAACATAAGCCTGCCCTACTGTATAGTCCAATAATGTTGCTTTGACTCATTGCTGACACTCAGTTTGTTGGCAAAGGCTGAAGTCGCACGAGCAGCAGCCAACATGTGGCAGACAATAATGCTTTCATTGTTGCCCTCAGTTTGCAGTGGAGGTGCTGCCCCTCACCCGGTCACACCCCCCTCCTCTGTGCTTGTGTGTGTGTGTGTGTGTGTGTGTGTGTGTGTGTGTGTGTGTGTGTGTGTGTGTGTGTGTGTGTGTGCGTGCGTGCGTGCGTGCGTGCGTGCGTGTGTGCGTGCGTGCGCGTGCGCGTGTGTGTGTGTGAGAGAGAGAGAGAGAGAGAGAGAGAGAGAGAGAGAGAGAGAGAGAGAGAGAGAGAGGATACCCCTTTTCCACTTCACACCCCATAACTGAATTTATTCCAATTCGGAAAATGAGGGATTATTTTCCGATTCCCTCCTGCTCCACTGATGGGAAGTCTTATCCGTTCCCCATCCCTCCATCCAGGGCCGTGCACAAACATTTTTGGGGGGGTTGGGATTCCAGTAAAAGAAAAAAGACAGGGGCTTCCCCGGCAGCTTGGTGCATTCCATGTGTGACCCGCCCGTGCTCTGTTTGCTTTGGCCCGCCATGGATTTAACAAAAAAAATAAAAAAAAATGGCCCATATTACTGTCTAAAAGCAGGCCTAAGGAATCCATTGGTACCTATCAACCCTGTCAACCTAGGAATGTATTACTGAACCGTGTGCTGAGAGTAGGAAGGGCTGGTGACATCAAGGTAGTCCATGTGCTGACAGTAGGAAGGGCTGGTGACATCAAGGTGGTCCATGTGCTGACAGTAGGAAGGGCTGGTGACATCAAGGTAGTCCATGTGCTGAGAGTAGGAAGGGCTGGTGGTGACATCAAGGTGGTCCATGTGCTGACAGTAGGAAGGGCTGGTGACATCAAGGTGGTCCATGTGCTGAGAGTAGCAAGGGCTGGTGACATCAAGGTGGTCCATGTGCTGACAGTAGGAAGGGCTGGTGACATCAAGGTGGTCCATGTGCTGAGAGTAGCAAGGGCTGGTGACATCAAGGTGGTCCATGTGCTGACAGTAGGAAGGGCTGGTGACATCAAGGTGGTCCATGTGCTGAGAGTAGGAAGGGCTGGTGACATCAAGGTGGTCCATGTGCTGACAGTAGGAAGGGCTGGTGACATCAAGGTGGTCCATGTGCTGAGAGTAGCAAGGGCTGGTGACATCAAGGTGGTCCATGTGCTGACAGTAGGAAGGGCTGGTGACATCAAGGTGGTCCATGTGCTGAGAGTAGCAAGGGCTGGTGACATCAAGGTGGTCCATGTGCTGACAGTAGGAAGGGCTGGTGACATCAAGGTGGTCCATGTGCTGAGAGTAGCAAGGGCTGGTGACATCAAGGTGGTCCATGTGCTGACAGTAGGAAGGGCTGGTGACATCAAGGTGGTCCATGTGCTGACAGTAGGAAGGGCTGGTGACATCAAGGTGGTCCATGTGCTGAGAGTAGCAAGGGCTGGTGACATCAAGGTGGTCCATGTGCTGACAGTAGGAAGGGCTGGTGACATCAAGGTGGTCCATGTGCTGAGAGTAGCAAGGGCTGGTGACATCAAGGTGGTCCATGTGCTGACAGTAGGAAGGGCTGGTGACATCAAGGTGGTCCATGTGCTGAGAGTAGCAAGGGCTGGTGACATCAAGGTGGTCCATGTGCTGACAGTAGGAAGGGCTGGTGACATCAAGGTGGTCCATGTGCTGAGAGTAGCAAGGGCTAGTGACATCAAGGTGGTCCATGTGCTGACAGTAGCAAGGGCTGGTGACATCAAGGTGGTCCATGTGCTGACAGTAGCAAGGGCTGGTGACATCAAGGTGGTCCATGTGCTGAGAGTAGCAAGGGCTGGTGACATCAAGGTGGTCCATGTGCTGAGAGTAGCAATAGCCTAGGTAAACCCAGCCCCCACGTGGCCTGCTCTCTCAGTTCCCAGTCACTAGCGTCTAATCTGACTGAGAACAGGTCTGAGAGCAGGTCACGTGGGGGATGGGTTTACCCAGGCTAGAGTAGCAAGGGCTGGTGACATCCAGTGGTGTATAAAGTACTCGAAAACCATACTTAAGTAAAAGTAAAGATATCTTCCCAGAAAAAGACTTTGGTAAAAGTCAAAGTCACTCATTAGAATATTACTTGAGTAAAAGTCTTAAAGTACTTGATATTTTCTGTACTTAAGTATCAAAAATAATTTTCTGATATTAAATGTACTCAAGTATTGAAAGTAAAAAGTACAAGTAAATACTGCAAAAGAATCAAGCAAAAGACATGCCTGGGCTTGAGTGGAAGTCTATTTCTTCTTCTTGACTTTTATAGCCGCTGGCAAACAACGTTATGTTGCATTACAGCCACCAAATGGAATGGCGTGTGGATCGTGATTAACGTAGCTTGCAAACTAGGAGCACTGATTTGCTAAACCTGATTGGTTGCAGGCTACGCAATTTCTTCTGATTTTACTTTGTAACTAAGATGCTTGGGGGAAATGTAGTGGAGTAAAAGTGAAAGTTGACAGAAATATAAATACTCAAGTAAAGTACAGATACTCAGAAAAAATACTTAAGTACAGTACTTAAGTATTTATACTTAGTTACATTACACCACTGGTGACATCAAGGTGGTCCATGTGCTGACAGTAGGAAGGGCTGGTGACATCAAGGTGGTCCATGTGCTGATAGTAGGAATGGCTGGTGACATCAAGGTGGTCCATGTGCTGACAGTAGGAAGGGCTGGTGACATCAAGGTGGTCCATGTGCTGACAGTAGGAAGGGCTGGTGACATCAAGGTGGTCCATGTGCTGACAGTAGGAAGGGCTGGTGACATCAAGGTGGTCCATGTGCTGACAGTAGGAATGGCTGGTGACATCAAGGTGGTCCATGTGCTGACAGTAGGAAGGGCTGGTGACATCAAGGTGGTCCATGTGCTGACAGTAGGAAGGGCTGGTGACATCAAGGTGGTCTATGTGCTGACAGTAGGAAGGGCTGGTGACATCAAGGTGGTCCATGTGCTGACAGTAGGAAGGGCTGGTGACATCAAGGTGGTCCATGTGCTGACAGTAGGAAGGGCTGGTGACATCAAGGTGGTCCATGTGCTGACAGTAGGAAGGGCTGGTGACATCAAGGTGGTCCATGTGCTGACAGTAGGAAGGGCTAGTGACATCAAGGTGACAAAGTTGCCCTTGTTCTAATTTTGTATGTTTTTTTGTAAGTTTTGGTCATGTTAGACTGTCAGGAAATGATGCAAGATAACGCACATACACACACAAACACACACACACACACACACACACACATACAAACACACACACACACACATATACTAGTCACAGCCCTGAGAGTACACATGAGAGAGATCATCGACAGATGTGTGAGAAAGAGTTTCTATTACAAAGTGTGTGTATATAATATATATATATATATATATATACATATATATATATATGTATATATAAAAAATATATATATATATATATATATATATATATATTATATACACACACTTTGTAATAGAAATATATATATATATATATATATATATATATATATATATATATATTTTTTTTTTTTTTTATATACATATATATAATATATTTATATACATATATATATATACACACACACACACACACACACACACACACACACACACACACAGTAGGTACTTCAGAAGCCTTTGGCAAAGATAAAGTGCAAACAAAACTCCCCCAAATCATTCTATAAAACATTAAGGAGTGTGTGTGTGAGAGAGAGAGAGAGAGAGAGAGAGAGAGAGAGAGAGAGAGAGAGAGAGAGAGAGAGAGAGACTGGCAGGTGATGTGATGGATGGTGTCAGCAGGCTGTTGGCTTTCCTTTTCTAAAGCAAGACTCTTATCTGCAAAATACACTAACTAAACTATAATACACAGTTAAACTCCCCAATTTGGACTTGATTAGATTTTTTTGACAGACTTTTATACACATTAATTGAATACCTGTTCTCAGAGGTGGGTAGTAGTTAAGTACATTACTCAGTTACATGTACTTTAGTATTTATTTTTTTACATAATATTGGGGCGAGTATATGAGCCTACCTATTAAGCAAGCTAACGTTAGAATGATAGAGGGTCTTAATCAAACCCATCTCTTAAGCTAATGTTTGCACCACATGCTCCAGACCGTCATATAACATTGCATCTAGTTACTCATGAAGTTACTCACTACTTGAATAGAAGTTTTTTTTTACTCTTACTCAAGTTATTATTTGTATGTGTACTTTTTACTTCTACTTGATTATAAAGTACCTATACTTTTACTTGAGTACCCTTTTTGTTTACTCTACAATGCCTGTTCTTTTCATTGCATTTTCCTGTTTCATTCTTACAGACCAATTTGTTTTATTCTCAATGACTTCTGAATGTTTAGTACGTTGACTTTTTTTGTGAACACATTTTTTTTGTTCCAAACGCTCTCAGCACAGTGTGTACCTGTGAGAATTCTGCCCTCTGTTGTCTAGAAAGGGCTATTGCATGTCTAGGAAGATACTGCTTATCCTTCCTTATATATATTATTAAAGGGAGCATGTGGGCAATCTCTCTTCTCTGTTTCAATTTTTGTCGCCCTGATGATGTTATCAGTGATGTCATAAATCACTGATGATGTCATACGTGATTTCATCAGTGGGGAGCATGTGGGCAATCTCTGTTCTCTCACTTTCAATTTTTGTCCCACTGATGATGGCATCAGTGATGTCACTTGAGCAATTGTGCATTGTGACATCAGTGATGTCATCAGTGTTTACATTTTTGTCCCACTGATGATGTCATCAGTGATGTCATAAATCAGTGATGATGTCATAAGTGATGTCACTTGAGCAATTGTCCATTGTGACATCACTGATGACACACGAGAGAGACTGAGGGGGAGGGAGAGAGACTGAGGGGGAGAGAGACTGAGGGGGAGAGATTGAGACATTGCGCGCGCCAATAGGGCAGGCGAGGCCACGCAGCAGCCGAGCTGCGGGCAAAGCCGTGCAGCGGCCGAGCTGCGTATGCAAGCTACAGGGCCAGCTCGGCGAGCTGCAGGGCAGGCCGCGCAGCAGCCGAGCTAGCGGGCGAGCCTAGGAATCGAGTACGCAAGATGCCTAGTACTATTACAATAGCGATACCACTACTACTCCTGATACTGCTGTCGCTGCAACTATTGCAACATCTGCTACTACTACTTCTGATACTAAGAAAACAACCCAAAAAAATCTAAAACCTTATCACAATGAAAGCATTTTGTTGACAAAGTGATACAGTGCTCATTATGAAGGTGATCATGGATGGGCTTGATAGTAATGGCATTGTGTTTATAATTGTGAAATTAAAGGTAGAAACAAATCCAATTGTAAGTGGACGTAAACCTACACTACTGATTTTCACTCAACACATTTTGACTCCAGTTACCCCGATGTCTTGTGTCCTGTAGCGTGTTGCTCTGTTAAATTAGCCACACCTGAGTTAGCCCAGACCAACAACATATGAACGCATTAGCCATGAGCAGTGTGAAAGCTACCAGCCTTTATGTTTTGCAAAATATGGATTATATTGTAACACAATGCAATATGGGTGAAAACTACCTCACATTAGGGAAAAACAATAGCACAATAAAAACTGTACAATGGGACAAGTGACACACACACACACACACACACGACAATGACAACAATCCACTCAGCCAGGTAGGCTAGTATTCTAAGCAGCCCTCACAACAGCTACCTGACTCAGCGGTTTGTGAAAGGTTCTGTTGTCATGGTTTGTACCATTGTCCCGTATAGAGTCATTAGTGGAGCTAGGAAACACAATAGAAGGCCTTGGGACCATGGTGTAAGCACAGCCAAAACCTCCACACAATTTAGGCCTGGCCCACCATTTTCAGTCATTTCGTGGTCATTTACTGACTGAATACTTACATGGTTTGAGAGATGTATGACAGAGAAGCATGTTTGCAAATGAGTTTGTGAGCAGGAATACAATGTTGTTTCGAATGAAACTGATTATTTTGTGATTGTCATTATTCAAGACCAAACAAGCCCATAGTTATAAATTCATATTGGTATTTATTCCTGAATAATAATATACTCCTAAAATATTATCCCTCATTATGCATAAATATATACATCTTTTAGAATGTTTTTTTTTTTTATATATAATACATTATAGAAATAGTAAAATAAATACAGTTAAAGCATAATTATAAAATCCTAAAAACAGTACATCTTTTGTAAGGCTTGTAGTTACTGAAACACACTAATAATCTGAACCATGTAGCACTTTATAGAAATACAACACATTTAGCGTACACGACGGCATTTAGTTCAACTATTCATAGAAAATTAAATCAATGTCAAAGCAAATCAAACAGCAACACACAATTTGATGTAACATACTATCATGAACAATAATGAATAGCTGTGACAGTGCTTAATAAACAGCAGTTTTCCCCCCATACTAAGATCTGATACACGTGTAACATGTCACAAGTCCAAGCAAAGCAACCCGATTTTTTATTATACTACAGATAGACAGATGCTTCATCACTCTAAACATGTATTTTTTTTATTAGTATTTGTGTGTGTGTGTGTGTGTGTGTGTGCAATGACCCCACACTAATCATCTAGTCTATGATTCACTCAAAGCAATGGATCGGATCAGTACCTTGCATTGGCCGATACTTAAGGTTTAGTACTCTAGTAATTGGTATCAGCAATAGAAAAGTGGTACCAGTGCATCCTTCGTCAGACAGAATGATACGAACAGAAGATGGAGAGCTTGACCAGCAAAGCCTAAAAACCTATTGTGCTTGCATATTGATTGTGCGTAATTGAGTAATTAAGTAGCTACAGCAAATTATTCATATGAAAGAAAAAGTCTTAGGTCAGCTTAAGAAAATGCTTCCGATTCCTGAAGAAAGAGAATAGTAATATAATGAAAAAAGATCATTGTCAATACAAAGTGTCATAACGGGACACAAAACACTAATGTGCAAACTCAGGGTCAGTTCAGTTATTAGTGATGTGAATATAGAATACAAAACAAGGCAACTCTGATGATGCAGCTGCGCTGACCCAGTTCTCAACAGGTCAGAGGTGAACAGGTACAGCAGTGTCCTTAAGAAATATTTGGCACCTCTATCTCAATGGGACATTCTCTCAACAGAAGACTGTATAGTTGCACTACTTGTTTTAGCCCATACCGTTGGAAATGACTTTGTCACAGAAATACTACACTACAAATGTATACTAATCCCAGACAGAACAATACACACAGACACAGCTGGTGGGTCACTAACATCCCCATCGCTTGGATTCAGGAATTGTTTGGGGTCCTCAAAAAACATCTAAGCACAAAGACAGAGATAGAGCACAGGTAGCTCTATACTGCAACTGATGGCAGTCATCCACAGAGCAACTGTTTTGGGGCAACATGACTCAAGGAGTTGCCATAGCAGTGTTGCTTTAAGCACACGGCAAACATCTTCTTAGTTTGGTACCACTTTCTCTGATTTTTTTGCCTGTTGCTCAGAGTGGTTACCATCTACACTGCCCAAAAGCATGATGAGTGTATCGCCACTCTAAGAGGATCTAAAGTAACCAACAAGCAGCCTTGAGGTTGGACTCAGCTACTACAAGGCCTAGTCCTCTTCCAGATAACCAATCATCAACAGAATGACAGTTGAGACAGGAGTCACTAAAGTCTGACACAGAAGATCTGACACTGAAGAGTCAAAGATCTGCATTGGTGAATATCAGGGTGCTACTTTGCATGTTTACATTCAAAAGCATTATGATGCTGTTTCAGGTCTCCTTGTTTTTCTGGTCCTAGACCAAATTCAGGAAATTCTCTATTTATTATTATTTCAATAACATGAAGCAGTTGTCTATTGAATTCTCATTTCATTGGTTGAATTATAGTGGCAGTTTACTGACACTTTCTATGGAAATTACATTTCAGTCATGTCCTCTTCTTCAACAGTTTATACCAGCCAGGTATGGATTACTAGAACTGCGAGTGCTATATATATATATATATATATATATATATATATATATATATATATATATATATATACACACACACACACAGTAGGTACTTCAGAAGCCTTTGGCAAAGATAAAGTGCAAACAAAACTCCCCCAAATCATTCTATAAAACATTAAGGGGTGTCAAACTCAATTTCATCCCAGGCCACATCAGCATTATGGTTGTCCTCAAAGGGCCGGTTGTAAATCTAACGCGATATAAATGTATCTAGCCTACGTGTTATCATACTTCATATTGCCTCTGATTCGATTATTATTGTTCTTTAGTAATAATTAATTAATAACTTAAATTAATAACTTAACTAGCTCTGAAAGCAGAATTATAGGGAAAACAATGGCAAACAGACAACTAAGTAGCCTAAAACTTGTATTCAATTTAACAATAGCTATTTTTAGCCGTATTGCGGAGAATTGTATTGTGCAAATTGTATTATTTGCTAGCTCTTGCGGGCCACATAAAATGAGGTGCCGGGCTGGATTTGGCCCCCGGGCCTTGAGTTTGACACATGATTGCATAAGCACGCTAATTAAATGCTTCAGTAATACAACATGTGCAGCCAAAAGGAGCAGGTTGACTCCACCTGAGAGACGTCTATGGGTAAAAAGTGCACACCTGCATTTTGTCCACACCTGTCTAAATGGTTGTCACATCAGGCCTCATACTTTAACATCCTGTTTGATTCCATCATGTCATACTTTAACATCCTGTTTGATTCCATGATGTCATACTTTTTTTTAACCCTTTACCTCAAGAGATGCTCATTCACACCCAAAGGCTTGCCCAGTACAACCACAGCGTTTTTCACTTTGTTCCCGAGCAGCTCCACTGGAGCAGCTGAGGTTAAGTTCCCTGTTTAAGGCACTTCAAGAATATGATTAAGAAATTGATAATATTATATACTGTATGGAACCCATGCATTGGATAATGATAGCTATTAGCTGTATCTTTTGATGTATGTCACAGAAAATGGGAGAAAAATAAATGTGGGTTACAAACAAATTCAAACTTTGGCTTGTATTTCAGTGTAATTATGTGTGCAATAACCTTATACACTGGATATTTCTATACGTATACGAGGCTACAGATCCCTGAGAGTACGTTAAAGAGCACGGTGCAGGTTGGAGACCACATTGCATTAATATGTGGAAGGGGGATATAGCAATGGGATCTGGGGGGATTGCATTTTTTTTTTAATCACACAGCTACATTTGACTCGTTTTTGTAAACTGCAGGGGGTGCTGTTCCTGAAATGGAAACTCAACCCCAGCAGAATATTCTCCTCTTGTGGAGAACGCCCATTTAGGATGCCACCTTTTTCTCCTTATTTCTGCCCTGGGGTCCTGTAAAAAAAAAAAAAAATTGGGGGGTATTTTCATACAAATCATGAGCCCAAAATGTAAATTCAGATTTTTTTTTTAAACCTGCACCACACTCTAAAAAGCATGATGCTGCTGTAAAGTAAAAACGTTGTAACTCTAATTTGGTTGATTTTTTGGCATGGGCATCATTTGTTATGATGAGGCTTCAAGCTCTGTGGAAAATCTGATGTTAAAAGTGACAATATTACTTCTTTGGTTGGGCTTCCTTCACTTGTAGCTGGCAGTCAGTCGTATTGTCACTACCAGAACTGGGTCAAGTACTTAACTACATGTAAACTAAACCACTAAACCCCACCCATCTGGTACTCCATGCAGGTTAAAACAAACGCTATGAAACAATTGTCCAGGTTTTTGCTAAGTACGAACTAAGAACGTCATTAGGTGCAGCGTGATAATGAGCAAGAGAAAAATGGGACTTATTTATGCTGAATTTCAACTTTCAGCCGATTCACAATATTTTATCACATTCTCATTAAACAGAGAAAATTAAATATAGAGTATATGTCTATACTGAGTTAGCTTCAGAGGCTCCATGGGGCACGGTAAGGCTTGGGGCAGCTTTGATCTACTGTTTTTCATCTCTCCCTTCCTCTTCCTATATATTCCTCTTCCTATATATTCATATAAATATAAATCATAGGACAGAAATAAACCAAAGGCTACATGCTGTATCTCATTATACTGTTTCTGTCCAGAAGAGGAAAATGCAAAATGATGCATTCAAAATGGTCTCAGGCTGGTGGGATAATGACTCCTACTAGTTTATCCTTTTAGATTTCTGCGTTCTTAAAACTCAAAACCCTTCAGAGGTTTGTGTGTGAATAGAGGAATAGAATATAGAATAATGAAAGAATGCAAGATAATGAAAAAATGAACTAAAAAAAGTAACACTAAGAGTATTGTGCGTTGCATCACTGCTCCTCAGCTCTTACGGGTGCTGCACCACTTGCGCAGTGCCACTCCGCTGGTGCTCGCCACCACGCACAGCGCCCCCCCCAGGCTCCACCAGGTCGGCTTAAGGCTAAAGAAAATGAACTGGAAGATGAAGGCCAGCACCACGTCCACCGTCCTCATCAGGGACACGGGCCCCGCCTTCTCGATCTGCAGGGCCTTGGTGAGGAAGGTCTGGCCCGCGATGCCCAGCACGGCGATCAGCATCAGGATCCAGCGGTCACGGCCGCAGAACGGGACGGTCCATTCCCCGAGGACGGCCAGAACGATGACGCACTCCACCAAGCCGATGACGGCGTAGTACCAGACGGAGAGGTAGTAGTGGACGCTCTTCCCCATCTTGCGAAGGACAACAAATGTGCAGGCAGCCCCCAGGGCTCCTGTGAATGAATGAATGGCCTTAGTAAAAGTCTGAATTCATGAATGGATGAGCAACATCATTAATAAAGAAAACAAGCGTGAATTCGCAATAACTGCATCCAGATATGCACATTTGTGTAACATCATCCATTCCAACGTGATGTCATCCACTCCGTTGTGAAATTTGCCCCCCTTTTAAGCCAATTGGCATGAACACAAACGCACACCTTCACAGACACACACACACACACACACACACACACACACACACACACACATGAACACAAACGCACACCTTCACAGACACTTGACCTCCATGCCAAATTTCAGACCCCTCAGGGTGAAAAATGTGCCCACTGAAGCGTGGTGAACTTTTTCTGGACCAACCAACCGACCAACAGAGTGACTTATGGAGCTGCTGGCCTTGCTAGCTGCAGCTAAAAAGATAAATAAAGGAACAAATACAGGACATCTACATACAGTATAGCACAAGATTGTATGGGAGGATGGCATCTGCAAAGGTATAAAAGAAAATAATGAAAACCCATTCAATAAAATGTGTTGTGTGTTGTTATGAGGACCACAATGGAGGATGAGTGTTTTAATTAATACTTTCTTGTGCTATCCTCTGGGGTCAAATTTACATGAAGTACTTTTGCCATGTATGTTTTACTTTGTTTATCCCAAATAAATTCAAATCAAAATCAAATCAAATCATGATGCTCGCATGAAGCCAATGCTCATGACCCTCCGTTTACAGGATTACTGGACACACAGATAACCTCATAAAATACATCTTTACATGCAAAACAAAAACAGAAATACAGGCACATGCAGCCATTGTAGAGGCGCCTGAACAAAGAGAAAACAACACCGCGTTTGACCGTTTGACCCCAGGAGCAGGTGAACCCCATGTATATAATGTAGGTTACAAAACAAGACTGCGAAGAATGTCAATTACCGGTTTTATGCAGGGCTGACTTCTACCAGAAACTGACTACATGACGACACAGTCAGGTCAAACTTTTCTGTAGCTTGGTGTGCATAGTGTAGTGTAGTGTACAGTCAGTGAAAATGCTTGAGTAAGTTATTGGCCAAAACGGAAAGTTGCCTATTATTAAGAGTGACAGATACTGCTCAGAAGGTGGTGGAAAGAACTTAGGAAAATGGTTTCTATATAAGGATAGTTTTATTATTCGTATGACCTGCGAAGGCAGCAATCGTCCCCTTGATGTGGTTAGTGTAATTGCCCTCAATGCCATGGAGACGCTCGCCAAAGAGGAAGGGCGGACGGGCAATGAGGATCACTCCGGTGATGGTAAAGACGGTGAAGACACAGTCCCAGATGGTGCACTTCTCCTTCAGGAAGATCCACGCCAGCAGAGAGGTAAAGACTGGGTTACTGAAGGGGGAGAGAGAGGTAAAGACTGGGTTACTGAAGGGGGAGAGAGAGGTAAAGACTGGGTTACTGAAGGGGGGAGAGAGAGGTAAAGACTGGGTTACTGAAGGGGGGAGAGAGAGGTAAAGACTGGGTTACTGAAGGGGGGAGAGAGAGGTAAAGACTGGGTTACTGAAGGGGGAGAGAGAGGTAAAGACTGGGTTACTGAAGGGGGAGAGAGAGGTAAAGACTGGGTTACTGAAGGGGGGAGAGAGAGGTAAAGACTGGGTTACTGAAGGGGGAGAGAGAGGTAAAGACTGGGTTACTGAAGGGGGAGAGAGAGGTAAAGACTGGGTTACTGAAGGGGGGAGAGAGAGGTAAAGACTGGGTTACTGAAGGGGGAGAGAGAGGTAAAGACTGGGTTACTGAAGGGGGGAGAGAGAGGTAAAGACTGGGTTACTGAAGGGGGGAGAGAGAGGTAAAGACTGGGTTACTGAAGGGGGAGAGAGAGGTAAAGACTGGGTTACTGAAGGGGGAGAGAGAGGTAAAGACTGGGTTACTGAAGGGGGAGAGAGAGGTAAAGACTGGGTTACTGAAGGGGGAGAGAGAGGTAAAGACTGGGTTACTGAAGGGGGAGAGAGAGGTAAAGACTGGGTTACTGAAGGGGGGAGAGAGAGGTAAAGACTGGGTTACTGAAGGGGGAGAGAGAGGTAAAGACTGGGTTACTGAAGAGGGAGAGAGAGGTAAAGACTGGGTTACTGAAGGGGGGAGAGAGAGGTAAAGACTGGGTTACTGAAGGGGGAGAGAGAGGTAAAGACTGGGTTACTGAAGGGGGAGAGAGAGGTAAAGACTGGGTTACTGAAGGGGGAGAGAGAGGTAAAGACTGGGTTACTGAAGGGGGAGAGAGAGGTAAAGACTGGGTTACTGAAGAGGGAGAGAGAGGTAAAGACTGGGTTACTGAAGGGGGGAGAGAGAGGTAAAGACTGGGTTACTGAAGAGGGAGAGAGAGGTAAAGACTGGGTTACTGAAGGGGGGAGAGAGAGGTAAAGACTGGGTTACTGAAGAGGGAGAGAGAGGTAAAGACTGGGTTACTGAAGAGGGAGAGAGAGGTAAAGACTGGGTTACTGAAGAGGGAGAGAGAGGTAAAGACTGGGTTACTGAAGGGGGGAGAGAGAGGTAAAGACTGGGTTACTGAAGAGGGAGAGAGAGGTAAAGACTGGGTTACTGAAGAGGGAGAGAGAGGTACAGACTGGGTTACTGAAGGGGGAGAGAGAGGTAAAGACTGGGTTACTGAAGAGGGAGAGAGAGGTAAAGACTGGGTTACTGAAGGGGGGAGAGAGAGGTAAAGACTGGGTTACTGAAGGGGGGAGAGAGAGGTAAAGACTGGGTTACTGAAGGGGGCAGAGAGAGGTAAAGACTGGGTTACTGAAGGAGAGAGAGGTAAAGACTGTGTTACTGAAGGGGGAGAGAGAGGTAAAGACTGGGTTACTGAAGGGGGGAGAGAGAGGTAAAGACTGGGTTACTGAAGGGGGGAGAGAGAGGTAAAGACTGGGCTACTGAAGGGGAGAGAGAGGTAAAGACTGGGTTACTGAAGGGGGAGAGAGAGGTAAAGACTGGGTTACTGAAGAGGGAGAGAGAGGTAAAGACTGGGTTACTGAAGGGGGGAGAGAGAGGTAAAGACTGGGTTACTGAAGGGGGGAGAGAGAGGTAAAGACTGGGTTACTGAAGGAGAGAGAGGTAAAGACTGGGCTACTGAAGGGGAGAGAGAGGTAAAGACTGGGTTACTGAAGGGGGGAGAGAGAGGTAAAGACTGGGTTACTGAAGGGGGGAGAGAGAGGTAAAGACTGGGTTACTGAAGGGGGAGAGAGAGGTAAAGACTGGGTTACTGAAGGGGGGAGAGAGAGGTAAAGACTGGGTTACTGAAGGAGAGAGAGGTAAAGACTGGGTTACTGAAGGGGGGAGAGAGAGGTAAAGACTGGGTTACTGAAGGGGGGAGAGAGAGGTAAAGACTGGGTTACTGAAGGGGGGAGAGAGAGGTAAAGACTGGGTTACTGAAGGGGGAGAGAGAGGTAAAGACTGGGTTACTGAAGGGGAGAGAGAGGTAAAGACTGGGTTACTGAAGGGGAGAGAGATTGACAACGACACAAAGCAACAGTGGAAAAAGTGGAGGGGGGGAGTGGGAAGTGAAGTAAATAAAAATGTGAAAAGAATTTTTTTTTTTTCTTACAGTGATTAGTGCATCAACATGATAACAGTACTCTCACCTGAACATGATGACAGTGGCATCTGCTAGCGGCATCTGTTGAACAGCATAGTAGAGGAGGATCATGGCATTGGACCCGAGGAACCCCCGCAGCACCAGATATACACGCTTATCTCTGGGACCAAGGAAACCTGTTCTGGAGGAGAATAGATATGAGGGTGATGATGGATGGATGGATGGTGGATAGATGGTTCAGGGTTCCTACACATTTTCCATTTCAAAATTGTATACTTTTCTGGCCTTAAACTTCCAGACTTCTCTGCAGACTTTTCCAGCCCATATTTTAGCTTGATATATTGACCAATATATATATACCAATTACTGGTACTGCATGGTATCCACCAAGATACCATCATATCGGAATGAGATGTTTGGAGCGGGGGAGTCTGGTGCAGCGCACAGGTCCTAGACCTGGTGAGACGAGGGAGGAGTCTGGTGCAGCGCACAGGTCCTAGACCTGGTGAGACGAGGGAGGAGCCTGGTGCAGCGCACAGGTCCTAGACCTGGTGAGACGAGGGAGGAGCCTGGTGCAGCGCACAGGTCGCATTTTGGCTGCACTGGTTGCCTGCTCCAAACTCAATGAAAAACCCTCTGCTTGTATGATTATTATTACAGTATTTATTTTTATTATTATTATTATTATTTTTGAAATTCTGAATTTTATATTTTAGAAAACAGAATAGTCTGGAAACTATTTTTCTCTACTCTCTTTTCTTCTTCCCAGACCTGGAAATTACTCAAATCAAATTCCCTACTTTTCCATACTGCGTAAGAACCCTGTTGGATGGATGGATGGATGGATGGATGGAGAGATAGACAGAGGAACAAAGGATGTTAAAAAGGGATGAGAGAAAAAGGGGAGGGACAGAGAGGACGGAGGGATGATTGATTGATGGATGGATCAATGGGTGGATGGAGGAAGGGTTGACATACTGTAGATGGCTGGAGGTAGGGAGGAATGAAGAAAGGCAAATAGGGATGGATTGATAGTAAATAAAGGGATGAATGGATTCAGGTACTGTATGAATGGAGAGATGGAGGACTGAAAGAGGGTGGGAGAGGTGGAGTGGTGACGACAGGATGGATGGAAGCTTTATCCATTAAGAAAAGCTGCATAGAGACCACCACATGCTGATGCATAGAGACCACCACATGCTGATGGAATACATTGCCATCTTACATGATAAATACTTACAAATCTAATGCACAGAGTTTCTCAATCACACTCACTGGTGACTAGTGGGTAACCATCAATCAATAACCGAGACTACAAAATGACAACTCCTATACGACTGCATGTTACTACTATTCCTGCTGGTTGGCAAACAAAAGTGTGGCCACATATACAATCTATGGTGTGCCCACTAGTAACTGATATCTTTTTTTCTTGGATTTTCTGTTGATGACATTTGCGTTTCTGTAGGTGGCGCTCTTTTCTTTACCTGATCAGCCATGGTGGCTGTCGTGGGGCGACTGGATAGTGTAGATAAGTGGTTCTCAAATGGGGGTCCGGGGACGCCCAGGGGTACTTGAGGGGGTTCCAGGGGGTCCCCCAGCCAAAAGGGGGGTCATTTATTTTCACTATAATTGCGTTCATAATCATAAGTAACACAATGACTATTTTGGTCATGGGTTTTATACACTTTCTGTAATGAAACATCTAAAAGCATCAATCTTATTATCTTGAAATCTTGAATCTTTCACGTGAAAAACATTTGAGAACCACTGGTGTAGAGGGTGAAAGCACTCGCCTACCACCATGGAGACCCGGGTTCAATTCCCGGTAGCGGTACTGGCTTGATCAGACGTTCCTACAGACACAATTTGCCGTGTCTGCGGGGTGGGAAGAATGTTGAATTATTATAAATTGCATCACTCTCTGGGTGGCATTTTCCGCCGGGACGTCCTACCCAACACTGAATGTGTAGAAGACTAAATGTAAAAGCTTCCATGTACTGGGTACAGGACAGGTTGAATCACCGTTGCCTTAGTCATTGTCAGCGATGGAGAGAAGCAAAAAAGAAAATTTAAGTACCTGTAAATGTCACCGATTTGTACTTTAACGGCAGTTTTTCAAATCTACTGAGCGCTCACGGTAAATTCATGTAAAAGTTTCATACTTACTGAGTATAGATGAGCAAGGGGATGACGAAGAGCATCTGGAAGAAGCAGCGTATGGCGCTGATTTCGACGGCATGGACTCCCTGGAGAGTTTTCACCAGGAGAGAAATGATGGAAAAGAAAACTGTGGAGAGGAGACTGTAGAACAAACCGAGGCCTGGACATCTCTTCTTCTTCTCTGGGGCTGAAAGAACACAGAGAAGACAGAGAGACAGATAGAGAAGGAAGTTAAATTTTTTCAATCAATTCATTTATTTTATTATTTTCATAGTCTCGTTTCAATTTTTATTTCAAATTTACGACAATGTTTTTTTTTAAACACCTTTAATCTTTTTCGTCTTAGTTTTAGTTGACCACGATATCCTTGTAGAAAACTGGAAAAGATTAGTTTGGTTTGCGATACGTATTGAACCTAAAGCCTCGTACCTAAACGGTTCAAGACAAATATGCGCATTCTTAGCCACACCTTCATTGTCGAGGTATCAGCAGCACATGTTCCGTTCCGTGACTCGTGTTCAAACACAATGCTCGTTGTGTTCTTCTAGTAACTTTAGGATGGGACACTGATGCCAGGAGTGTGCTGCTGAACTCCATGTGGCCTGATGCCAGGAGTGTGCTGCTGAACTCCATGTGGCCTGATGCCAGGAGTGTGCTGCTGAACTCCATGTGGCCTGGGTACAAATTCCGTTAGCAAAACAGCAAACACAAGGGGCTCTATCGTTGCAACGGCCTTAAAACTGCGCTTAGCGCCAGGCGCAGCGCAGATTAGTGGGTGTGGACCAGCGCACTCGATATTTTGGTGTCGGCGCTACACGCGGCCTTAAGCATTATAACCACGCCTTTTAAGCGTAAAATTATGCACAACCTGCTCATTGGAGAAGTGCAGTAAACGAATCACAAGCTTCCCTTTTAAGCTCCAATTCCACGGAGCGATCCAGTCCGGTCAGAAAAGCCGACCAAAGCAACCGACCAACTTAATTTTATTATTATTCTGTGTTCTTCTGGTCAAAAGTTTGGTTCGCCATTTCTCCTAGTTTTCACACTACGTAGGCATATGAGACATCAAAACGTGCGGCTCATTGATGACACCTGTGCTCAGGCTTTGCTAAGAGTTTGAGCTAAGAGTTTTGTACCCCTCTCTCAAAAAGAGAGAGGGGGAGAGAGTGTGAGATCGGGGAGATAGAGGAGAGCTGTGCGTAGATACGCACAGTAATATCCACGGCGCACTGAATAAGGCCTGGTTTTGAAAAGCGCTAAGCGCTAAATTAACGCCAGGGGGGAAGATATCGTTAGGCTGGTATTTAAGGCTGAAACGCCCATTCTGGCCTATTCTGGCACTGCGCCACGCCTCTTTGGCGTAAAGCGCATTTCGGGGCCTAAAACCATGTTGCTATCTTCCCGAGGCAGGTGCAAGGCGCGTTTTTTTGCGTTTAACGCCAGTTTTTGCACCTAAGGCCAGTGGGAAGATAGGGGGCAAGATGTACAATAGACAGTGGTGTACTTTGCAAACCCCTGCTTCTGCTCCCGTAATGTGCCTGTTCAGATTCAATTCCAACCTGAGGTCACACAGGCATCTTTCCTTCAGCTTCTCCTTTGTTCAATTTGCAATTCCATTCTAGCAGGGCCGGGCGATACGGACCCAAAAAATCATATCTCTGTATTTTGAGGCTGAAAGGCGATGTTATATATCTTTGGTATGTTCTACGAAGTGTGCTAAATGTTCAGTTGTAAGTCGAAGCCAATCCATTCAAACATTTTCATGTTCATTTTATACACTTGCCCCTGGACGGAACCAACAGGGGCCACTGACCAGTGCCTAACCCCAACCTAGGCATGGGTTGGTTTGAAAATTTTGAAACCGTTCGATATTCCCAAAAAAAAGGTATCAAACCGGTATATCGAATTTTACATTTTTTTTTTTTAGTGTAGCCCATGACTGTAATGCGACTGCAGTTGGTGGCGATAATGCACCTCTAAGCTGGTATGCCAACCAGCACTAACACTGAATACAAAAAGGAGAACCATTTAACTGTCTGTAACAACACACTGTTTTTATTTCTCATAACTATTCAGCTTAACTTTTCTTCAAACATCAACATAATAAACAAAATAAGACTTTTGCCTACTAGTGCAACTTGAGAAGAGGCTAATACGAAAAATAGTGCAATCAGAATGGATTGGCACTATTTTTGGTTTTTTTTTTTTGGTTCGCACATGATCAAACCGGTTTGGGCTCATACACCGAACCAAACTTTATTGTATGCATTTAAGGGAAACCCCCAAGTTAAATCCCATAGACTTTCCCACTGAAGAACCCGGAAGTATAGTTCCGGACTCTTTCCTGCGGCTCCCTATACAGGTATCAACCTATTTTACAGGCCTGACTACTAGCAACTTGTGGCTGGAGGCAAGACAGCATTCAACGGAGCAAACATTCACAGGTTAAACAAAAAAAAACAAGAAATTCCATAGGTTATGGCTTGTAAATCTACTTTAATCTAATGGTTTTGACACAGCCTAATCAATATTTAAATCTACTTTAATATGTAAATCTACTTTAATCTAATGGTTTGGGACAGCCTAATCAATATTTATCAACCAAGAACAACCCAGCCCCAAAGCTAAAGTCCATCAATCAGCACTCTAAGCTATGAAGCCATACTGACATAGGCCTACAGCTGGTTATTATATGAGTGTTATTTATTCTAAAATCAAACTCACACAACAAAATGTATTAGACACTGCATGTCATAGGCAGGTATGACCACATTTTCAATCTTTGCCAGTTGTATTCTCTGTGGAGCGATAGACTGAGTGACATCACAGATTTTGTACAAGACAAACTTATCACATATCTATTTAATAATATTTCACTGGGTGACTTGCTGCTGCTGCGACCTACAGAAGGACTATATCACTATGCCAATCCTGATTGTTTGGTGAAGCGTATCACTCCGCCACCCCTTATGAGGGCGAGACACTATAATCTTTTCCATTCTTCTCACCGGTGAAGCATATCACAACCTGGAATGAATTAACACTCCACAGCACTTTATAGTCACCTCTGCTGAGATGCATAACTTGTGGAGCAAGGTTATTACAAGACCAAAGAAAAAGGTTTAATCTTTTGACTAAAATAAACAATGGTTCATTGCAGATAAATTAATATTAGCGATCCCTTTCTGAAAACAAAGTAAACTAAAATGCAAATTAGAAGTGGAATAAAATCATGTCTAGTCAGAATCTGTGAGAAAAAATATATATGTCCCTTGTTGAGTGGCAATGTTTACATAGTCCTACCATTTTGATGAAAAGGGTCTGTAATATCAATTTCAGAATTACACCTGTGGTTTAGGCCTCCTGCATGCAATTCCACCTTTCCACCTTTCCTTTTTGACATGAACAGATGCAAAATGCACATTCTAAAGGAGCCTTCTCATCCTGGACACCACCTGCTTGACCTGTTGCCCTCTGACAGACACTACGGGTCCATCAAAGCTCGGACCACCAGACTTAAAGGACAATTTTGGTATTTTTCAACCTGGAGCCTATTTTCGTAACTTTGTATGTCTAAGTAACTAATCTGAGCATATACTTTTGATTGATCAAGATCGCTACAGCTGGCATGTACGCCCCTCCTGCCTCTGCTCTTGCAAAAAACGCTGCTGCAAAGTAAATACAAGCGTTAGTTTTCTCTCTCTCTTTTACAATAACAATGTGAGCCTGTCTGTTGCAAAAATAAGCTTGTTTAGTGGACGAGCTGCTGAGGCTGATGCACTGTGTGACTGCCAGCTGAAATGATCTTGGTCAATACTGGATCAAGTAAAAAAAATGTTCACATTAGTTACAGGAGTATTTGTGGTATCTCATTCCCAGGAAGCTCCACTTGATGAAGCTCATAGTCCCCAGGTACCCTCTCCTGACTGTGAGCTCTGCCCTAATGGGGACATGGGGACTTTATAGGCCTCTGGTGCTGTAAAAGTGCACAGTCATCCTTCCTCTTGAAGGATGATGTAAACGTTAAGCCTGCGTCTGATAGAAATAGTAATACTATTATACTAATAGTACTGAAATAGTACAAACACTGCTGCTGTTGCTTTATATTAGACATATACTTACAACTTGTGCGGGTTTTAAATGTTTCTCATAATACAGTTATTAACAGCAATATATAACATAATAGTACATAAAGAGGTGAATAGGCAAAGTATGACATCCATCATCATAGGTCAAACCGCCACCAACACATATAAAATCAATTATATTTTCAGAAATAGCATGTCATATAACTGGGATGTTCATATTGGCTTATGAAACCACATCTTTATGAAACCCACGTGGTTTGATATTATATCATGACGTAGATTGCGTCATTAAGATGTATGGCAGCCTACAAGACATCATAAACTCTACTACTCTACTGGTTAATAAAAATGTGTGTAAAGTTAGTTTATGTGGGTTTTAATATGCCAGTTGATCATTATAGTGTTATCACAGACAGACAGTGATAGCTTACGTCATGTTGTATAACGTGAGAGAGGGCTATGCACGCAAGAGTTATCCGGTTGCTTATCACTTCTTTGCTAAGCTACTGTACACTGTGCTTCCCATCTCAAAGTTCATTAACTGCCATCGATGTGTGTGGGGGGACGAGCCAGCTCCATTAACCGCTTCATTAACTTGGCATACATACAACGACGTTGTTGTTCGAGGCTACCTGCTGTAAGTGCGCTTCCTCCTCCCCGGGCTGCGGGCAGACAGAACGCCGGCGGGCAGAGCGTTTTCTCCGCCGATCCTCTCGGCTCTCCTCCCTCTCCCTCTCCCTCCTCAGCATCATTCTTCTTATCCCACGACGCATGACTGTTACTTTGCAAATTAACGCTCTCCGCTTCATCACCACTACACTTGTCGTTGTCGTCGTCATTGTCATTGCCAACTTTGTGGAACACTACGGTAATGTCGCCGTCGTCGCCTGCAGATAAAACCCGCCGGTCCGTTGAGTAGTGGTGGTTACAGTCGGTGAAGTCGCCCATGGTGGTAAGATGATGTGACGGCCGAGCGGCAGCATGCCTTGCTGGACAGAGTGCCCGTCTTTAGTAGCCCTGAGAGAGAGGAAGCACCCAGCAACGGCAGCACCGCCGGTTCATGTGTGTAACCTTGTTGGCTGGCTGGACATAAACTCCCCATGCGTTGATTACTTTACCCACAGGGGGGCAGAAGTAAACCTCCCCGCTAGCCGGGCGTTTCTGGCTCATACTGAGCACATTAGCGCCCGGCGAACGTCACGCATTTCCCATTTTACACTGTGCCATTTTCACGTCTAGGTCTAAAAGCCGGCCCCTACCTGAGTCTTCACGTGAAGTGAAGACGCTATCCGATGCAAAACATCCTCTTCTTTTAATGACACCTAGTTGTTGCATCCAAATTGTTGCATAAAATCCACTTTCTGTCTCTCAAAAAACGAAAAGCATTTATCTGGAGCACCTTGAGCAACCCGGAAGTCGTTGTTCCGGGTTGCTTCAGATCCGAGAAGAAGAAGAAGCGGTGCTCCAGATAAATGCTTTTCGGTTTTTGAGAGACAGAAAAGTGTATTTTATGCAACAATTTGGATGCAACAACTAGGTGTCATTAAAAGAAGAGGATGTTTTGCATCGGATAGCGTCTTCACTTCACGTGAAGACTCAGGTAGGAGCCGGCTTTTAGACCTAGACGTGAAAATGGCACAGTGTAAAATGGGAAATGCGTGACGTTCGCCGGGTGCTAATGTGCTCAGTATGAGCGAGAGCGCCCGGCTAGCGGGGTAAAAGTAAACCCAGAACAACTCTGCTGGACAACCAAAACATTACCCAACGTTTATTATGCCCACTGCTATGAAGGATCAGGGGGAATGGTATACTCTGTGTACTCACTTTCAATTGTGGACTTTACCCCAAGTTTTCAGCCCGGATTAGATCTTTATGAAACAACAAAACGAACACCAACGTGTATAGTAGGCCAAAGCAATGATTCTCAACCGTTTTCACATCATAGGACCGTTCGTGGTCCTACATTAATAGGGACCACCACGGACCCCCATTTGATGATATTGTAGTGTCTCTCCATCATGAGATAACACTGAAGCTATAATCAAAACAGTAATTCTTCTACATTCCGGAATTGTTAACTTCTTGTAAATGAAATCACTAATAGTGAAGTTGAACACTTCCTCAATGTTCTGGTCCCCAGACCACACTTTCAGAACCACTGAAGTAGGCTAAAGAACAGAGTCTGCAGCCAAAATAAACATATAAGGTTACTTGGGTGGGATACAACAGATGGGCCTACTACAACAATGTTCTTCAATCCAAACTATCAATGAATGCTTGAGAATAAAACTATGTTTGGGTTAATTGTATTGTTGATTAACATTTTGATTTGAGTAAACTGAATTGAAGCGGATCCTGATCTAGTGTGAAAGGTGGACAGATTTTATTACAACAGCACAAACAAGTAAAGCAGAAAATACTGAGAATAAATAAATCTCTGATTAAGCATTTAATTAATCATTTTATTACTACTGTACATGAAATCCAATGAGCTAGATGACAAAGAAAAATCTATGGATTATATCCTCTATTCTTACAGCTAAATCTGACACAAGTAGACATACTATTTTGCAGAAGTAGCATGTTACGCAGCATTTTAGCAGGTCAAGTTTTTTTTTATATAGTATCTAAACTAAATTTTCTATCTACGAAAGATAAAACTGGTGTGTGGTCCCCTCTACATACAAAAGCAGTATCATATAAATTACTTTACACAACATTGTAAAAACGTAAACATTTTTATTTGGCAAATTGGTGTAAGTGAAGTTAATTGTTATCATGAATGTAATTGTGTTCTTCCATGTCAGAAACATGGAACATGTGGAAGCACAGGAAACAGGTGTTGCACAGTGGGTCGCAGAGTAAAGACAACAACCGCTTTGTCACCGAGGGGCAAAAGGGGCAAGAGTGCAGTGAAAGAGAGAGAGGGCCGGGCGACAGTGGGACGCTTCTAGCAAGTCATTCATCAGGAATCAACACTATGAGAGTGTGGCTCATGCCTACAGTCTTGCTAAACTGATGGACATAATCAGCTAGTCACTAGTCACAGTGGTGAGAAAGACTGTTTTAACACAGGAGCTATAGCCAAAGTGGCTATAGTAGAATTGTCTTTAACACCCAGAAAGTCACCAGCATTTTGATTGGTGGCTAGTGTTTATTCTCAAGCCCTCGTTGTAACAGTGTTCAGTGTTCTTGCTGGTATTGCATATTGTTTTTTAATCAAACTGGGATCAGATTACAGTTGAAAAAAGATTCACTTTGCTACATAATACATTTCTGTGACTGGTTGATCTCGCCTCGTGTGGAACCAATCAGCTGTAAGTAGGTTAGATATGCCAGCGCCACCCATCTTGTATTAGGTGTCTATCAGCAGACAACAACAAAGATTGTTGTCCTCAGGGAGCATAGTACAATTGACCTGCCCAACAGCATCACAGCTTACAAATCAGCCACATGTTGGTACTGTTGTAGGTACATGAGAATTTGCCATGCCGGATAATCACATGTAATGACATCTGACTTGTGTAATAAAATAAATTTGTCTGGTAAAATGTGATGTGTTTTCTGTTCTTCTTCTTCTGTTCTGACTTTTAGATCATTTGTACACGTCGGCCTGAATGCACTTTATCCCTTATTTCTCATGAAATAGGCTATTCACAACTTCGCAGTGTCGGGGGTCGTTACTCAAAAAAGTAATTACTCGGTGGAGAAAGTAATTCATTACACTACTCGTTACATTACTTTTGCATTACTCCGCAACATCGCCTGAGGTGTGAGCTAATGAGTATATCTCCACCCCTCAAAAGTTGTAGACCACACTGCCACCCCAGTAATCAGTAATGCCTTACACTACTCATTACAGACACATGTAATGTGATTACAGTAATGCCTTACCCCCAACACTGCAACTTAGTGATTTATTCCATGGTCATCAGCACTCCTGGGCGTTGAATAGCAAAACCATCTGGGTTACGTGTAATTAAGTAGAACGCAGGGGGGGTTATAAACTGTTGAGTCAATAAGTGGAGACAACATCAGTGGTTTTAGAGCTTTTTCACCTGAAAGATCGTCAATTCGCAATTTGAATGGGAAAATGTCTTTCAAATGGAGAATAAGGCATTCCCAAACTGGAAGGAAACAAGATGCAAGGTTGCAGCGCGTCGCCTAAAGTTAGTGTAGAAAAACACGCTGAAACATCACACTCAATGTAGGTATACGGCTGAAACGAAATGAAATGATCACAATCAGTGAACGCATTTCAACAACTGAACCTGGACTGTTCAGCCATGACCCATTTTGTTCCCATCACACTAAAAGCGCTGAACTGTATTTGAAAAATCTTTTCAGATAGGTTGAGCTGCTTGGATCTGCCTGGGGTGTCAGTCAGATAGCATGAGTGTAGGCCTACATGTCAGTGGAAACGTGACTTTGTTCTGTTGATTCTATTGGGCCTGACAAGTTCAGTAAATCACAGAAAGAGAGCATTTGAATGGAGTTCAAATGCATGATATGTCCCAAATTAACGGTGGTTTTAATTACTCAAGTCGATCATAAGATGCTCGTATATCTGAGTTTTCCCCTTGAAGCTGGAGGCAAACAGGAACTCCCGGTCGTCAATGGATACCAGAGAGAACGCTCGGGGCGCCTGGATATTCAACTCCTGCGATGGGACAAACTGGCCTGTCTTGGTGTCCCATTGGTAGACCTGTGTCAGTGAATAATCACTGCCCATGATGGCATACTGCCAGTTGCCGATGGAGACTGGCTGAAACACCATGGAGCCGCGGGAGGGAAATGTCTGGGCCTCCTTGAACATGGCACCGTCCCAGCGCATCACCTTGGAATCCCCGATGAACCTTGTCAGGCAGATGAACAGCTCACCTTGGAAAGGGTCAAAGATTTGTTCAGCTTTATTGTCTCATAAGAGACTGAATCTGGATCTGAAAATAGAAAAGCTCGAGGAAATAGTTGGCCTGATTCAAAAGTGATGTCTTAGACTCATTTCAATCATGAAGACTACCTGCAGCCAACGCCCAGTTTCAGGTTATATCACCCCGTTCATTGCTAGGCACGCCCCCCGTTCATTCATGCCTCTCTCCCCGTCCATTCACAGTCACCCACGCCTCCCTCTCTGGCAATAGCCTATCAGCTCAAGCCATTCATATCCCTCGCTTTTCTGCTGAGCCAATCACCTAAGCCAGAGGTTCTCAAACTTTTTCTTGTCAAGGACCCCTAAACTCACACAAATTAGTCCACGGACCCCCATTTGATAAGATTTTGCCCCAGGGTCCCCCATCTGATAACGCATTTGCTTTTAGATGTTTTATTACATGGAGTGTATGAAACCTGTGCTGGATGTGGGAATTCAGCCGTTGAGACAAGAACACTAAGGAAACTTGAAACTCAAAGTAAGTGTCATTGTTGCAAGCTGGAAAACGCTCTGCTAGAAGTCTGCAAAGATTCACAGGCAGAAACATTATGTCCTTGGACAAGAGTCCACAGTTTGTGAGAAATAGCTTTTCCGGATACAGGTTGTCTCACTGCCTGCTCTGATATGAGCCTTATCTTAAACCTTGAAAACAAAGGAGTGATGTCTACTTTAGAGAGAAAGAGAGAAACCTAACACTTAATAGTTAAGCTATAGTGGTTATACTTTCCATGAAAGACTGTGATTAATAATAACAAATAAATAATCAGTGAATAATTAATGAATGAATAATCAATAAAGATGATAGATGCTATAAATTCCTATCACAAAACAAAACCCATGACTGAAATAGTCAAACATTCTGCCATTGTGTTACTTAAGGATGGGATAGTGAAAATATTACCCCCCCTTTTGCTGGGGACCCGCTGGAATCCCCTCAAGGACCCCTGAGGGTCCCCAGACCCCACTTTGAGAACCACTGACTTAAGCCATTCAGCATATTAGAGGCCCTGTGTTTTACTATGTTGTTACTCTCCTATGTGCTGTCACCCTCAGGTGCTGTGATCTTCATCACTGAAGCAGTTGTTTCGCCCCACCTCCACCCCTGACCACCACCAACGTCATGACTCCTGAAGAACTCCCTATGGGGGGATTCTCTATCCTATACATCACTGACTCCCTCCTCTCTCATCTCAGGAGGAGCGTCATCATATCATGGAGTCATATGGCAACCTTAATTTGTCTATTTGTTTCATTAAAGATTATTGAACCTTCTTACTAGTCTCTCATGATTGAATGTCATTAATTATTTACAGTTATTTAGCCTAGAGTTGCCAACAGATGTTAAACAGATGAACACCTTGAAAGAGAAAACATTTCCACATAATATTACAGTGATGATTCATGGGCAGGGTTTTGTGGCACCGGGGATGGGCGTTACCTCATATTGCCTTCAGCATGCAGGAATGAAGATTGGCAAATGTGGATGACATACTGAGCAATGAGGAATTAAAGTATAATAAGAAAGAAAACTAAAAATAAATACCGTAAATTCCGGACTATAAGCCGCACCTTTTTCCCCGTTTTTTGGCCTTTTTTGGCCCCTGCGGCTTATATAACGGTGCGGCTTATCTATGGATTAAAAAAAAAAAAAAAAAAAAAATCTCTCTTTTTTAGCACTCTTTCTAACTATAAATCCACTTCTGTTTTAATTTCCTCTCTTGCCCTCTTTTCACCACACTGTATGACACTGTATGACACTGTGTGCACTGTAAAAAACAACACAGGTGGTGTTGTGTTATGTTGTTTTGTTGAAATGTTAATAAATGGGAGCTTCCTCAAACAGCCATCTCTTTCCCGACAATCCCCTCTGTGCATGAACCCTTACATATGGTAATTAAACATTAAAACACAATAAAAAAAAAAAAAAAAAAAAAAAAAACATTAAAACACCCGCGGCTTATAGTCCGGTGCGGCTTATATAAGAAAAAAATAGTCAACTTTGCAGGTGTGGCTTATACACCGGTGCGGCTTATAGTCCGGAATTTACGGTAAATATTGTTGAACTTGCCTATACTAGAGCAGGAGTTCCCAACCTTATTTGGCTTGTGACCCCACTTTGACATTACAAAAATGATAATCTAAAGACCCCAGACATTACAATTCTGGTACATCATCATCACATGTAACAGTATGCTGACTTTTCCCCCTCAGAATTCCGACATTAAAATCTGAATGCTGACTTTTTTTCTCAGATTTCTGACTTTAATCTGTGAATTCTGACTTTAATCTCACAATTCTGACTTAAATTATTTAACTTGAAATTATCTTGAATCTTGAATCTATCTTGACAGTAAAATGACAGTGCACAGTATTTCTGAAGTACTCCTGATCTAACCACCCCCATGTACATGTTTTATGGGTTTATTGTTTTATGGTTTTATGGTTCAAATTAATTCCTCTTTTATTCAACATTTTGTTGCTTTTTTATTCTTTGTTTTTATTTTGTTCTTTGTTCTTCTTACATTTTATTTCATGGAAAGCATTTTGTAACTTTGTTTAGAAAAGTGCCAATACAGTTTTTATCATCCAGCTCCAGTGATGGTTCCTGAAAATACACCTGCTAAATACGGTGATACAATATGATGGGCGTTATGCTTCAATATTATGTCACTAGGTTCCAGTTGGTGGAAATGGGTATGTCTTTTTCAGTCAGTGTAAAAATAAACGCTGCAGCTCTCACCTTTGACCTGGAAGTGTTTGACGGAGAAGACGTCCTCCATTTCCGGTATGTCAGTCCTGCGGTCAAACTGTTTGTGGCTCCTGTTCCACTGGTAGACCACGGGCCTCTGGGAGCTACTGGACAAGATCAGGTGGGGCTTGTTGGAGATCTCCAGATATTCCACATCCGTGTCCCGGTACCACGGGTGCAGCGACTGGTGGGAGTAGAACCCATTTCCGTTCCATTTGTACACTGTTGTGGAGCCGGCCTGCGAGAACAGCACATGTAAAATTTCAGGTTGAGTCCAATTTATTCAAACAGGTTTGTCATGAATTACTTTACAGAAAAGACCAAACATACATACCAACATTATCAAATGACAGCAAAAAAAATAACAGGCGCATTGCAAATGTAGTAAAACAAATCAAAGTTAAACAACAAAGTTAAAACATTTCCCCTTTACTATTTCAACTGGACCCTTTTCAAAAAAGACAGTATTCCACTTTGACGGTGCTGTGGCACTGGTGAGTGGAGAGCCAGGCGAACAGCATGTGCTGAATGCAAAGTGCCTACCAATAAGCCAGTGTTACGCTGCTTCCCCCCCTTCAACTATTCTCATGCAAGATAACCACGGCCTTCAAGTGAAATAGGCCATCAAATTAGAATAGAGAGGGTCATAGTAGGGTCCTTGTTATCTTTCAACCCGTTCTCACTCTGAGCGCGTCGCATATTGACGCTTTGTCCTGTCCCTTGTGCGTCGCTTGTTACTAACATGGTACCCTTGAGCGACACATGAAACGACTTGGGCTTTCCGACTAAACTCAATGCAAACCCATGGAAGTCATCTTTGACGCTTATGGCAACTGCTCCCCTATTAGCCTAACTGCTCCACCATTAGTCAACTGCTCGCCCATTAGGGTCTGGAGGAGCTAACCTCTCCCAGACCCTAACCCTAAACCTAACCTCTCCCACCCCATGCCTAAACCTAACCTCTCCCAGACCCTAACCCTAACCCTAACCTCTCCCACCCCATGCCTAAACCTAACCTCCCCCAGACCCTAAACCTAACCTCTCCCACCTCCCACGCCTAAACCTAACCTCCCCCCAGACGCTAATGGTGAGCAGTTGACTAATGGGGGAGCAGTTAGGCTGATGGGGGAGCAGTTGCCATAAGCGTCAAAGTTGACTTCTATGGGTTTGCATTGAGTTTAGTCGGAAAGCCCAAGTCGTTTCATGGGTCGCTCAAGGGTACCATGTTAGTAACAAGTGGCGCATAAGGGACGGGACAAAGCGTCAATATGCTACGTGGTCGGAGTGAGAACGTGTTGTATCTTTTGGTACATCTGAAGGATCATTTGTTTTTGCTCTCATCAATGATTCAAGTATAATAACGGGAATTTGAAAAAGCATTGGGAAAAGCATTGGAAAAGGAAAAGTTTAGCCAGCCTTGGAGCTGTCGGCGATGACAAAGAACGACTCTCCGTCGATCACAAAGGTCTCGATGTCGTTGGGCTTGCGAATCTTCAGGATGTCGATGTCCTGGATCTTGATGAACTTGTTGGCGGAAGTGTCGCGCTTGTAAATGTGCGAGCCGCCGAACAACTGGGCCACCATGACAAAGAGGTGGCTGTCGATCACCATGGGCTTGCAGACCACAGTAGACGTGCCTCAACAAGAGAAGAGAGGAGGAAGAGAGAAAGAGAATATGCAGCAAAGGTACAGTGTTACAGAGGTGTTATCAAACACCACATGCTTACACACTAGAGTAGAGGAGGGAAGAGAAACAGTTGAAGAGAAGTGTGTAAGGCCAGATCTCAAAAGCACATACATTATTCTAGTCTTTTTTTAACGTATTTCATATATTCTGCAAATAGCACAAGGCACAGCTGCTTTTGAACTCACTCTCAATGGTGTCATAGGTTCTGAAGGTCATCTCAACGTGGTCCCACTCCAGGAAGCTGCACGTGCCGGCAAACGGTTGGGCAAACACAGCATACTGCTCCTCACCAAAGGAGAAGGACTCCACCGAGATCGTCTCAAACGTCAGCGACTGATAGGAGGCAAACTCTGACAAAGATCACATACTCAGGACTTAGTCCATTATCGTTTTGTCCATTTCTTGTTGTAATTTTCTCTTTAGTGTGTGTACAATTCGCATGCAAGTGTGTTTGTGTTTGTTTCTTTGTTTGTTTGTGTGTGTGTGTGTGTGTGTGTGTGTGTGTGTGTGTTTGTGTGTGTATTATGGCTGTCAAAGAATATTCTATATTCGAATATATATTCAAATATGAAAATTTATATTGGATTGTATTATTATTATTATTATTATTATTATTATTATTATTATTATTATTATTATTATTATTATTATTATTATTATTATTATTATAATGCTTTGTATTTTGTCCAGCACTACTTGTAGCTCTATTTTGTGCTTTGGACAGTTCCCCATCTTTTCTATTTCAAGTTTCTCTGACCCTTTGTATGTATTCTCATAAATCTTATTGTATTTTTTTAAGTTACTGCCTTGCTCCTCCAGGAAATGGTTAAAATTCACCACTGAGTTGAAAAGCAGGTAGGCAGCAACAATTAAGGAGCTTAACATTCTGCAGGGTATTACAACTGCTTGTAATTTACCATAGTCAGCCAATCAGCCAATCAGCCAGAAAATCATTTGTGTAGTCTGTGTGAAAATCAATCATCCATGCGATCACTATTGGTTGACTAGCAAGCAACAGTCAAGAAGCAGCCAGTCAGCTGACCAGCTATGTCCGTTAATTGGTTAGGAGTCTGTCAGATACATTTATTAGCAATTTGCACTAGTCATTAAGTTCCTAGGCAAGGGTTACAGACACAGTATAAGCCAGGGGTGTCAAACTCATTTGAGTCCACGGGCCACATCCGACCCAATTGGGTGTCAAGTGGGCCAGACAATGACAATCAATAATCACTAATAACCTATAAATGACAAAACCTCAAACATTTTCAGTTTCTTTCAGTGTAAAGAATTACAGGTATATTTAAGAACACGTTCTCACGTAGGGTCTCAGCAACCATCAAGCACATTATCAAATCTACTGTCTGTAACTGTGCATTACAATTGTGGGTGTAGTGGAGGGTAAACGCAAGTAAACGCAATTCACCCACACCTTTGAAATGAGTCAGATAGTTTACTCACCTATTTTCAGATCAACTGTATCAATCAATGAGGGCAAACAAGGTGGGTAAACTACTCACCTTGGATAGTTTACCCACCTCTGTATTTATCACTACACCCCTGATTACAATTGCTGGCAACTGTGCAATTATCTATACTCAAGCAAAGGTAATGAAAATAGCTGGCCATTTATTGATGAATACAGATGAATACAGAACATGAATAGGCTACTTAATATGTAACTTGCTCCTGAAACCTGGCACCTCTTAGCCTTCACAAGTGCATCACATTGGATTGAAGGACTTCTCAGTGCAATTTTTACGCTTTGCAAAGTCATCCTTTGGGCGGGATTGGACCATTTGGGGGGCCGGATCTGCCCCCCGTGCCGCATGTTTGACACCCCTGGTATAAGCTAAACAAGATGCTCATGCACATTGAGAAACAGTGAATGTGACATTTTAAAAGCAGGGGACAGACAGAATGAGTCCCCACTGGCAGCCAGACAGCCCCACATATAACACAAACATTGCTGATGAGAACAGGAAGGAGACAAGCGATACTGAGAGAGTTAGAGCTGGAGACAGATAGCCTGGGTAAACCCAGCCGCCACGTGACCTGCTCTCAGACCTGCTCCCTTGTGACTAGTGAGCAGAGTCTGTCTGAGAGCAGGTCACGTGGGGGCTGGGTTTACCCAGGCTAGGAGACAGACAGACAGACAGACAGACAGACAGACAGACAGACAGACAGACAGACAGACAGACAGACAGACAGACACACACACACACACACACACACACACACACACACAGAGACAGTCAGACAGACAGACAGCAACCAGACAGACAGCAATCAGACAGACACACAGACAGTCAGACAGACAGACAGACAGACAGACAGACAGACAGCAACCAACCAGACAGACAGACAGACAGACAGACAGACAGACAGACAGACAGTCAGACAGACAGACAGACAGACAGACAGTCAGACAGACAGACAGACAGACAGACAGACAGACAGACAGACAGACAGACAGACAGACAAACAAACAAACAAACAGAGGAGGATGATACCTGCTGTGATGCAATCAAAAGAGTGTGGCAGCAGGTCGTTGATCATCTGCCCCTGGTGGATGGGAGGGCTGCTGCAGTAGATCTGATCCAGTGTGGCGTTGGTGTGGTGCATCCACTCCACCAACCACTTGAGCTTACAGTCACATATCAGGTTGTTGCCCCGCAGATCTCTACAGTACATGAGTGGATTAATTGTAAGGTCAATCATCAGATGAATTGTTTCGTTAGTAAAGATTGTACAGGCACGCACCTGGATCCCTAGATGGATGGAAGGGTGGATTGACAGAAACATCAATTGACAAATTAGTTGTTCTTACTATTACAGATTTGCATAAATATGCAATCCACCAACCATTTCAACACTTAAATCCATCAGATGGAGGGAAATCGATTGAATTATCATTCAAATCAACAATGTGTTAGGTGCAGAGACATCAATTGTACTCGTTTGATTTCATTTTACTCTGCCATGATGAATTCAAGAATAAATCAATCACTTTATTGTCACTCAATCAATCATGACAATAGTCATTTTCGAATGGAGAGGAACCTGAAGTAGCCCTTTTTGGATTTAAGGATGGATACATATTTAATCGTATTACTTGATAAATACGTAATCAGAGTCCACAGGTGACAACACGCCGCCTTGAGGGAAAGACAGAATGTACTCACACTTTGGTCAAGGCGTCCATTCCCTTGAAAACATCTTTGGGAAGCGTCTCAAGGTTGTTATATGCCAAACTCCTGATCAAGAAAGAGTCAAAACAGACAGTTACAGAATGCAAAGCAGATTGCATCTAAACAGACCAGGGACATGAAGATTCATTACACAGCATTGGGCTTTTTGCTGACACTGTTACGCAGAGTGACTTCCAAAAAGTGCAACGGTAGAATCCGCTTAAATTCTTGGATCATCACAATTCCAGGCCTTTTTGAAACGAGTGCACAGTTTGTGTGATGGCAGAGAGCCATCATGTGAGGTAGGAGAGGTGGTAGAGAGCCATCATGTAAGGTAGGAGAGGTGGTAGAGAGCCATCATGTGAGGTAGGAGAGGTGGTAGGATGAAAAGAATGAGAGCTAAAAGAGAGAGATAGAGGAGAATAAAGTGATTAGCAATGGATTAATTAAGGGTGAGCCATTAGAGGGAGGGGATATTTTACTTTTGACTGGAGGGTGAGGTGCAGTACTTCACACATTGCTCTCATATACCTGAGGTGGATAGGTGGCATTTTTTGGGTGAATAATATTATTGCTTTAATAGTTGTGCTCTACATTCCAGCGCATTGATATTGTTTCATATTTTAAAGTTGTGAAGCAGAGCTCACTCGCTCCATGGTTATCATGAGGATTTGATGTCCTTGCCAGCTGGCTAAAAGCAATCCATAACAGTGAAAAACAAACCAGTCCTATTATAGAGACGCATCATTTGAGTCAGGATGAAAGCATGGCTGAATTCCAAAACAGAAAAAAGACGTGAATGAAATTAAATCGAAATGTCAGCGTAATTCACGAAGTGCCGCATAATCCATCAGAGTCAGTTTTCCAGAAAGAAAGGCTAGCTCACTACTTCAGCTTTGTGCACGGGAGCGCAGGGTAAACCGATGACAAGCGGAGCAGAGCGGGCCTGACTCAAGCCGGACTCCTGCCTGCCTTTAATAATGCATTTAATCTGATGGATTAGAGTACTCTCTAATGATGGATTCATTCATGCATTTTTTGTATAAAAAGGTTATCGTCAAAAAAGGCATTTAGAAAAGGTTATTGGATATGATTTAGTACATAATTTCATAACTGTGGAAATATGATCCCTGGATCTCTGTCTCGCTACCTCTAAAATTAAACCTGTAATTAAAAAGTCATCATACATTTCCTTCCAGTCAATAAAAATGATGCATGAATTTCCGGATTCTCCGTACAAGGTTTCCAAGTCAGGATGAGGGACATACGGTATGCATTTCACTGCACACTGCATTATGTAAACAACATCAAATAATAGTGAAATTAAATCTCCGTACCCCACTTTAGAAACCATCTCACGGGGCCACTAACCTACTTACACACTGACTCCAAGTGCTTTAGGTAGGAGAGTCTGGGACAGATTTGAGGTCAGAGCTGAGTTTACGGTTACAGTACAGCTATATTTAGTCTTAACCTTCAGGTCACTCACGTTCGCAGCTATTTTTAGTCTTAGGGTTATAAGCTTTGCAATTTGGGGAAGAGTACTTGTGTTTACAAAATACTGTTTGCCGTGGTTTGGAGGTGGAACATTGTGGTTTCCCCCAAAAGGAAATCAGAGAGGTTATGCCGGAGGACTGTTTTGCAGCTCGAAAAGAACAACTTGTAAGCACTTTACTTGACTTCACTCATTCTTATGGAACCATACCTTGCCAGAGTGTGCATGTAAATATGTCAAATTTGTAAACAAACACACACACAGTAAGATTTAGGCAGCATTGAGTCTAATATCAAAACTTATAATTGTAAAATGTAATCATTATCTCAGTCCCATTAGTCCATGAACCTACTACTGTATAAGACACGAGACACCAAGGCCATAGCCAGTGGGAAGTTTGTTACAATTTAACCTGAGACATCCTCCCTCAAACGCCCAAGACACACATACGCACGCACGCACGCACAAGCGCACGCACAAGTGCACGCACGCACGCACAAGCGCACGCACAAGCGCACGCACACACAATGACCTGTCCTTAGGCCAACTTCCTGATCTCCTTCCTGGCCTCCTCCTTCCTGAAGTTTGTTGATTCACTATTTTGACTGTAATGAGTCAGCTCCAGGATGGAGAGGTTGACCATGGGCCAGTTGTGAAAGACTTTGTAGAGTGGTGTGTGACAACCACTTCCTGAATTCCACTTCCTAAATGTCCAAAAAGCTAAAAACATGGCCTGACTTCGGGAAAACCTCCAACTCAACCTCCCCAACTACAATCAGGGGCTCACTTGTCGAGAAGGTAGTAGAGTGTACAGAGGGTAGGGTACACAATGCATCCCTGCCCACCTCCGGAGGTGGTTTGGCCCGATCAGATTGCAATCCTTCTTCAATGCGTTTTGGGGGTGTTTACACCTGGCATTTCAAGTGATAAAATACAATCTGATTGCAATCTGATCACAGAAAACGCATGTTAGCGCCAGGTGTAAATGGCCTTATTGAACACAAGTGTAAATGCAATGTGTCCTCTCAATCTGGATACAGCAACTTTATGCGGATTGAGAGGACAACCATTTCTGCAATCAGATTGCATGTTAACGCCAGGTGTAAATGGAATCAGGCTGAAGTGATAAAATACAATCTGATTGCAATCTGATGGCAGAAAACGCATCTTAACGCCAGGTGTAAATGGCCTCACAAGAACTTGAACCATGAACCCAACACATCTGTAGTCTGCAAAAAGGACCTGCAGAGATAGGTACTTTCTGCGCAAACACGTTTAATGTGGACAAGACATTGATGACTTTACTGTATTTTGCAAATCCTTTATTGAGTCTATTTTAACTTTTGTTTAATTTCTTGGTATGGGAACCTTACTGCGCAAAACAAAAACCGTCTGCCCAGTATAAAGCAGCCAACAAAATAATTGGCACGCACAGCTTTCTTTAACAGACATCTATGACAGACAAGTCTTGCGGAAAACACGGTCAATCTTGGCCAACTCTAATGTCGCGGTACATTCCCTGCCTACCACCATGAGGGTCGCAGGTTCGCACCCCCGTGTTACCTCCGGCTTGGTCGGGCATCCATACAGGCACAATTGGCTGTATCTGGGAGTGGGAAGCCGGATTGGGATATGTGTCCTGGTCGCTGTACCTTAGCGCCTCCTCTGGTTGGTCAGGGTGCCTGGTCGGGGCAGAAGGGAACTGGTGGGAACAGCGTGATCCTCCCACGTGCTACGTCCTGCCGGTGAAGCTCCCCCTGTGAGGTGAAAAGAAAGCAGCTGGCAACTGCGCATGTGTCGGAGGACGCATGGTGCTAGTCTTGGCTCGGCTCTTCCCAGATCGGCAGAGGGTGGAGCAGTGACCGGGGCAGCACGGGGAAAAATTGGCCAAGTACAATTGGGGAGAAAAATTGGTGGGGGGGGGGGGGGGGTCAGAAAGAAATCTTGGCCAACTCTGACCACACACTCTCTTCTCCCCTCTGGGTGGAGATATGGGCTCCCTAGGGTAAAAAGTAAAGTTTTCCATGTTCCATGTGCAATAAATCTATTAAAAAAGGGAGCACGTGGGCAATGTTCTCTGTTTCAATTTCAACAGTGATGTCATAAGAGCAATTGTGACATTATCAGTTTGTGACATCATCAGTGATGTCATAAGAGTGGGGAAAAGCTGTGGGAGTTTTGCCGGTTCAACGTAACAACTATAAGCTCCATGATCTGTCCTTTAGCAACCCGATCCAGCTGACCTGAGATCTGCCCTTAACCTCGGACAGGACCAGTGGCGATAGCGCTTCTGCAGACCTCTGCATTCTGACAGTGACAAAGTGGACAGTCAGAGGAAAGTGGAAATTGATACACAGGTTATATACTCATGCGGTATTTATTACCTTTCCCCCATAGTGCTTCTCTTTCAGAAGTCACTTGTGAATGTGAAAGTGGCTGTGCACTGCGGCGTGTTATTTTCTTATGGGTTTACAAGAGAGTGCAATAGAGAAGGAAGGAAGGAAGGAATAGTAAGAATAGTGAGGCAAGTAATAAGAACAGGAATAAAGAGTGAATTTAAATGATCCAAAATGGCCACAGCACAAACAAAAGCACTAGGGCTGTCAAAATTGACCAAAAACTATTTGAATATTCCCTCTAAATAAAACATTTGTTCGAATATATTCAAATACTTTTTCTTTTCTTTTCTTTTTTGGCATGCGTGCGTGCATGGCAAGGCAAACTAATAAAACCATAGAGCTTATAAAACTACAGTACTTGGTATATTTTTTTGAACATAATTTTTTTCCCCCATATTGATTCAGTCAGTACTAGTACAGTAGTAGCCTAAACCTTTGTAATGCTTTTAAATAACCAGACAAATTATGTATGTTTTTATGTAACGATGATAATAATAATAATCATCATCAGAATAACTTTTATATTCCAATATATATTCGAATATAGAACGTTATTTGACGGCCCTCAAAAGTACTTACAGATGTATCAGTGTTTTGAGGCCCCGGAACGCATATGGGGATATTGATGCGATTTTGTTGTTTTCAATAAATCTGTGAATGAGAAGAATATCTTGTTAGATTTTTTTGGAGAGAGTGACAGTGTATGTCAGTAATTCCACACAAATGTGAGATGCATTTGCAACACTTTCAGACAAATACTTACAGATATTCAAGATGTGTTAAACCTTGGAAAGCGTCTTCGTCGATCAAGTCAAAGGAATTGGCGTTGAACAAGCTGCGGAGGAAAAGACAGAGAAATAATTAACTCCTTTAATCATCTTGAGATTGATTGATTGATTGATTGATTGATTGATTGATTGATTGATGTAGCCATCGGAATGAGAACCTGTTGCAACAAGGCAGCCTGCTCATTCAACTGATGCAACATTGAACTATAGTGCT
>NC_139626.1:4414405-4424405 GCF_964638095.1 Poromitra crassiceps | reverse complement strand
TTGTCACACATGGCATTGTCTTTAGTACAGGTGCATCCCGCCGGGCATCTGGGCTGCCTCAGCCGCCTGCCCTCCGCCTGCAGCACCAGGCTGACAGCGGCCAGCAGCCACACCAGCGCTGTCCATCCTCTCCATCCTCCCCGTCTCCTCACTGCTCTGCCCGGCTGTCCCATTCCGTCTGTCCCGCTCCACTGGCACTCCTATCAACTTCTCGGCAAAAAAATCCTAATAGGCTACGTAGCTTAGTAGCTATGTGACCCAACACGTTTCAGGGGGATATATTCTTCTTGTTGTTATTTTGGAGGATATTTCTTTTTATTAGGCTACAGGAGCCTGGGTTTTAGTGCGCTCCGAGGCAGGCTTGTGTCTATGCTTCTTGCGTCTCAATAGGAAGGCACCAGTCCAGCCGATTCGTTCTGCAAAGCGCAGGATTAGAAATGCAGGACAGACAAAACATGGTAAAGAAGGCAATCACGACTATTTCATAAAAATAACATATCTTGTTCGTCATTCTCTTGTGGCAAAAGTGGAAAACTCAAAGAAAAGTCTGTTTAAAAAAGGCGTTCTTTATTCCGTTTTCTAAGTTGTCTTGTGAATGCTGCAGCCAAGAGAGAGAGAGAGAGAGAGAGAGAGAGAGAGAGAGAGAGCTAGAGAGAGAGAGAGAGAGAGAGAGAGAGAGAGAGAGAGAGCTAGAGAGAGAGAGAGAGAGAGAGAGAGAGAGAGAGAGAGAGAGAGAGAAAATAAGCATGAAGTCCCTTGAGAGAGAGAAAGAGGGGGACATATGGAGACAGAAAGATATCTCAGAGATGGAGAGAGAGAAAGAGAGAGGGAGGGGGAGGCACTTAGGTGCGCTTTTTTTTAAAATCAGCAATGCCAGCTATTATTTATGCGCGCTCCGGAGCCGCCATGGCTATTAATGCGAAGCGGCTATTCATGAGGATCTGTGCAAATGCACCTGCCTCTCTCATTCAAATGCTGCCTCTTTACTTCACTGGCTGTGGCATATTAATGACCTTGATTGTGAGTAAAAAGTAAATCAATAAATAAGAATAGAATAAAACAAAACAAAATAAATAATAATAATAATAATAATAATAATAATAATAATAATAATAATAATATAAAATAGCCTATATGGATATCCTGTTACACCATGAACTCCATGCCTCCAAAATATTAACCAATTTCCTCATATAGCCTATAGAACAAGCTACTTACTATAATGACACATGACTACATGATAGACATTTATGTCAGACTAAAAGGTGTGGTAAATGGTCCTTCATAGCCTGCTTATCACTTTTGAGCTATAGGCTATATCTTTCAGACAACAGCTGCAGAGAATGGTTGAGGCTACTCTTCAGTATTTCCTCAGACACTTTCTCTTCCTCTCTTCCCAGTCCCACACTGCACCCCCCCCCCCCCCCCCCCCCACAGTGCATGGTCTTTGTTGAGTTCAGTGGGGTGTCAAAATATCATGAAACACTGGACTTCTGTTCCAAGACTTTCACCCCTACCACCCTGCATATTCGAAGAGTAGCATTCAAAACGAATAATAGAAGCATTATTCCACATTTACAGTTCTTCACTCCTACACGCATTCTCTCAGGCTCACAGCGGATGTGGAAGATAGGATCTTTTGCCGAATCAGTCACTGCAATTAGGTCATTAAGTAAGTGGAAATCAATGTCTGATCTTCAATAGTGTTATTCATTAGGATCATCTGTGGAGCAGTTCTCATGGCTAATCGCTTACAAAATAGATTTATGCTATAAATGTTACAAAGATGCAAAATATCACAAACAGCACAGCACAATAAGCTAAGGGGATAAAAAAATATAGAAAGCTCGACAAGGTATTATAAACTTAGCAACTATATCCTATCACAAGCACAAACTGCATCCATACGACAGAGATTTCTACTCAGTTTTAAATAAACTAAGACTAAACAATCTTCAAATTAGCCTAGTTTTTCCTCATTTAATAATAAATAAATAAATAAACAAATAAATAAATACTATACATAAATAATTAATTAATAAATAACATGTGTATATATAATCAATTATTATTAATATTATTATTATTATTAATAATAATGAATACTAATAAATCATAATAATAAAGAAGAAATTCTTGGCATTCATTGCCATGGTGATAAACTGTGCTGTTGATATGACAGGGAAGAAGAGATGTGGCTGGATGCTGCCAGGAAGTTCCTGGATGTGATGGATGTAATGTAACTGGAAAAGATTGAGATAATATACTGAGAGAAGCTTTTGAGAAAACTCAGACATGTGAGTCTGGGTGACAGTAATGGTCAATATTACAAATTGAAGTTGTTGGGAGGAAATCGTTTCTTTTCTTTTCTTTTTGTTGTCTACTGTGTAGTGTGAACTACTAGAATTCAGAAGGTGGCGGTAATGCGTGATTTCTATTCGCACATAGGATAAGCAATAACCACGCCCTGTGGCGCCGGGATTGGCCAGGAGCAACACTGGAGGGCACGCAGCCCAGCGTTGAGAACGGAGAGCGGACATTGAGAGCGGACATTGAAATTAATTGTCACCTACCTTCCTTAGCATAGTAATAATAATAATAATGAGCATAATAATTGTAATCTACACAATGTACACAATCTACAAAAACATGCAATAATATAAACGGTGTTGTGTTCACGTTCATAGCTCATATAATATAATGTATCATATCGTTAATTTCAAGTTCAATTCTTACCCAGAGAAAAGGTACAGCACTGAAAATGTAACAAGCAATAGTTTTTTAAACATCTTTATTTTAAAAGATGAAAAACCCCAGGTGCTTTAGTCCCAATGCTCCTGGCCAATCCCGGCGCCACAGGGCGTGGTTATTGCTTATCCTATGTGCGAATAGAAATCATGCGCGGTCTACTTCGACGTCATCATACCGCGTTTGCTGCAATGTCATCGACTGGCGACTCTCCTATGGTTGTTTTTGTAAACATTTGCAAGAAGGCAGTGGAGAGAGTGAAAACGGTGAAAACTCATGGATAATCTTGTAAAGGTACCGATCTAACTTACCCCCCCCCCCTTTCCAAGCTATCCGATTTGATCAGAAAATATACATATTTACATGATTCATTTCCTTGTTATTATTAGACAGTTAGCTTGTTAGCTGGCTAGCTACAGTAGATGGGTAATCAGGAATATTAGCTTACTACTTACTTGCCTGCATGTTTCCAGTTTAACGTTGTAAACTTATCGAGCATGACTTGCTGTTAGGCCAGTAGTTCCAGTGTGTGTGTGTGTGTGTGTGTGTGTGTGTGTGTGTGTGTGTGTGTGTGTGTGTGTGTGTGTGTGTGTGTGTGTGTGTGTGTGTGTGTGTGTGTGTGTGTGTGTGTGTGTTCAAGGGCGCACGCACATACACGTAGTGCATGCTGATCAGTCATGGCACCAGCACAGACAGACTTCCTGCTGTATTTCCTCAGGTGCATGGTGGAGGTGGCTATGACTCCGACTTCAGTGATGAAGATGGACAAGGAGAGTCCTCACAGAGAGGCCTTAAACGGTAAAATGGGAGATTATATAAATATATAAATTAGACTGAAGACTATTTATGTTTCTAATATACATAATATAGTCAAACCTTGCTTAGCTAAAGGATGACATCTGAGCTGACCAAATGCTAAAACTACACTATTTTCTTGATTTGTGACTCCATGCCTGTAAAAAAGACATGGATTTACATGCAAAAGCTGATGTATCAGGCTTATTGTCACATCATATGTATAGCTCACATCTAGACTGATGAGTGTAGAGACTGCAGGCCATTTATTTAGGAATTTGTGCCTCTGTTGACAGGAAACATGAGGATGAAATCTTACAGAAGCCTTTCCAGAAAGGAAGACACTCCAAGGTGGCCCACCGGAGTTTCCACTCTAATGAAACGGACAGGTAGTGTACAATAAAACATCATATTTACACTAAGGTAAAGATTAGTGCTCTCTTCCTTTATGTATTTAATGTATCTCAGTAGGTATTCATGGTCACAATTGTTCTCTTATCCTGGCATCACAACAAAATGAGCATTATACATTTTTAATTACATGTATTTTACTTGTTCACACTGCAATTCATCTAATTTACTGCATTAATCCCATTGTCCTTACTGTCCTTTATGATAAACTAAGCGTTACGTTCAACTTACTTCATGAAGGCTATTTCAAACATTTACCGTCATGGTCATTTTAATACATTGTCCTTACAGATAATGTTTGTACTTTATTCATGTTGCATTAAACAATGAATGAATGAGCAATTCATGAATACATTGGTTCTTCTCTGCTACTTATTCTGTACCGACCGTATGTATTTAAATTTTTCACACTCATGAAATGATAGTGATATCACCTTGATTATTTTTGTACTTCCTGTTTCCTGCTTTTCAGAGAGGAAGCCAGAAACAGAAGAGCTCACCTGATATCGCTGAATGCTGTATCCTTTAATTAATTAGCACAGTGCTAAAACACAGAGGTAAGGTGATAAAACAGATTGATAAAATATGATAAAACACGGAAAGAACAGAAAAAAGTTCAACCACCTTGTGAACTTGCACCATCAGCCAATCGCCATCTGGGTCCTGTAATGTGATTTATTTTTCTATTAAAGAACAGCACCACAACACTAGCCTCCTAAACCATCCAGATCTGTGAGTAAACACAGTGCAGTTATTGCAGACATAGACTCAATAACGCCAATCAAACAAGAACACGAGTATGCATCAGCGGAGTTTATTGGCGGAAAAGTCTGAGTGGATTTGGATAGATTTGGCGATGCTGATTGGCTGAAGGAGTTGCCTGTCAAAGCAAGTACTCCCACCCAGAGAAATAGCTGTAGACGGCTTGGAGTCTAGACGGATATGTATTGTGAAATCATGTTATCAGGATGGTCTTTACCAGGCTACCACAACACCATCATGTAACATAGAGGTTTATTTCTTGTTGGTCTCAGTACCTTAGAACAGTTACCTGAAAACACATTAAAACTGCAGTGTAGTGTAGCAAATTTCTGCCAGTCTTCAAAGTTTACTGTGAAGAGAGATGGGAAAATGAATAGCAAGAGAGATGCAGCAGTAGGAGAGTCAAACCATGTAATTGTCAACATTTAAAGAGAGCGGCCTACCTTAAGCAGACGTCTTCAGTTTGAGCGACATAAGAAGTTTGTCAGCGACTACATACTTTACTATGGAGGGAAGATGGCCGACTTGAAGCGCTCAACGTGAGTATTGTGCCTCTCGGGATCAAGCTTCTCTCATGGTGCCATCACATGCATGACATATTGAATCTGACTTCAAGTAGCACTCATTCAAAAGTCATCCTAACCTTTCTCCTCTGTTCACCTTTTCTTCAGCGCCAAAGACAAGACCGATCTGGATGTGGTGCGTGAGAACCATCGCTTCCTCTGGAGGGACGAGGATGAGGAAGACATGACATGGTAATCAAGTCAAGTAGTCAACTCAGTTGTGTATAGAGCTCGAAGCTTGCGCGACGTCATTGTATTTTCTTTTTCTCCTACATTAATACCTTTTCAGTAACATGTGTAAGATATGACATGATTTGTAACCAGGTCTTGAAATGAACTCAAGCCACCGGTCAAATGCTAATAGATTTAGACTGTGGTTGGGAAATCTCTCAATTTGAACAAGCATTGTAATATTCAGACTGTGTTGAATATTCAATTTGTTTGATCATTCTGTTCTGAAAACGTCTTTGGCTTTAAAGGAATTATTCATTTCTTTTTCATTTAATTAGTAAATTCCGCGGTGGAACTCCAAATGCACTAGCTGCTGCTGCTTGTTGTAAATAAAATAAAATATTAGTTTCAGACAATGCTTTTAACAATATTACTTGAACATTTATGAGTGAAGTTATTGATATATCATTTTCCAATCTTGTCCTCTCCTTTTCTGCTGGTCTTGTTCTGTCATAGGGAGAAGGAGTTGGCCAAGAAGTATTATGACAAATTGTTTAAAGAGTACTGCATAGCCGACCTCAGCAGATACAAGGAAAACAAGGTAGGATGAATGGGCGATTGATTGATTGATTGACTGATTGACTGACAGTCAGACTGACTGATTGACTGACTGACTGACTGACTGACTGATTGGTTACCCTGTTTAAGAAATAGTCATACAACAAACAACAGAAATAGGTGCAGCTGTAGACATTTAGCCATCATAAAACAACATAACACATACAGTGCACAAAGGACAGGCTGTGTGAATGCTTCTGGTGCCTGATATTTAGTAAGCATTTTGAGTAATACTAGCTTGAACATTTTGAAGTTTGAACCAAAGTAAAATGCTGAAACAACAAACACCATACAAAAATAAAAGATGTTGATACTGCATTGACATTCATGTGTTGACAGTGTATTTGTGCTACATGCTGTTACTAGGTTGTGTTGTGAACCAGTACAGTATAACATTTCAGCTACACTGTAACTAACAATATAGCATAATGTTGCATATGATCACAATCCTTCCCATGGGTTTGTAGGTTATGTGTTTTGATGGCAGGCTGAGGCTAGTGTTAAAATACAGAGTTGAGAAGTAGGAAAAGGCCTGTCGATGCAGCACCAGAGGCATTGTTAATATGTTATTGTATCAGTTTGGGAAATTAGATTTGATTAGATGACAGTTTATTGACACCCCCTGGGGAAATTGGGTTGTTGCAGGAAGCAGCAGACAATAGGACATAGCTACTACCACAAGTAATCCACCTACAGAATGTGTTGTAAGAAAAGTATACAGAGAGAAAAACTGAGAAAACACACACATCCCAATCATCAGTCCCAGGTGCTGGACAGAGACAAATCATCAGTCCCAGGTGCTGGACAGAGACAAATCATCAGTCCTAGGTGCTGGACAGAGACAAATCATCAGTCCCAGGTGCTGGACAGAGACAAATGAAGCAAATCAAAGTAGTCTGCACACTGCCTAATGCTCCACGGTGTCTTTATTAACAGCTACACTGCTGCAATGCTTCACCGTGGGAAGAGCAATAGAGTGTCTGGACTTTATTTTTTTGCTAAAGATAATATGGAGCCAATGGAACGGGCTGTATCAAATGTGATATCTGAGGTCAGACTTGGAGGGTCCATGCATCTTTGCATCCACACTGTTTAGAGAATTCTATTGATTGGCCTAATGGGGGCGGTAGAAGTAGAAATCAGAATCTTTAACCCATTAAACATTCTGGCACTGTGTTCTATCTTTAAGGACATGAACGTTACACTGTGTTCTATCTTTAAGGACATGAACGTTACACTGTGTTCTATCTTTAAGGACATGAACGTTACACTGTGTTCTATCTTTAAGGACATGAACGTTACACTGTGTTCTATCTTTAAGGACATGAACGTTACACTGTGTTCTATCTTTAAGGACATGAACGTTACACTGTGTTCTATCTTTAAGGACATGAACGTTACACTGTGTTCTATCTTTAAGGACATGAACGTTACACTGTGTTCTATCTTTAAGGACATGAACGTTACACTGTTCTATCTTTAAGGACATGAACGTTACACTGGTTGGCCTGATAGAGGCGCCTTCACAGTTTGAAAAGCTAACTCTCCCCTACACCTTAAGTCCAATTGATACAAAACTTCAGCTATCCTTGCAAATGAATCCGATTGGCCTAATGATGGTGAACGCTGTGCCGAGATGCGTCATTCCTACAAGTTTAGTCAACATTTGATCAGTGGTAAAGAAAGGAGGATCCTGGAGCACTCAATTCACTGGAAAGTGATTTTAATAAGGTGCAGTGAATGACTAACGTTTTGACGCACAGCATCTTCATCAGAGTCAAGAGTCTTTTGACTCTGATGAACACGCTGTGCGTCGAAGCGTTAGTCACTGCACCTTATTAAAATCACTTTCCAGTGAATTGAGTGCTCCAGGATCCTCCTTTCTTTATCATACCGTCCTGTTCTGAGAGTACCGACCTCCCACTGTGGCGGGGCTGAAGCGCAAGAGACTCCTTCTACATTTGATCAGTGGTTTTTGATATGTGAGGCTTGACAACACACAAATAAATCTATATGGAAAACATTAACTATATGCTGAAATGTTTCATTATTACTTAGCACATTATTACATAGTTACTACGTTACTACTTTGTATCTTGTATCTAACTTTGTACTATACTTTCTAACTTCATACTCTATTATGTAAATTTCTATGTGTATTTCTGTATTGTGAGTGCGTGAGTATTGTATTTGCACCTGACAATCTTGTCAGCCATCCACCCCTTCCCCCAGAGGACCACAATGGAAATAAGCCTGTGGCTTTGTTGTGTTTTAATCGTCTGCAGTTTTTTTACGTTTCATAATGTCTGTCTTCTGTGAAGCAGTATTATGTGTGTTTTAAATTGTCAACTAAAACTTACTTACTTACTTATTAACACTAGTTTGCTAATTTACTTTTCTTCTTCTTCTTATCTTTACCCAACAGTTTGGATTTCGATGGCGGATTGAGACAGAAGTTGTCTCTGGCAAAGGTAAGGCAGTTTTGGTGTACAAGTTTTTTAGTGTACAAGTTTGTCAAAGTGTCTAAAATTAGGGATGGGACCAATCCGATCCAATATCGGTATCTGGTGCCAATACTGACATAATTCACGAATCGGATCGGATCTGGAAGATTTTTTTTTTTATATACCGGTATATATATATACAGTATATATATATATATATATATATAATTTTTTTTGCAATTCCAGCGCGGGCCGCACAGGGGGCGCTGGCCGTAATTTGCCCATGTATAATAGTATCCTTCTTTGCCTTGTATATTTTCTTAATTTTGTCTGCTTTTTGCAAGGCATATTAAAAAATTGGCCAAATCTTTGCCTATACTGTATATTCAAGAAAAATATCGGTATCGGAATAATATCGGTATCGGCAGATATCCATATTCAGGTATCGGAATCGGATCGGAAGTGAAAAATTGTGGATCGGTGCATCCCTATCTAAAATATAATATAGAGCAAATATTGTATAACAGGCCAAATTGAAACCCAAATCACTATTATTGTCATCGTCCTCTTCAGAATGATACTTTTACTCTTAAGGCAAAGAACATGGGCCAAAAAAACATCTACATTCACATAACACATCATAGAACATAGAACATAGAACATTTACCAATCCATCAAATGTGATATATGTTAAGGAAAGTGGCGTGGGTGAGAGTGGGTATGTAATTTGGCACCTCCCATCACTGATGCCTCATTGAATTATAACCACTACACACTGATCAGATCTATTCTATTACTCTGCACTACATCTACACTACATCTACACTACCCAGACATGTATTTACAATTCGGCTTGCACTCAAAATATCAATAAGCTCACAGAGAGGTTAGTGTTTGTGGCATTAATAATTCACATGGACTGTCTGAGGGTTTACAGCCTGTGTGAATTATTAATTAATAATAAATCATTATTAATTAACACCGCAGGGCTCCTCTCCCTCCACTACATTTACCAACACTCCCACACACACAAAAAAAAGAAAAAAATAGTCTTGTCCACTAGATGGCAGCAGAGGTCAAGAAGACTTATCAATTTACACACAGTAGTTGCTCACAGCTTGCTTTCCTACAGAAAGAAAAAAAAGTCTCTCATGTTAAGGTTGGTACTATTTCCCAAGCAAATTTGTTGCACTTTACTTTGAAGCTTTTGGCCTGACAGAATGGTGTCACAAAAGTAGTTAACAGATTTCACCTTGCAGTCGGTGTCTCTCTCTCTCTCTCTCTCTCTCTCTCTCTCTCTCAGGCTTAGTCTATTAGTTGTTCTGGATCAGCTCTCCACAGTCTACCCAGCTTTCTTTAGTGTAGTGTTTAATGTAGGCAGCGGTGACAGTACAGATATAAATAGACTAACCTGGAATGATGGCATCGCCAATGTGAAAGGGCAAACCTGTCTTTATTGCTCATTAACACACACACACACACACACAC
>NC_139626.1:4381905-4409405 GCF_964638095.1 Poromitra crassiceps | reverse complement strand
TACGATACGATTTTAACAATATTTTTTTAAACTTGAATAATGACAATATATGACTGGAAAAGTAGTATTTTATTTGAAATGCACAAATACAAAACATGTTGTTGTGGGAAATTGTTATTACAATAACAACTAGAAAAAACATGAGATTGGAGATAAGGCTTATCTTGAAATAGAATGAGTTACACCGTCACTTAGATTTACTTTGAACTAAAAGGTTTCTCAGCAGTATAAATTCTCATTATGCATCTTCAGTTTTTCTTCAAACTCAAACAAGACTTTTCTTAGTCTATTTTTTATGCATCTTCAGTTTTTCCTGTCAAGTAAACAGTTTTGCCAGAAACTCAATTGAATGGTTTCTCTCCTGTATAACTTCTCATGTGTCTCTTCAGAGACTTGTTCAACTGAACTACTTTCCACACATTGAACTTCAACAAACAAAGACGTTTCTTTGTCTATTTTTGGAAAAAAAAAAAAAAAAAAAAAAAAAAAAAAAAAAAAAAAATTTCACGATATGAGATTTCATCTCAACGATACATATCGTGACGTTTTACTATCGCGAAATTTCGTGGGACGATATATTGTGACACCCCTAGTTGAGACACATTACTGTACAAACACCATAATCTCAGTTGCATGTTATGCTCCTCAGCCTGCTTATTTAACGGGAGCCCCTGGAGTCAAAAAAGGTTGCAAATGATAGAAAGAGTGCTGACCGTATCTGAGGTCAGCATCCAGGATTACTTGTCAATTATGATCTTATGGAACGACCGGTATAAAAAGGCAAATCCTGAATCAGTTCCCTTGTGTTGAGAGGGTTTTTTGTAGTGGGGTTGGATGGTCAGAGAAACATCCTTGTGTTTGCCAATTCATATCCCCAAACTGGAAGGCTCTGCCTGGGGATGTGAATGAGAAACACTTTCAATTTCCACATAAACTACTATTACAGTGCTTAAATAAAAATCCAAACCCCCAACTGTTGCAGAATAGCCAACTGTATAATATGGCTGCATTGGTCAGCTCCCAGATGTGAGTATATATGTAAGGGTTAATGCACTTCGCCTCGGACGGTTCACGCCTCCACGTCTTCCAATAATTTCTGATAATGGACACCTCGTCGTGCATTAACCCGCTTATACCATGGTCACTTGCCAAAGAAACAAAACAAGACCATTCATTTATATTTCCATGCATTTTGCAATCAAAATCTAGTTTTCATAACCTTGAATATGAGTTGAGAACCGGCGAGACAAAATAGTCCCCTCGGCTGCTCAAGATTAGGCTATCATTGGATAAAATGGCCGCTTAGTGCCTGCATCTGACACAATTCTAGAGTCAAGCTAACTAATCATTTAGCCAATTGTATGTAACATACGAAATAAAAGCAAACGGCAATGTCTAAGAATGCAACGCCATGTAACTGGCTCGTTAAGTCTCGCATTCAAGGGAATCACATTAACGTCTGCGCCTCTGCGGGTCTTATAAGACGTAAATGGCGCGAGGCTGGAGTAGACTGAAAACCATCAGCTTTCTATGTTGGAGTCCAGGTATGTTTTGTGCAACTTTGCCAGTTACCCAAGAGTGAATAAAAAGTGAGAGAAGGCCTGCCTGTGCCTGGGTCACTCTGTCTGTGACTTCAGCCAGTGAATGTTAATCATGCTGCCTGCCTGCCATCTGTCGGGCCGTGTCCCTCTTGATCTCAGGTCACTGACTGGTGGCATTAGGATCCATTGACGTAGGACAGGAGCGGAGACTCCTCTCCTAACAGGCTTAGTCAGCCAGCCTAATGCCAGCTCCCCTCCTGCAGCACGCGAGGCGAGGCGAGGCTAGCCTGCCTGATGTGTGTGAGGAGACCCAAGCACCAGTCAGCAAAACACACAAGATGTTCCATATCTGTTCATCATACATACAGTATGTGCCTGTGGTCAAATGTTGTAAAGCAGCAATGGAGTCTACGCCACCTTGCTTTTGAAAATCTGCCTTTTGATCCCAACGCCCATGAGAAAGGTTGTGCATATTAGCTGTTTCTGGGGGGGTACAAAACATTAATTTTCACATCGTGGCCACTAGGGGCCGAGGCATCTATAAGAGGGCCTGTCTGTCCGATGATGTCATACAGTCCTAGACGACTCAGCCTGGTGGCGAGGTCTTCTTCTTCTTCTTCTTCTAATGGCTTCCCGGCAGACTGGATGCCCTGCGGCACACCGCTGCCTCTCACAGGACACCACATCAATTCCCCCTCCTCAATGTTCCTCCCTCCGGCCGCCTCGCTCTCCTCGCTCTCCCGTTCCACATCCGTGTTCCCGGCCCGACCTCTCGGCCCTCGTGCAGCACGCCCACCTCCCTCGCCAGTCTCACCTGTGTGAGAATGCTGTTCGTGGACTACAGCTCAGCATTCAACACCATAGTACCCTCCAGGCTGGTAAGCAAGCTCAAGGATCTGGGACTAAAACACAGCAATGTGTGACTGGATCCTGGACTTTCTGACAGACCGCCGCCGCCAGGTGGTGAGAGTGGGCAACCTCACCTCCTCCCCACTGACCATCAGCATAGGAGCGCCCCAGGGATGCGTCTCCAGCCCCTTCTGGTACGACCCCTACACCCACGACTGCGTGGCGACTCAAACCTCGAACACCATCGTGAAGTTTGCAGACGACACAGCAGTCGTGGGGCTGATCTCCAGGAGCGACGAGACGGCCTACAGAGAAGAGGTGGAGGCCCTGGAACAATGGTGCCAGGACAACCACCTCTCTCTAAACGTCTCCAAGACCAAGGAGATCATTGTAGACTACAGTAGGGGGGGGCGCACACCCCCAAATCACCATCAATGGCACAGTGGTGGAAAGGGTGGACAGCTTCAAGTACCTGGGAGTCAACATCCACCAGGACCTGACATGGGCCAGCCACACTGCCACTGTTGTCAAAAAGGCCCAACAGCGACTACACGGACTCACGCCTGAAGAAATTTGAGCTAAGGCCAAAAATCCTCAGGGACTTCTACAGAGGCACCATTGAAAGCCTGCTGACTGGTTGCTTCACCACCTGGTACAGGAACTGTACCACCATGGACCGCAGGGCGCTAAGAAGAGTGAGGCGCGCTGCCCAGCACGTAACAGGATGTGAGCTGCCAGAACTGCAGGAACTGTACAACCAGCGGTGCCTCAGGAGGTCCCTGAAGATCATCAAGGACACAAACCACCCCCACAACAGCCTGTTCTCCCTGTTACCCTCAGGGAGGAGATACAGGGTCCCAAAAGCACGTACAAATCGCTTGAGGGACAGTTTCTTCCCGCAGGCCACGAGACTCCTTAACATACACAAATAAACTCCCAACAATCATGTAGTAGCTGTACGGCAGCTGCTACCATTACATATGTTTAATTATGCCTATGTTATTTGCACCTGTGCAAACAGAATGTTTAATTGTGTTTAAAGGTGTCTATGTTAGAAAAGAAAAGAAAAAAGGTTTTCTGTTATTGCTTGTTTTCCTGCATCTATATGCCCTGTTATTTTGCACCTATATGCCCTGTTATCTTGCACTATGTTGTAACGGAGTCTACAGCACAAGAATTTCACACGTGATACTTGTACTACGGAGTGACAATAAAAATCTTGAATCTTGAAACTTGAATCATCGATGGCTCGGACTCCATATGTCATAATGATGTCATAATGTGTATATTATGTCACCAGCGATGTCATTCGCAATTGTGATGTCATCGGTGATGTTATCAGTGATGTCATCAGTGAAAAGTGATGCCCCGAGTGAATCATTGATGATGTCACAATGACAATGTCCTGTGAACTGATGTCACTCATGTTATGTACACTATAAAAAAATGGCGACACACTAATTGTCCACTATTTCTGTCATAGGTTCTGTCATTCGATTCCGAACAGGGCTAGTGTGACATCATCAATGAAATGACATGACTTATCAGTGATGTCCTAAATCTGATGATGTCATTGACATTGTAACATCATCAGTGATGTCATAAATCCTTCCCTGTTGAGGATCTAAATTGGACGACTCTTGCTCATAGCCCAGCCAATAAAGCCTCAACCTGCGGCAACAACATTGCACATCGGCCAAGCCACCCAGTCCAAGTCCAGACTCCGGTGTCCTGTTTGAAATGTGTCTAATGCCTGTTGAAGAACATTTTAATATTGTGTTGGGTTGTCATGTGGCAAATTACACTCCCCCACTGTGAAGATGATTGAGTAACTATGAATTTGACTGCTAAGTTGTTGTCTAATATAGTTTGTTTCTATATAGTTACCTTTCAGTTTGAGCACATATCTGTTTTATCCCTGTGGTCAAGGGAAGGCCAATCAATATTTGTGAACAACTTTCCCAAATTCAGAAAATTGACATTTGAACTTGAATCTGAGCAGTTTCTTAGGGTATGAGTAAGGAAACCGTCATAGAGCTTTGAAATAACTCTTTTGCTTTGCTTCAAAAGGGACGGCCAACCTCATACTTTAGCATGAGCTCCACCATGCAAGCAGAAGGTGAGTTTTTGCGTGATCAACTTCAAAGGTTAAACTCTGCTCTCAGCCAGCATGGGCGACGCTCTCAAGTCACACCAGCTCAGGTTGAGAAGACAAGTCATGCAGAGTCTCCTGCTCCCTGGTTCTCAGACAAAAGTAATATGGCTACTTTGATAGCGTATGATCGACATAAGGAAATGACTGAACAGCTGCGCAGAAACCAGGCGCAGATGACAGATGTCAAAGTGAAGCTAGAGAGGGTTATCAAAGAGAATGAAAGGCTGCATGCAGAGCTGAGGGAGTCAGTGGAGAGGCAGCTTCAGGCCCTGCCGGTGGCATCAGGAGCAGAGGGCAGCGCACTGGAGGAAGAAGGAGTCATCAGAAACCTTCAAGGACACATTTATGATGGTCAGCGACAGCAGCTCAAGGATCAGCTTCTTCAGTCCCAGCAGCACACCCACAAACTCCAAGTGGCCAATCAGAAAATGGAATCAGCTAAGCAACAGTTACTGACGAGAGTGACGGAGCAGAGCGCAGAGATGGACGTGGTACGCAGCCAGCTCAGGCAGGCAAAGACTGAACTCAGGACAGCCACAGCCAAAGTAGAAGAGATGACCAAACTGCAACAGTATATCCAGGAGCAGATACAGAGACGAGACGAAGACGTGGCAGAGGCTCAGGGCAGAGAGGAAGCCACAGACAGGAGGCTCCAGCAGCTTCTCTCTAGCTTGAGTCAGCTAGAGGTCAGGCTAAACGCTGCATCTCAGGAGGTGGAGGCGGGGCGCAGGAAGCAGGTGGTGTGGGAAAGACAGGTGGGCGAGCTCCACGGGCGCTGTACCTCCCTCGAAGAGGAGAGGTATGAAGCCCTGGCCAAAATCCGTGAGAGCATTCAGCTGGCCGATGAGGCTACGTTGCAGAAAGACCAGGCCCTGTTAAGAGAGAAGCAAAAGATGGAGGAGTTGGAGAAGACTAATGAGGCCATCAAGCAGCTGATCCAGGATGCTGTCGTCCGCACCAGGAAAGAGGTGGAGAATGTGCGTAAGCAGTGCAACATTCAAATCATCCGCATGGCAGAGGACTTCTCCACCTTGCAACTGGAGTGTGCAAATAAAGACTCTCAGTTTGAGAGGTCCCTGCGAGAGAGGAAAGCCGTTGAGGAGAAACTGGAGAAGGTATATAATGATGGCAGGGCAGAGCCGGAGTTCAGGAAGATAGATGCTCTCCACCAGAGGTGTCTAGATGCAGAGAGGATGAAAGACGACATTGGCATCACTCTGCAGAGCACCCAGAGCAAACTCAAACAGATGGAGATGGACTACAGCGAGAAGCTGTCCCGGTGCCAGGAGGAGGTGCAGCGGCTGCAGGACTCTCTGGCAGTGGCCCGGGACGACTGTGCCAGCATCAGTGATGAGCGGCTCCAGCTCCAACAGGAGAACCTGCAGTTCCGTAGGGAGATGCATGAGCTGCACAAGGCCAGCCTGCTGGCCCAGAAGAAGGTCAAGCAACAGGTGTCACAGATGGAGCAGGAGTACAGCGTGAAGGAGCTGGGGCTCGATGCGCGGGTGCGGGAGCTGGAGGAGAGCAGTCGAAACTCCAGCACTGATCTGACACGTCTCCTCACAGCACAGCAGAGGGTGGCTCAGCGCTGGAAGGAGGAGGCCAAGAACCTGACCAAGACCTCAGAGACTAAACTCAACAGCCTCAAGGCAGAGGTGAAGCGTCAGAATCAACGTTCACAAGCGCTAGAGATTCAACTGGGGACTGAACATGATACCGTTGCCGAGTATGAGAGGCAGCTAGCAGAGTACCAAGAGAAGACCAGCCATCTCCAGAGACGACTGACATACGCGGAACAGAGGGCAACCACTGCTACACAACAGCTGAGTATGCTGGCATCACAGCGAAGGAAAACAGCCATGGTGGATCCAGAGACTGTATGATAGTGACTGTCGCTGTGCTGACCATAGGCACAGTGGTGCAGTGGTAGCACTGTGCTGACCATAGACACAGTGGTGCAGTGGTAGCACTGTGCTGACCATAGACACAGTGGTGCAGTGGTCGCACTGTGCTGACCATAGGTGCAGTGGTGCAGTGGTAGCACTGTGCTGACCATAGGTGCAGTGGTGCAGTGGTAGCACTGTGCTGACCATAGGTGCAGTGGTAGCACTGTGCTGACCATAGACGCAGTGGTAGCACTGTGCTGACCATAGACACAGTGGTGCAGTGGTAGAACTGTGCTGACCATAGACACAGTGGTGCAGTGGTAGCACTGTGCTGACCATAGACACAGTGGTGCAGTGGTAGCACTGTGCTGACCATAGACACAGTGGTGCAGTGGTAGAACTGTGCTGACCATAGACACAGTGGTGCAGTGGTAGCACTGTGCTGACCATAGACACAGTGGTGCAGTGGTAGCACTGTCGCCTCACAGCAAGAAGGTCCTTGGTTTGATTCCCGCCTGGGACACTGTGGGCGCTGAGGGTGTGTCCCCCTTGCCATGTCCTCAGTGCCTACTGCCCAGGGGGGCTATCTCATCAAAAGGGCCTTTCTGTGTGGAGTTTGCATGTTGTCCCCGTACTCCCCTGGGGTTTCCTCCAGATAAGAACACCCGCCCACAAAAACCATGCAAAAACACAGCCATGGTGGATCCAGAGACTGTATGATAGTGACTGTCGCTGATCTGATCATAGACCCTTTTCACCGGACTCATTTTGAGATGGTAAAGCCGCAAGTAGAGCAGATGTAACCAATAATTAATGATGGCCCTCATTAATGTTATTGGTTACACCTGCATTACTTCCTGCTTTACCCACCTCAAAATGGTTGCTGTGAAAAGGGCCTATAGTGATAAAAAAAAATGCAGCCAGCTGTTCAGAGGTCTCTGTCCTCTTTGTTTACATGAGTTCCGGCTGTGATACCCTGGGCAACAGTTCGAGCAACGCTTTAAGAAAACATTCATTGCTTAAATTGTTGCAATGCTGTTGTAGCGTTTATCTATCTATCTATCTATCTATCTATACTATAATGACGATATCGTCTCTCTGTCTGTCCTTCGCGTATCTCGAGAACCGTTGGTCGGATCGACTTGAAACTCAGGGAGTGCGCTGATGGCGACCCGGCGGAGTGCAGTGCCCTGTTTCCGTGCGATTCGGACGCGAAACACGTTCGATATTTGAACATTTGTCTTCAGTTCTGCGCTCCTTCAAGCTCCAACTGATCTTTCCGTAGGGTCGTTGAGGAGGTGAGAACAGTCAACGCAGGGTCGTTAAGTAAGTCAACAATGGACTCCTTGAGAGTGAATGGTGGGGGGGTAAAATAATTTAATAAGTACATTTGTAATAGTAAAATAAATAGAAAATAAGTGATGGGGTTAGCAGGTGAAGGCGAGTGTGAAGAGGTGGGTCTTGAGGACCTGTTTGAAAGATGGTAGGGTGTTTGCTTGACGGATGTGGATGGGGAGAGTGTTCCAGAGGGAGGGTGCAGCGACTGAAAAGGCCCTGTCGCCCCAGTCGCTGCACCCTGCACTAATTGTAAACATGAGAGAGAGGGCAGCCTGAAATGAGGAGAGAATGGAGGGAGAACATGTATTTGTAAGCTGATTCATAAGCAGCATTAATATTCAAGTCTGCCATGAATAAAATCAAGGGGAAATAATCAGTAGAGCTCAGTGATCTTAGTTAAGTGAGATTTCTAAGACATTTTTACGTGGCTATAATGAGTCACGCATTCAGAAATAATATCCTATAGGGCAGTGGTTCTCAAATTAGGGTCCGGGGACCCCCAGGGGTCCATGGCACTTTGCCAGGGGGTCCGCGAAAAGTTTTCAGGGAAAAAAAAAGAAATTGTGTGCAAAAGCTTCATAGTTCAACGAAAATATGTTATGCTTTAAATCTAAAATGGTTCATGGATTATATTCTAATCTGCCAACCCTTTCAATTTAAATGTCAAGCACGTTAGCGTGACAACAACAAACCAGGGTTGCTAGCCTCTCCAAGCTAGTAGCCAGCTAAGACAAGCTAATGACCAGCCTAGCCAATAGATGACCCAGTGGGTTGCTAGCCTCTCCAAGCTAGTAGCCAGCTAAGACAAGCTAATGACCAGCCTAGCCAATAGATGACCCAGTGGGTTGCTAGATTCTCCAAGCTAGTAGCCAGCTTAGACAAGCTAATGACCAGCCTAGTCAATAGATGATCCAGTGGGTTGCTAGCCTCTCCAAGCTAGTAGCCAGCTTAGACAAGCTAATGACCAGCCTAGCCAATAGATGACCCAGTGGGTTGCTAGCCTCTCCAAGCTAGTAGCCAGCTTAGACAAGCTAATGACCAGCCTAGCCAATAGATGACCCAGTGGGTTGCTAGCCTCTCCAAGCTAGTAGCCAGCTTAGACAAGCTAATGACCAGCCTAGTCAATAGATGATCCAGTGGGTTGCTAGCCTCTCCAAGCTAGTAGCCAGCTTAGACAAGCTAATGACCAGCCTAGTCAATAGATGATCCAGTGGACTGCTAGGTAAGACAAATCAGTAGTCGGCTTCTCATTTCTCACTGACGGTCTCTCAGTTGCCGGTGCTGACAGATCATTGGCCAGATCCATAGCTGGCTTCGGCAAAGATATAGCCTCCGACGGCTTCTCAGTAGTCTTAAATTTGTCCCTTACGCTGCCCCATAAAGGACTGCCCCCCTAAGACCAAAACAAATGCGTGATAGACATATGAATTGACCAACCACGGAAATATTCCATATTTGCAGCAATCACCCTGGAGCCATAGATTTTTATAGATCCATAATCACTTATTTTCCAGCCCAAACTGGACTTTATCTCAGCTGCACCTGCTCATATATTTTGTGTTTTATTTCACTCGCTGATATTTTATGTCATTTCCCCCTGATGTAATTTCCCCCTGCAACTAAGCCCAACCAATCAAACTGGAGCACTTGAGCCTGAACTCTCTCTTTCTAGCTGAGGTGATAGGGCCTTAATCTCATGCGGCACGTGAAGAGAGAGTCTGCCTTATGGTCCAGGTGGGCGGCAGCCGTGACGAGTGGCATCACATCACCTGGATTAGGGATGCACGATATATCGGCAATCATATCGGTATCGGCCGATGTTGGTCATTTTTTAACATATCGGTCATATCGGTATCGGTCAGATGTTGCAATGTTAATATCGGTTATCATTATCAGCCAAATTCTTCACATTGATATGAAATAATGCAGTAAATCTATGATTTATGGGCTTTTCCAAAGGCTTTGCAAATAAAGAAATGCATAACTTTTTCAAATTCAGTGTTAACATGTGTTTTTCAGTATGTACAAAATGTGATGATCATAAAAATGTGGTTTTATACAGATCATATCGACATCGGTAAATATCGGTCATCGGCCATAACAGCAATGTTAATATCGGTTATCGGCATCGGCCAAAATTTTCATATCGGTGCATCCCTAACCTGGATGTGTCCACATCTCGCTGGGTGGAGGTTGGGGCGGGATTCCTGGGCCAGGAATGGACCGCTCTGACGCACTCTGTCTGTCCCTCTCTCACAATCTGGAGGATCCCCCATCTTAAGCCCCTTTTGGGATAATTATAGGCAGGCTGTCAAGAAGGCTGGAGGGAGGCTCGAGAGGTGCAGAGGGAGAGGGAGAGGAGGCAGAAGGCTGGAGGGAGGCTCGATGGGTGCAGAGGGAGAGGGAGAGGAGGCAGAAGTGTGAGAGAGAGATCTAATGAGAGGGAACAGGAGGAGGTACAATAAGCGGAAGTGGAAAATACTACAGAAAGAAAAGTCAGTGATGACAGAGTGAGCAAGAACCAGAGCTTTGGTGCTGCTGCTCACCTGAAACAACCCAAATTTGGAGACTTTTTGTCTGTTTTATTTTTTTATTTTTTTACCTAAAACGTATTTTTCCACCATATCTTTAAGTTCAGTTTAATTTATATTTGACAGGGACATTACAGTAGCATTACAATTGTACCATGCATGTTTGCCCAAGAACTACTAGATGCACTGTGTTTAGTGTTTGAGAGACACAATAGGTGTTGTGAATTAGTTGTCGTAAATTAGCGTTTCTCTACAAACTGTAGCGAAACACTAATTTACAACACCTGCCCACAGGAGGCTTAGAAAAAGAAAAAGAAAAACACAAAAAGACATGCACAAATTCATCCATAAATACACAAGAATACATATACATAAACAACTTATTATACACACACACACACACACACACACGTATTTTCAGTTCAGTGGGTAGACACTTGCATCAATTCTATTCCTGTCTTATTTAAAAAAAAGTCTCTCCCTGTCTTTATTTCTTTAGCTATAGCACTTATCATACATGATCATTCTCTGGATACAGGAGCATTTGTCCTGTGGTTTCTATGCTTGTCCTAACTGGTGGCTTGTTGACAAACGAGCAGTTGAAGCCTACACCTCAATTAGACGGGCTATATCTGACCAACATGCCAAATGTGTCATTCGCTCCCATGCCCTACAATTATGATGTAGCCAAATCGATGAACGTGTCCATCTATGTAATGCTGGTGTGTATTAAGTTGGAGTAATTATTATTTGTCTGACATTTCTGCATTGCATTGGTTGATGCGCCGGAGAACAGCACTGCATTTATTAGGGGTGGGGGAAAAAATCGATACACCATAGTATCGCGATATTTTGCCTGACGATATTGTATCGATATTTGGACGCCAAGTATCGATATAAAAAAAAAAAAAATGTGCAGGCCATGCCAGGCCACCGGCTACTATAAACTTTAGTTCCAAGCCCAGCAGTAAACAAACGGTAGCATATTTTCATTTTGTTTGAACAGTAACAGTTTTGTCATAACAGTAATTTACAAATTCCCCAGTTACTGAATGGGCTGCACAAGATGTTTTGTGTAAGTGAAGTGGCATTGTTCAAAAACTACCTAAGTACAGTAGTCCACACACACATCCAGTTAAGGTGGACTGTAAGTAGACTGTAACAAACAGTTCAGTTTGTCAGGTGCATGCAACTATGACATGACTTTATGAAAGTTGTTGGTCTGTCTACTTGACAATGTTGCTGCAATAAAATGGTTGAAGTCAGATGTACAGACTGAAAAATTGTTCTTATATAAACCAGGTGTTGACAAAGTATTCCTTTGGTGACATCATTTGCAGTTGAAAAAGTAAGAAATCGCAATATATCGAAATATCGCAATATTCAATATATCGCAATATTCAATATATTGCAATATCGGCAGTATCGCAAGATCGCAATACTATCGTATCGTGACTCAAGTATTGTTTTAGTATCGTATCGTGGGCATCTGGTGATTCCCACCCCTAGCATTTATACTAGCTTGATGTGTACAGTGTTGTGTAAATGTAACCTGCCAAAATGAGTATGATCAGTACTAACACTTAGGTGCGGGTGATGTGTATGTGTGGTCTTGAGTATGATCAGTACTAACACTTGGGTGCGGGTGATGTGTATGTGAGCTCTTGAGTAGGATCAGTACTAACACTTGGGTGATGTGTATGTGTGGTCTTGAGTATGATCAGTACTAACACTTGGGTGCGGGTGATGTGTATGTGTGCTCTTGAGTAGGATCAGTACTAACACTTGGGTGATGTGTATGTGAGCTCTTGAGTAGGATCAGTACTAACACTTGGGTGATGTGTATGTGTGGTCTTGAGTAGGATCAGTACTAACACTTAGGTGCGGGTGATGTGTATGTGTGCTCTTGAGTAGGATCAGTACTAACACTTGGGTGCGGGTGATGTGTATGTGTGGTCTTGAGTAGGATCAGTACTAACACTTGGGTGCGGGTGATGTGTATGTGTGCTCTTGAGTAGGATCAGTACTAACACTTGGGTGATGTGTATGTGTGGTCTTGAGTAGGATCAGTACTAACACTTAGGTGCGGGTGATGTGTATGTGTGGTCTTGAGTAGGATCAGTACTAACACTTAGGTGCGGGTGATGTGTATGTGTGGTCTTGAGTAGGATCAGTACTAACACTTGGGTGCGGGTGATGTGTATGTGTGGTCTTGAGTAGGATCAGTACTAACACTTGGGTGCGGGTGATGTGTATGTGTGGTCTTGAGTATGATCAGTACTAACACTTGGGTGCGGGTGATGTGTATGTGTGGTCTTGAGTAGGATCAGTACTAACACTTGGGTGCGGGTGATGTGTATGTGTGGTCTTGCAGGACAGTTCCAGTGTGGTAACAAGCGCTGTGAGAAGCAGGAAGGCCTGAAGAGCTGGGAGGTGAATTTTGCCTACGTGGAACAGGGGGAGAAGCGGAACGCACTGGTCAAACTCAGTAAGCCACAAGACAAATGACATCTCGATTTTCTCCGATTATTCTTAAAAGGAGTGTGTGTGTGTGTGTGTGTGTGTGTGTGTGCGTGTGTGTGTGTGTGTGTGTGTGTGTGCGTGTGTGTGCGTGCGTGTGCGTGCGTGTGCGACTAACTGTGTCTGTCTGGGGGCTCCTGTCTAAGACTCGGTGCATAATAATCCTCCTTCAGGTATCATACTGTAGACAATCCTGTTAGAATAATTGCCATAATTGTAAGACCCACCACTCATAAGTGAACTTAGCCGAGCAGGAAATGACAGGTGGTTTTAACGAGCTGGCCCAGACGACTTCTTTCTGCTCATCCTCGTGTCCTCATCTCTTCAAGGACCCCACCTCACCTCCCCCTGGTCCCCAGCCAGCCTCTCCTCCGGCCCCTGTCTTGTCAAAAGAATATTTCCCCGCCTGGCTCTTAACATCTTAGCGAGCTCATCTTCATCCTGCATGGCCTTTACAGCACATGTGTCAAACTCAAGGCCCGGGGGCCAGATCCGGCACGGCACCTCATTTTATGCGGCCCGCGAGAGCTAGCAAAGAATACAATTTGCGCAATACAATTCTTCGCAATATGGCTTAAAATAGCTATTGTTAAATGGAATAATAGTTGTAGGCTACTAGCTGTCTGTTTGCCATTGTTTTCCCTATAATTCTGCTTTCAGAGCTAGTTATTAAGTATTAAGTTATTACTAAAAAAAACAATAATAACCAAATCAGAGGCAATTATGAAATATTATAACACCTAGGCTAGATACATTTATATCGTGTTACATTTACAACCGGCCCTTTGAGGGCAACCATAATGCTGATGTGACCCGGGGTGAAATTGAGTTTGACACTCCTGCTTTACAGAGATGCAGAGAACTGGTTAGGACTTATGTCAGGGTGCCGTCAGGGTGAGAGATGTTGAGTTGGGGTAACCCCCCCCCCCCCCTTTAAATAGACATTTTATTGATTTTGGAATTCCCACAGGAAATCCTATATAAACAGCTCTTCTGATCAATCTAAATACTGTACTAGTATAAAGCAACAGATTACTGTTTTTCTTTGGGAATCTACAGAGAGCCCAGATCACCCGTCACCATCAAAATGATGAAGATCTGAAATGATCTGTTGCTTTATCTTGGTACAAGTGACTGCAACCGTAGATTGAGGGTGCTTTCTCAGTGGGGACCCGGGAGCGGAAACCGAGCACACTTGTCCCCAAACTGACCCCACTTGAAAAGGTGGTCTGGGGGAACGCTTGGGTGTGCCCGGGGACGGAACACTTGCGAATGTGAACGCCAACCGTACCGAACCACATATACAACACACGGGCGAGGATACACTCCAGGCGTGGTTGGTGACGCAAGTGTACTCTCCAAATGTTGCGTTCCGTTCCCGAGCGCGGAAAAACTTTGAAAACTGACCAGCAGGGGAGAGGGGAGGGTGGGGCAATCGTACTCTGGCACGGAACGGAACGCAACTAAAGCAATCGTTCCCCACTGAGAAAGCACCCTAAGCTTCATTTACCAATTCAGCAACATTACAGTAAACCAGTTACGAGGGCAAAGGTCAAAGTTATAGCCCTCTGATTATAGCTATAATGATAGCAATAACAACAATAGCAATACTACTAGAAATGATAAACAATGGACCAAAGTGATGATGATGCAAAACTTTCTGGCACTCTCTTTGATAGGACTATGCCCTGAATGCTCCTTCAAACTCAACTACCACCACAAGTAAGCCAACATTCCTTTTGCCCATTTACATGTATATGACATGATCATATATTTACATGTATATGACATGATCATATATTTACATGTATATGACATGATCATATATTACATGTATATGACATGATCATATATTTACATGTATATGACATGATCATATATTTACATGTACGGTATATGACATGATCATATATTACATGTATATGACATGATCATATATTTACATGTATATGACATGATCATATATTTACATGTATATGACATGATCATATATTACATGTATATGACATGATCATATATTTACATGTATATGACATGATCATATATTTACATGTATATGACATGATCATATATTTACATGTATATGACATGATCATATATTTACATGTATATGACATGATCATATATTTACATGTATATGACATGATCATATATTACATGTATATGACATGATCATATATTTACATGTATATGACATGATCATATATTTACATGTATATGACATGATCATATATTTACATGTATATGACATGATCATATATTTACATGTATATGACATGATCATATATTTACATGTATATGACATGATCATATATTACATGTATATGACATGATCATATATTTACATGTATATGACATGATCATATATTTACATGTATATGACATGATCATATATTTACATGTATATGAAATTATCATACATTTTGAAACTTTCCCAGACCTTTCAGACTGTTAGACTTCATAAAAACATGTCTATTAGAATGTCTTCATCCATTCAAAATCTTATGCCAAGAATCGTTCATCTACCTCTGGAAATGCCTTTGAACATGCCGGGTTTCAAGTAGTATTTCTAGTATTTCTGGGCGTGTAGTTGTGGTATACTCTTGGACGCTGTGGACGTGTAGTTGTGGTATACTCTTGGACGCTGTGAACGTTAACTCAATATGTTTTTAGGAGGAGAGAGGTGAAAGCAAAGAAGAAGACTACAAGGCATTCAGAGGAGAACGAGGAACCACCACAGAAGAAGAGCAAGAAGAGGAGATCCAAGTCGTCTTCCCACTCCAAGAAGCACAAACGCAAGCGGCACCAAGGTAAGTCCTCTCCTCTCCTCTCCTCTCCTCTCCTCTCCTCTCCTCTCCTCTCCTCTCCTCTCCTCTCCTCTCCTCTCCTCTCCCCTCCTCTCTTCTCTCCCCTCCTCTCTTCTCCTCTCCCCTCCTCTCTGCCCTCCTCTCCTCTCCTCTCTTCTCCTCTCTTCTCCTCTCCCCTCCTCTCTCCCCTCCTCTCCTCTCTTCTCTTCTCCTCCTCTCCTCTCCTCTCTCCTCACCTCTCCTCTCTTCTCCTCTCTCCCCTCCTCTCCTCTCTTCTCTTCTCCTCTCCTCTCCTCTCTTCTCCTCCTCTCCTCTCCCCTCCTCTCCTCTCCTCTCTCCCCTCCTCTCCTCTCTTCTCTTCTCCTCTCCTCTCCTCTCTTCTCCTCCTCTCCTCTCCCCTCCTCTCCTCTCTCCCCTCCTCTCCTCTCCTCTCCTCTCTTCTCCTCTCCTCTCCTCTCTTCTCCTCCTCTCCCCTCCCCTCCTCTCCTCTCCTCTCTCCCCTCCTCTCTTCTCCTCTCCTCTCCTCTCCTCTCTTCTCCTCCTCTCCTCTCTTCTCCTCTCCCCTTTTCTCCTCTCCTCCCCTCCTCTCCTCTCCTCTCCTCTCCTCTCCTCTCCTCTCTTCTCCTCCTCTCCTCTCCTCTCCTCTCCTCCCCTCCTCTCCTCTCCTCTCCTCTCCTCTCCTCTCCTCTCCTCTCCCCTCTTCTCTTCTCCTCTCCTCTCTTCTCCTCTCCCCTTTTCTCCTCTCCTCCCCTCCTCTTCTCTCCTCTCCCCTCCTCTCCTCTCTCTATTTTCTCCTCTCCAAGTAAAAGGCCTCATTAATTTCAAGGCAGTAATCGGGTGAGAGGGGAACAGCCTGTTCTATTTCACGCTAAGTTCTTGGAAGCGATGCCATTCTTATTTTTCATTTGTCTTTGACACCATTATTTTGCCATTTTCCCTTTAAGGTTTAAAGCGTAGTTTATTTGATAACTGTTTATGGCTCTGTCTTCCTCTCCTCGCTTCATAGATCACTCCTCCTCCTCCTCCAGCAGCTCAGACCAGTCGCAGGACTCGGACAAAGGTAGCCATCATGACCGCCCTAACACGCACGCACGCACGCACGCACGCACGCACGCACGCACGCACGCACGCACGTACACACACACACACACACACACACACACACACACACACACACACACACACCACCCACACACACAAACGACAGTTGCTCATCTCTTCCCCCAGGCCTCTCACTGTCCCTCTGGGAAACACATCCATTAGGCCCAGAGTTGATAGTAATAGACTGACAGCAGGCACTCAGAGCTCGCTCGCTCTCTCTCTCTCTCTCTCTCTCTCTCTCTCTCTCTCTCTCTCTCTCTCTCTCTCTGTCGTTTTCTCTTTTATTTCTCTTTTTCTCAGTCTTTCTATTTCCTGTCTTTTCTCTCTCTGTGTATTTTCTCTCCTTATTTTTCTTTCTTTCTTTCTTTCTTTCTTTCTTTCATTTCCTTCCTTTCCCTGCTTTGCCCTTGTGAGCAATTTTCATAATTAGACTATATCAAAAAATATGGAAGGAGTCGGCGTGATGTCTCTGGTTTTGAAGCCTAGAGTATGAGAATGTGACCGTCGCCATCTTGGGGTTCTTGTGCAGCTCGCATGAGACAGCACGAGACCAGGGCTTTCCCACAGAGCCACAGCTCCTCTCCCACAGAGCCACAGCTCCTCTCCCACAGAGCCACAGCTCCTCTCCCACAGAGCCACAGCTCCTCTCCCACAGAGCCACAGCTCCACTCCCACAGAGCCACAGCTCCTCTCCCACAGAGCCACAGCTCCTCTCCCACAGAGCCACAGCTCCTCTCCCACAGAGCCACAGCTCCTCTCCCACAGAGCCACAGCTCCTCTCCCACAGAGCCACAGCTCCGCCTGCTATATTTGTTATTTGACTCTAAACGCTGAGTTCTATAAAGACCCCCCCCCTGTACAGTTGATATGAAAGGTGAAATTAGCTATATAGTACAAAACCGCTCTTTGAACCAGGCTGTAGAACTGTTGTAAAGTCGGCGGGGAACGATTTCCTTTTGGAGCCAGCCTCAAGTGGCCATTTGAGGAACTACAGCTTTAGTATCGTTTCTGCGTCTTCACCTGTCCAAGCCAGAGCTTGCTAAACTGACTCTGCCAGATGGGGGCAGTATTGTTGCTGTGAAAACAATACCGCCGCCATCTAAGCAGAGTCAGGTTACGAGCTTACCACCTGGCAGAGTCAGGTTACGAGCTTACCACCTGGCAGAGTCAGGTTACGAGCTTACCACCTGGCAATATAACATGAAGTATGTCTTTGCCCTCGGGCTCCATTCTCTGTGTAACCTAAAGAAGACCAAGGCCACATTCCAGGGTCTGATGGAGGGATGGGTGGTGTGGAGGGAGGGAGGGATGGTGTGGAGGGAGGGATGGGTGGTGTGGGTGGAGGGATGGGTGGTGTGGGTGGAGGGAGGGATGGGTGGTGTGGGTGGAGGGAGGGATGGGTGGTGTGGGTGCAGGGAGGTAGGGATGGGTGGTGTGGGTGGAGGGATGGGTGGTGTGGAGGGAGGGAGGGATGGGTGGTGTGGGTGGAGGGAGGGATGGGTGGTGTGGGTGGAGGTAGGGATGGGTGGTGTGGGTGGAGGGATGGGTGGTGTGGGTGGAGGGATGGGTGGTGTGGGTGGAGGTAGGGATGGGTGGTGTGGGTGGAGGGATGGGTGGTGTGGGTGGAGGGAGGGATGGGTGGTGTGGGTGGAGGGAGGGATGGGTGGTGTGGGTGGACGACGTATACATAACAAAAATGACCTTTCCTTGTCCAGAGGTTAGGCCATTGGGTTCAACATCCTTTGGAATCCACACAAACACACAGATATTGCCTCCCACTACGACCCCACTGCCTTTCACTCACACAGACACACATTTTAAAGCAGCTATTCAAGGTTGAGCTGGACACATTTTAAAGTTCCCACTGGTTTTCCTGCAATATCATGTTATTTGAAGAGGTGCGTTCCAAACAGTTTCACGCATTCATCACATTGGATGGTGGTTTTCAGCTGTTTTTATGAGCTGAAAAACAACATCAATGGAATACCGTTTTAGGTGATGGAAATCCTCCAACTGGAATAGAAGATCAGAGCCACAGTGGGAACCCTGACATACATTGACAAAATCGGTGTTGTTGGTTGACATAATGATTGTTTCATGCTAACGTGACTGACTGCTCTCTGAACCTCTCCTAGCAGACAGCGAGGCTGGGGAGGAGCCAGAGGGCCCATCAGAAGCGGAGCACTGGCGAGGGCCCGCCCCTGCGGTGGAGGAAAAGTCAAGGTGAGATTAACGTTCATATTAAATCACACCCCGTAAGCTGCTGTAAGACCATCACAGACTACTTAGCATACATAGGACGCTGAACCCTATATAGGCAATAGACCACTTAGATCCCCTCTACAAAGCTGTCTTTAGGGGTCAAAGTGTCCTTTAGCAGGACAGGAAAAGGCTTCCCTGCGTCTGGCTCACCATCAGGTCCGACCCGACTGCTGAATTCTATACAAGTCTGCATGTCTCAGAAGGAGACAAGTCTGCATGTCTCAGGAGGAGACAAGTCTGCATGTCTCAGAAGGAGACAAGTCTGCATGTCTCAGAAGGAGACAAGTCTGCAAGTCTGCATGTCTCAGAAGGAGACACGTCTGCATGTCTCAGAAGGAGACAAGTCTGCATGTCTCAGAAGGAGACACGTCTGCATGTCTCAGAAGGAGACACGTCTGCATGTCTCAGGAGGAGACAAGTCTGCAAGTCTGCATGTCTCAGAAGGAGACACGTCTGCATGTCTCAGAAGGAGACAAGTCTGCATGTCTCAGAAGGAGACACGTCTGCATGTCTCAGAAGGAGACAAGTCTGCATGTCTCAGAAGGAGACACGTCTGCATGTCTCAGAAGGAGACACGTCTGCATGTCTCAGAAGGAGACACGTCTGCATGTCTGAGGAGGAGACAAGTCTGCATGTCTCAGAAGGAGACACGTCTGCATGTCTCAGAAGGAGACACGTCTGCATGTCTCAGAAGGAGACAAGTCTGCATGTCTCAGAAGGAGACAAGTCTGCATGTCTCAGAAGGAGACACGTCTGCATGTCTCAGAAGGAGACAAGTCTGCATGTCTCAGGAGGAGACACGTCTGCATGTCTCAGGAGGAGACAAGTCTGCATGTCTCAGAAGGAGACAAGTCTGCATGTCTCAGGAGGAGACAAGTCTGCATGTCTCAGGAGGAGACAAGTCTGCATGTCTCAGAAGGAGACAAGTCTGCATGTCTCAGAAGGAGACACGTCTGCATGTCTCAGGAGGAGACAAGTCTGCATGTCTCAGAAGGAGACAAGTCTGCATGTCTCAGGAGGAGACAAGTCTGCATGTCTCAGGAGGAGACAAGTCTGCATGTCTCAGAAGGAGACACGTCTGCATGTCTCAGAAGGAGACAAGTCTGCATGTCTCAGGAGGAGACAAGTCTGCAAGTCTCAGAAGGAGACAAGTCTGCATGTCTCAGGAGGAGACAAGTCTGCATGTCTCAGAAGGAGACAAGTCTGCATGTCTCAGGAGGAGACACGTCTGCATGTCTCAGAAGGAGACAAGTCTGCATGTCTCAGGAGGAGACAAGTCTGCAAGTCTCAGAAGGAGACAAGTCTGCATGTCTCAGGAGGAGACAAGTCTGCATGTCTCAGAAGGAGACAAGTCTGCATGTCTCAGAAGGAGACACGTCTGCATGTCTCAGAAGGAGACAAGTCTGCATGTCTCAGGAGGAGACACGTCTGCATGTCTCAGGAGGAGACAAGTCTGCATGTCTCAGAAGGAGACAAGTCTGCATGTCTCAGGAGGAGACAAGTCTGCATGTCTCAGGAGGAGACAAGTCTGCATGTCTCAGAAGGAGACACGTCTGCATGTCTCAGGAGGAGACAAGTCTGCATGTCTCAGAAGGAGACAAGTCTGCATGTCTCAGGAGGAGACACGTCTGCATGTCTCAGGAGGAGACACGTCTGCATGTCTCAGGAGGAGACAAGTCTGCATGTCTCAGAAGGAGACAAGTCTGCATGTCTCAGAAGGAGACAAGTCTGCATGTCTCAGAAGGAGACAAGTCTGCATGTCTCAGAAGGAGACAAGTCTGCATGTCTCAGGAGGAGACACGTCTGCATGTCTCAGGAGGAGACACGTCTGCATGTCTCAGGAGGAGACAAGTCTGCATGTCTCAGGAGGAGACAAGTCTGCATGTCTCAGAAGGAGACACGTCTGCATGTCTCAGGAGGAGACAAGTCTGCAAGTCTCAGGAGGAGACAAGTCTGCATGTCTCAGGAGGAGACAAGTCTGCATGTCTCAGAAGGAGACAAGTCTGCATGTCTCAGAAGGAGACAAGTCTGCATGTCTCAGAAGGAGACAAGTCTGCATGTCTCAGAAGGAGACAAGTCTGCATGTCTCAGAAGGAGACAAGTCTGCATGTCTCAGGAGGAGACACGTCTGCATGTCTCAGGAGGAGACACGTCTGCATGTCTCAGGAGGAGACAAGTCTGCATGTCTCAGGAGGAGACAAGTCTGCATGTCTCAGGAGGAGACAAGTCTGCATGTCTCAGAAGGAGACACGTCTGCATGTCTCAGGAGGAGACAAGTCTGCAAGTCTCAGGAGGAGACAAGTCTGCAAGTCTCAGGAGGAGACAAGTCTGCATGTCTCAGAAGGAGACACGTCTGCAAGTCTCAGGAGGAGACAAGTCTGCAAGTCTCAGAAGGAGACAAGTCTGCATGTCTCAGGAGGAGACACGTCTGCATGTCTCAGGAGGAGACAAGTCTGCATGTCTCAGAAGGAGACAAGTCTGCATGTCTCAGGAGGAGACAAGTCTGCATGTCTCAGGAGGAGACAAGTCTGCATGTCTCAGAAGGAGACAAGTCTGCATGTCTCAGAAGGAGACACGTCTGCATGTCTCAGGAGGAGACAAGTCTGCATGTCTCAGAAGGAGACAAGTCTGCATGTCTCAGGAGGAGACAAGTCTGCATGTCTCAGGAGGAGACAAGTCTGCATGTCTCAGAAGGAGACACGTCTGCATGTCTCAGAAGGAGACAAGTCTGCATGTCTCAGGAGGAGACAAGTCTGCAAGTCTCAGAAGGAGACAAGTCTGCATGTCTCAGGAGGAGACACGTCTGCATGTCTCAGAAGGAGACAAGTCTGCATGTCTCAGGAGGAGACACGTCTGCATGTCTCAGAAGGAGACAAGTCTGCATGTCTCAGAAGGAGACACGTCTGCATGTCTCAGAAGGAGACAAGTCTGCATGTCTCAGAAGGAGACAAGTCTGCATGTCTCAGGAGGAGACAAGTCTGCATGTCTCAGAAGGAGACACGTCTGCATGTCTCAGAAGGAGACAAGTCTGCATGTCTCAGGAGGAGACACGTCTGCATGTCTCAGGAGGAGACAAGTCTGCATGTCTCAGAAGGAGACAAGTCTGCATGTCTCAGGAGGAGACAAGTCTGCATGTCTCAGGAGGAGACAAGTCTGCATGTCTCAGAAGGAGACACGTCTGCATGTCTCAGGAGGAGACAAGTCTGCATGTCTCAGAAGGAGACAAGTCTGCATGTCTCAGGAGGAGACACGTCTGCATGTCTCAGGAGGAGACACGTCTGCATGTCTCAGGAGGAGACAAGTCTGCATGTCTCAGAAGGAGACAAGTCTGCATGTCTCAGAAGGAGACAAGTCTGCATGTCTCAGAAGGAGACAAGTCTGCATGTCTCAGAAGGAGACAAGTCTGCATGTCTCAGGAGGAGACACGTCTGCATGTCTCAGGAGGAGACACGTCTGCATGTCTCAGGAGGAGACAAGTCTGCATGTCTCAGGAGGAGACAAGTCTGCATGTCTCAGAAGGAGACACGTCTGCATGTCTCAGGAGGAGACAAGTCTGCAAGTCTCAGGAGGAGACAAGTCTGCATGTCTCAGGAGGAGACAAGTCTGCATGTCTCAGAAGGAGACAAGTCTGCATGTCTCAGAAGGAGACAAGTCTGCATGTCTCAGAAGGAGACAAGTCTGCATGTCTCAGAAGGAGACAAGTCTGCATGTCTCAGAAGGAGACAAGTCTGCATGTCTCAGGAGGAGACACGTCTGCATGTCTCAGGAGGAGACACGTCTGCATGTCTCAGGAGGAGACAAGTCTGCATGTCTCAGGAGGAGACAAGTCTGCATGTCTCAGGAGGAGACAAGTCTGCATGTCTCAGAAGGAGACACGTCTGCATGTCTCAGGAGGAGACAAGTCTGCAAGTCTCAGGAGGAGACAAGTCTGCAAGTCTCAGGAGGAGACAAGTCTGCATGTCTCAGGAGGAGACAAGTCTGCATGTCTCAGAAGGAGACAAGTCTGCATGTCTCAGAAGGAGACAAGTCTGCAAGTCTCAGAAGGAGACACGTCTGCATGTCTCAGGAGGAGACAAGTCTGCAAGTCTCAGAAGGAGACAAGTCTGCATGTCTCAGAAGGAGGCAATTTCTTAAGGGGACATGTGACTTTGCCGGTTTTCAACCAGCTTTGTATCATATCATTACTGGTGTCATTTTGTCACTATCACTGTCACCATCACTATCGCTCGCTCTACCTTCATTGGTAGAACTTCCTGGACCAAATGACATCATTATGACATCATTTGGTCCAGGAATGGGGAGCTCTCTGTCCATGCAGGATTGCATAATACAGTACTACTGATTTTGTAATCATACCAAGCTGGTTGAAAATGGGCAAAATGACACTTTGATGACACTTCTAGTGAGCGGGGTGCTCTCCAATGTGACCTTTATAGGTGCACTTTCAGAGCATGTCATGCTTTGCCCTGTCATCTGAACGCTCACAGCCTAATGGCTCAGTTCAATGGAAGCAGCAGGAGATCTGACCTTTCCAGAAAAGGTGTTAAAAGTAGCTGTGTTCATGTAGAAAAAGTGTGGATCTAGATGTTTTTGAACCGCCTAAATCAGTGGTTCTCAAAGTGGGGTCCGGGGACCCCCAGGGGTCCTTGAGGTCCTTATTTTCACTATAATTCCATCCAATACTAACACAATGACAGAATGTCTGACTAGTTTGGTCACGGGTTTCATACACTTTCTGTAATAAAACATCTCAAAGCAAAAGCTGTATCCGATGGGTGACCCTGGGACAAAGTCTTATCAAATGGCGGTCCGTGGTCTACTTTGTGTCAGTTGAGGTTAATTTAGGCCCTAAATTAATAGTTAGGGTTTAGCTGCCCCACCTGCCTTTACAAAACGTCACACATGAAAACTGTTCAAAGTGTTCCTTCAAAGGCACGTGGGCTCCATTTTCTCTCTTTAAAATTCAAGTTTATAGAATGCATTTCCAGTGTAGCCCAGTGTGTGGAGCTATGCCAGGGCTACAGTCGGACGCCACGCATACAAAAACAATCATTTAACCCCAGCATGACCACTGGTACATACTGTCATGACAGAAGCATGACCACTGGTACATACTGTCATGACAGAAGCATGACCACTGGTACATACTGTCATGACAGAAGCATGACCACTGGTACATACTATCGTGACAGAAGCATGACCACTGGTACATACTATCGTGACAGAAGCATGACCACTGGTACATACTATCGTGACAGAAGCATGACCACTGGTACATACTATCGTGACAGAAGCATGACCACTGGTACATACTGTCATGACAGAAGCATGACCACTGGTACATACTATCGTGACAGAAGCATGACCACTGGTACATACTGTCATGACAGAAGCATGACCACTGGTACATACTGTCATGACAGAAGCATGACCACTGGTACATACTATCATGACAGAAGCATGACCACTGGTACATACTATCATGACAGAAGCATGACCACTGGTACATACTGTCATGACAGAAGCATGACCACTGGTACATACTATCATGACAGAAGCATGACCACTGGTACATACTATCATGACAGAAGCATGACCACTGGTACATACTGTCATGACAGAAGCATGACCACTGGTACATACTGTCATGACAGAAGCATGACCACTGGTACATACTATCGTGACAGAAGCATGACCACTGGTACATACTATCATGACAGAAGCATGACCACTGGTACATACTGTCATGACAGAAGCATGACCACTGGTACATACTATCGTGACAGAAGCATGACCACTGGTACATACTGTCATGACAGAAGCATGACCACTGGTACATACTATCATGACAGAAGCATGACCACTGGTACATACTGTCATGACAGAAGCATGACCACTGGTACATACTGTCATGACAGAAGCATGACCACTGGTACATACTATCGTGACAGAAGCATGACCACTGGTACATACTGTCATGACAGAAGCATGACCACTGGTACATACTATCATGACAGAAGCATGACCACTGGTACATACTGTCATGACAGAAGCATGACCACTGGTACATACTATCGTGACAGAAGCATGACCACTGGTACATACTGTCATGACAGAAGCATGACCACTGGTACATACTGTCATGACAGAAGCATGACCACTGGTACATACTGTCATGACAGAAGCATGACCACTGGTACATACTGTCATGACAGAAGCATGACCACTGGTACATACTATCATGACAGAAGCATGACCACTGGTACATACTATCGTGACAGAAGCATGACCACTGGTACATACTGTCATGACAGAAGCATGACCACTGGTACATACTGTCATGACAGAAGCATGACCACTGGTACATACTATCATGACAGAAGCATGACCACTGGTACATACTGTCATGACAGAAGCATGACCACTGGTACATACTATCGTGACAGAAGCATGACCACTGGTACATACTGTCATGACAGAAGCATGACCACTGGTACATACTGTCATGACAGAAGCATGACCACTGGTACATACTGTCATGACAGAAGCATGACCACTGGTACATACTGTCATGAAAGAAGCATGACCACTGGTACATACTATCATGACAGAAGCATGACCACTGGTACATACTATCGTGACAGAAGCGTGACCACTGGTACATACTGTCATGACAGAAGCATGACCACTGGTACATACTATCGTGACAGAAGCATGACCACTGGTACATACTGTCATGACAGAAGCATGACCACTGGTACATACTATCGTGACAGAAGCATGACCACTGGTACATACTGTCATGACAGAAGCATGACCACTGGTACATACTGTCATGACAGAAGCATGACCACTGGTACATACTGTCATGACAGAAGCATGACCACTGGTACATACTGTCATGACAGAAGCATGACCACTGGTACATACTGTCATGACAGAAGCATGACCACTGGTACATACTATCGTGACAGAAGCATGACCACTGGTACATACTATCGTGACAGAAGCATGACCACTGGTACATACTGTCATGACAGAAGCATGACCACTGGTACATACTATCGTGACAGAAGCATGACCACTGGTACATACTGTCATGACAGAAGCATGACCACTGGTACATACTATCGTGACAGAAGCATGACCACTGGTACATACTGTCATGACAGAAGCATGACCACTGGTACATACTGTCATGACAGAAGCATGACCACTGGTACATACTGTCATGACAGAAGCATGACCACTGGTACATACTGTCATGACAGAAGCATGACCACTGGTACATACTGTCGTGACAGAAGCATGACCACTGGTACATACTATCGTGACAGAAGCATGACCACTGGTACATACTGTCATGACAGAAGCATGACCACTGGTACATACTGTCATGACAGAAGCATGACCACTGGTACATACTGTCATGACAGAAGCATGCCCACTGGTACATACTGTCATGACAGAAGCATGACCACTGGTACATACTGTCATGACAGAAGCATGACCACTGGTACATACTGTCATGACAGAAGCATGACCACTGGTACATACTATCATGACAGAAGCATGACCACTGGTACATACTATCATGACAGAAGCATGACCACTGGTACATACTGTCATGACAGAAGCATGACCACTGGTACATACTATCGTGACAGAAGCATGACCACTGGTACATACTGTCATGACAGAAGCATGACCACTGGTACATACTATCATGACAGAAGCATGACCACTGGTACATACTATCATGACAGAAGCATGACCACTGGTACATACTGTCATGACAGAAGCATGACCACTGGTACATACTATCATGACAGAAGCATGACCACTGGTACATACTATCATGACAGAAGCATGACCACTGGTACATACTGTCATGACAGAAGCATGACCACTGGTACATACTATCGTGACAGAAGCATGACCACTGGTACATACTGTCATGACAGAAGCATGACCACTGGTACATACTATCGTGACAGAAGCATGACCACTGGTACATACTGTCATGACAGAAGCATGACCACTGGTACATACTATCGTGACAGAAGCATGACCACTGGTACATACTGTCATGACAGAAGCATGACCACTGGTACATACTGTCATGACAGAAGCATGACCACTGGTACATACTGTCATGACAGAAGCATGACCACTGGTACATACTATCATGACAGAAGCATGACCACTGGTACATACTATCGTGACAGAAGCATGACCACTGGTACATACTATCATGACAGAAGCATGACCACTGGTACATACTGTCATGACAGAAGCATGACCACTCGTACATACTATCGTGACAGAAGCATGACCACTGGTACATACTATCGTGACAGAAGCATGACCACTGGTACATACTGCATGACCACTGGTACATACTATCATGACAGAAGCATGACCACTGGTACATACTGTCATGACAGAAGCATGACCACTGGTACATACTATCATGACAGAAGCATGACCACTGGTACATACTGTCATGA
>NC_139626.1:4374405-4376905 GCF_964638095.1 Poromitra crassiceps | reverse complement strand
ACCCTAACCCTCCTTGTTAATTAAGGTTAGGGTTTGTGTAGACAAAGGTTTGTAGTGTGCAGTGACAACATTAAGTGGACTTCCACCTCCACAAATGATTTTATTTGCTTACACATATACATCTCATGACACATACATACAGTAGAGGTCATTTCAATATGTCAAATGATCCGTTTCTAATGTCTGAATGACAGCTCAGTATGATTAGTAGCACATTATTTGGTATCCCACAAATGTACGCAGACTGAAGGGTACTGCAATACATGTATACCCCAGAGAAGGGCTTAAATAAAACTAATTTTCCCATGATTCCACATTTTTGGGTCTAAACCAGGACGCTTGCCCTGCAGCTACTATGAGGAAAAGCAAGTTGGTCATGTTCACCACTGGAGTCAAAACTGGTAGTGTAACCATTTTTTTTTATAAAAGTTCATATAAACACATACAAAAACATGTGCAGTAAGACTTTTTTTCTTTTTCTTTTACAGTCGGGTGATTTCATAGAAAACAAGTCAAACATGGCATTCGGGACACAGTTGTTGGACGAGTGAAGGTTTTTGCACAGTTTTGCTTCCAGTGACAACTACAGCTCCTGCTTGCTTCTCCTCAAGGAGCACTTCCAGGTCATCTCAAAGCCATTCTGATGGGATTAGTGTCTTTGATTTGAAGTCCCATTGATGAGAGGCGGCGACACCTTGCATAAGAGGAAGTTGATGCTTTAGGGGGTCATCCCTATGTTCCCCGGGTCCTATGTTCCCCGCTTTTCCCAAATGGTGTCCACCCGCTATGCCGACCACCCGCAATGCCGACCTTAGGTTTAGGCGTGGGGGTGGGAGAGGTTAGGTTTAGGCATGGGGGGAGGTTAGGTTTAGGCGTGGGGGTGGGAGAGGTTAGGTTTTGGGTTAGGGTCTGGGGGAGGTTAGGTTTAGGCATGGGGGGAGGTTAGGTTTAGGCGTGGGGGTGGGAGAGGTTAGGTTTTGGGTTAGGGTCTGGGGGAGGTTAGGTTTAGGCATGGGGGGAGGTTAGGTTTAGGCGTGGGGGTGGGAGAGGTTAGGTTTTGGGTTAGGGTCTGGGGGAGGTTAGGTTTAGGCATGGGGGGAGGTTAGGTTTAGGCGTGGGGGTGGGAGAGGTTAGGTTTTGGGTTAGGGTCTGGGGGAGGTTAGGTTTAGGCATGGGGGGAGGTTAGGTTTAGGCGTGGGGGTGGGAGAGGTTAGGTTTTGGGTTAGGGTCTGGGGGAGGTTAGGTTTAGGCATGGGGGGAGGTTAGGTTTAGGCGTGGGGGTGGGAGAGGTTAGGTTTTGGGTTAGGGTCTGGGGGAGGATAGGTTTAGGCATGGGGGGAGGTTAGGTTTGGCGTGGGGGCTGGGAGAGGTTAGTGAAAAACGGGGAATATAGAACCCGGGGAACATAGAAACCGGGGAACATAGACATGATCCCTGCTTTAGCATCACCCTGGAAGGGATGTTGCTAAAAGCGTTTCAGGAAGTGCCCGAGGGTTCACCGTCGACTCAAACGGCAGAACGGATCAAGTTCAATTCTGGTTTACATGGAAAGATAGTGTGTGGTCAAATTCACCCAGTGTTGATATCGCACAATAGTAGCATCCCGGCTTAGGAGATTTGTGTGTGTTGTTATCTCACTGTTGCATCATGGAATAGTTCATCAGTCCTCAAACAAATCTCTGTGATCAAATAGAGGAGCTGAGAACTTTGTACCATGTCACATGACGGCGTATTTACGGTAAGAATTTGCTGCCACAGAACAAACACAAAAAGCCATCCCCTCGCACAGATATGATAAGGCTTTGGTAGCCTGTAAGAAGGGTATTTAAATTCTAAAGCTGCGCCGATCTCAAAAGCTGGCTGACGATCAAATCAAATCTTCTTAGCGGACAGGTAGATCTAACCGTAGCCTGTTTGTTTGTCTGGCTGCCCGTGCCTCTACAGAAGACTACGGTACATTCAAATTAGTTTTTACGTTTCAGCTATTCTTAAGTTTAAATGTGCACATCATTTACATTTTTACAATTGCTATGTTGTAAACTATACGCTCACGTCCAGTCATGCACAAGTTAAAGTAGTTATCTTTTGTGAATCATTATGGGCTTGCAGCTTGTCCTAAACATTGGTATAAATATGTTATAATGCATGCTGTATGCACATTACAATTTCCGGGTATTTTTTTTCCATTGGTCACAAAAAATAACTTGCAGCTTACAGTTGTTTAGCAAAGCTTACAATAAATTAACAAATGAATTCACACATTTACCTGATGCTCGAATTCTAGTATGGATTTGTTCACAGATATTGAATGCCCTCTCCATCCTTAAAGACAAAATACAAAATAGTTTCCCAGACAATGAATCAAAAAAATATAGATATATTGCATATTAAAATAAATATACCCTCACACACCTCATCAATGCCTATGTTGTCAGTTATACTTAGTAGAGTACATCAGCTGATTGAGTGTTGTTGTCACTTGCTACACTGGGAGGCGTTT
>NC_139626.1:4371051-4374205 GCF_964638095.1 Poromitra crassiceps | reverse complement strand
TACATACTGTCATGACAGAAGCATGACCACTGGTACATACTGTCATGACAGAAGCATGACCACTGGTACATACTGATCATGACAGAAGCATGACCACTGGTACATACTGGTACATACTGTCATGACAGAAGCATGACCACTGGTACATACTATCGTGACAGAAGCATGACCAACTGGTACATACTGTCATGACAGAAGCATGACCACTGGTACATACTGTCATGACAGAAGCATGACCACTGGTACATACTGTCATGACAGAAGCATGACCACTGGTACATACTGTCATGACAGAAGCATGACCACTGGTACATACTATCATGACAGAAGCATGACCACTGGTACATACTATCGTGACAGAAGCATGACCACTGGTACATACTGTCATGACAGAAGCATGACCACTGGTACATACTATCGTGACAGAAGCATGACCACTGGTACATACTGTCATGACAGAAGCATGACCACTGGTACATACTGTCGTGACAGAAGCATGACCACTGGTACATACTGTCATGACAGAAGCATGACCACTGGTACATACTGTCATGACAGAAGCATGACCACTGGTACATACTGTCATGACAGAAGCATGACCACTGGTACATACTGTCATGACAGAAGCATGACCACTGGTACATACTGTCATGACAGAAGCATGACCACTGGTACATACTATCGTGACAGAAGCATGACCACTGGTACATACTATCATGACAGAAGCATGACCACTGGTACATACTGTCATGACAGAAGCATGACCACTGGTACATACTATCGTGACAGAAGCATGACCACTGGTACATACTGTCATGACAGAAGCATGACCACTGGTACATACTATCGTGACAGAAGCATGACCACTGGTACATACTGTCATGACAGAAGCATGACCACTGGTACATACTGTCATGACAGAAGCATGACCACTGGTACATACTGTCATGACAGAAGCATGACCACTGGTACATACTGTCATGACAGAAGCATGACCACTGGTACATACTGTCGTGACAGAAGCATGACCACTGGTACATACTATCGTGACAGAAGCATGACCACTGGTACATACTGTCATGACAGAAGCATGACCACTGGTACATACTGTCATGACAGAAGCATGACCACTGGTACATACTGTCATGACAGAAGCATGACCACTGGTACATACTGTCATGACAGAAGCATGACCACTGGTACATACTGTCATGACAGAAGCATGACCACTGGTACATACTGTCATGACAGAAGCATGACCACTGGTACATACTATCATGACAGAAGCATGACCACTGGTACATACTATCATGACAGAAGCATGACCACTGGTACATACTGTCATGACAGAAGCATGACCACTGGTACATACTATCGTGACAGAAGCATGACCACTGGTACATACTGTCATGACAGAAGCATGACCACTGGTACATACTATCATGACAGAAGCATGACCACTGGTACATACTAGTCATGACAGAAGCATGACCACTGGTACATACTGTCATGACAGAAGCATGACCACTGGTACATACTAGTCATGACAGAAGCATGACCACTGGTACATACTGTCATGACAGAAGCATGACCACTGGTACATACTGTCATGACAGAAGCATGACCACTGGTACATACTATCATGACAGAAGCATGACCACTGGTACATACTGTCATGACAGAAGCATGACCACTGGTACATACTATCGTGACAGAAGCATGACCACTGGTACATACTGTCATGACAGAAGCATGACCACTGGTACATACTATCGTGACAGAAGCATGACCACTGGTACATACTGTCATGACAGAAGCATGACCACTGGTACATACTGTCATGACAGAAGCATGACCACTGGTACATACTGTCATGACAGAAGCATGACCACTGGTACATACTATCATGACAGAAGCATGACCACTGGTACATACTATCGTGACAGAAGCATGACCACTGGTACATACTGTCATGACAGAAGCATGACCACTGGTACATACTGTCATGACAGAAGCATGACCACTGTACATACTATCGTGACAGAAGCATGACCACTGGTACATACTATCGTGACAGAAGCATGACCACTGGTACATACTGCATGACCACTGGTACATACTATCATGACAGAAGCATGACCACTGGTACATACTGTCATGACAGAAGCATGACCACTGGTACATACTATCATGACAGAAGCATGACCACTGGTACATACTGTCATGACAGAAGCATGACCACTGGTACATACTGTCATGACAGAAGCATGACCACTGGTACATACTGTCATGACAGAAGCATGACCACTGGTACATACTATCGTGACAGAAGCATGACCACTGGTACATACTGTCATGACAGAAGCATGACCACTGGTACATACTATCGTGACAGAAGCATGACCACTGGTACATACTGTCATGACAGAAGCATGACCACTGGTACATACTGTCATGACAGAAGCATGACCACTGGTACATACTGTCATGACAGAAGCATGACCACTGGTACATACTGTCATGACAGAAGCATGACCACTGGTACATACTATCATGACAGAAGCATGACCACTGGTACATACTATCGTGACAGAAGCATGACCACTGGTACATACTATCATGACAGAAGCATGACCACTGGTACATACTGTCATGACAGAAGCATGACCACTGGTACATACTATCGTGACAGAAGCATGACCACTGGTACATACTATCGTGACAGAAGCATGACCACTGGTACATACTGTCATGACAGAAGCATGACCACTGGTACATACTGTCATGACAGAAGCATGACCACTGGTACATACTGTCATGACAGAAGCATGACCACTGGTACATACTATCGTGACAGAAGCATGACCACTGGTACATACTATCGTGACAGAAGCATGACCACTGGTACATACTGTCATGACAGAAGCATGACCACTGGTACATACTGTCATGACAGAAGCATGACCACTGGTACATACTGTCATGACAGAAGCATGACCACTGGTACATACTGTCATGACAGAAGCATGACCACTGGTACATACTGTCATGACAGAAGCATGACCACTGGTACATACTGTCATGACAGAAGCATGACCACTGGTACATACTGTCATGACAGAAGCATGACCACTGGTACATACTATCGTGACAG
>NC_139626.1:4343551-4366051 GCF_964638095.1 Poromitra crassiceps | reverse complement strand
AGGCATGGGGGGAGGTTAGGTTTAGGCGTGGGGGTGGGAGAGGTTAGGTTTTGGGTTAGGGTCTGGGGGAGGTTAGGTTTAGGCATGGGGGGAGGTTAGGTTTAGGCGTGGGGGTGGGAGAGGTTAGGTTTTGGGTTAGGGTCTGGGGGAGGTTAGGTTTAGGCATGGGGGGAGGTTAGGTTTAGGCGTGGGGGTGGGAGAGGTTAGGTTTTGGGTTAGGGTCTGGGGGAGGTTAGGTTTAGGCATGGGGGGAGGTTAGGTTTAGGCGTGGGGGTGGGAGAGGTTAGGTTTTGGGTTAGGGTCTGGGGGAGGTTAGGTTTAGGCATGGGGGGAGGTTAGGTTTAGGCGTGGGGGTGGGAGAGGTTAGGTTTTGGGTTAGGGTCTGGGGGAGGATAGGTTTAGGCATGGGGGGAGGTTAGGTTTGGCGTGGGGGCTGGGAGAGGTTAGTGAAAAACGGGGAATATAGAACCCGGGGAACATAGAAACCGGGGAACATAGACATGATCCCTGCTTTAGCATCACCCTGGAAGGGATGTTGCTAAAAGCGTTTCAGGAAGTGCCCGAGGGTTCACCGTCGACTCAAACGGCAGAACGGATCAAGTTCAATTCTGGTTTACATGGAAAGATAGTGTGTGGTCAAATTCACCCAGTGTTGATATCGCACAATAGTAGCATCCCGGCTTAGGAGATTTGTGTGTGTTGTTATCTCACTGTTGCATCATGGAATAGTTCATCAGTCCTCAAACAAATCTCTGTGATCAAATAGAGGAGCTGAGAACTTTGTACCATGTCACATGACGGCGTATTTACGGTAAGAATTTGCTGCCACAGAACAAACACAAAAAGCCATCCCCTCGCACAGATATGATAAGGCTTTGGTAGCCTGTAAGAAGGGTATTTAAATTCTAAAGCTGCGCCGATCTCAAAAGCTGGCTGACGATCAAATCAAATCTTCTTAGCGGACAGGTAGATCTAACCGTAGCCTGTTTGTTTGTCTGGCTGCCCGTGCCTCTACAGAAGACTACGGTACATTCAAATTAGTTTTTACGTTTCAGCTATTCTTAAGTTTAAATGTGCACATCATTTACATTTTTACAATTGCTATGTTGTAAACTATACGCTCACGTCCAGTCATGCACAAGTTAAAGTAGTTATCTTTTGTGAATCATTATGGGCTTGCAGCTTGTCCTAAACATTGGTATAAATATGTTATAATGCATGCTGTATGCACATTACAATTTCCGGGTATTTTTTTTCCATTGGTCACAAAAAATAACTTGCAGCTTACAGTTGTTTAGCAAAGCTTACAATAAATTAACAAATGAATTCACACATTTACCTGATGCTCGAATTCTAGTATGGATTTGTTCACAGATATTGAATGCCCTCTCCATCCTTAAAGACAAAATACAAAATAGTTTCCCAGACAATGAATCAAAAAAATATAGATATATTGCATATTAAAATAAATATACCCTCACACACCTCATCAATGCCTATGTTGTCAGTTATACTTAGTAGAGTACATCAGCTGATTGAGTGTTGTTGTCACTTGCTACACTGGGAGGCGTTTTACAAGTGATCCAAAGTTCAAGTATTTGTATTTACAGCATTAAGAGATCCTTCTTTAGGTCACTGATCAGCTTGCAGTTTCCCCTCTAATACTGAGTTTATGTTCAAATAATTTAATTCACAACTCGTCATACTAATTTAACTGTCAATCAAAAAAGAAACAAACACATTTGAACCCCTTGCTCCAATCCCAATAAATGTACTTGATTTGTGTCCCTGCCCACCCACACACCCCCCATCCACGGCCTGCCACTGCCAACAATGACAGTGGCCGCTAAGTGCATTGTGCAAACTACAGTCCTACAGGACAGTACTGTGTGTTAACTGACTGCCAATAGGAACACTGTCTGAAAACTACTGCTTTGGCATGTATAAAACCCTACATGCATCACATGTAGTATTATATTTGATCTATTATATTGAGGAGTTTGGATTTGCATTTTAATTTAAATCCATAAGATTTTGAGACATGTGGCTTGCGGCTACAGTGTTGTGTTGATCTGACCCATCGGTTCTGTAGCGTTGAAAATACAGAAGAACCTGACACAAAAACTTGGCGTGACAAGTGTCAGACTCAAGTGAAATGCCTGTTGTATAGATAATGCAATGCAACGTCCTTTTTCAAATGTTTGTAGCTGTCAGAAGAAGGAGATGAAGAAGAAGGAAGTTTCAAATACATCACATCCTCAGAGTCGAATGGCTTCGGTTCCTGTGAGAGTCCCATAGAGAATAGTCCTTCTCCATGATGTTCCATGATGTTTCTGACTCTTCCCTCTTTGGTTAGGTTGGCCTAATCCTCCTGATTGGACTGTTAAGACCGGACCCGACTAGACTAGACTAAAGTAGACTAGACCAAACTGGGCTGGGCCAGACCAGACTGGACCCAACCAGACAGAACCAGACTACACTAGCCTGGATTCGGTCAGACCCGACCAGACCAAGCTAGCCTAGTCTAGATCCAACTAGACCAGATTCAGACCAGCCCAGAAGTGACTGGGCTGCACCACAACAGACCTAGCATAGCCACACTGGACTAGATCCAAGTTCCACTTAGCAGATGGTGCAGGTCTTTGACTTCCCTCCGTCATCACCTACACACACACACACACACACACACACACACACACACACACACATACGTGCACAAGAGAGGGAGAGAGAGAGAGGGTGAGATTGATATGGGGTGGTCCTCAACATGTAACAGCCACTGAAAAAATACAAATGAGTTATGACTTGTCTATCAAGCCATTCACTGGACTTATCCACATCCATTCATCCATCCATCCATGTATGTTTCATACCTGGTTCCAGTTTCTTCTTCTCGTCCTCGATGGCCTTCATCTTGGCGTTGTAGACCTCTGCCAGCTCATTCCAGTTCTTCCTGTTGTTGTTCAGGCCGTCAAACATGGGCTGGATCTCTTTGTGGAACCTGGAGAACTCCTGAGCAGTGCAGAGAAAACACACTGACTGTCAATCTGTGTGTATGTGCACACTGAGTGCCGCTTAAGGGGCTGATGTGCATATTGGACCTGTGTATTTGAGCAGCCAGTGCCTTTCTGCAATTAATTCTCTATGGTAAGGATGCGCTAGGAGCGCACCTCTTTCAAGGAGCGCACCTGGCGTTTAAGCGCTCTGGGCGGCTATTGTTTTTTGGCGGAGCGCTCTGGGTGAAAAAGCTGAAAAAAGTTGAACATTTGGAGGGAAAGCGCACTACTCTCTTCTCCTACCTCTTCTCCTGTCAGGGGGATCCTCAAACTCCTCAAACCAGAATTGCCAATAATCTGGCTTTCATGTTTACAGTGCAAACAATCAACAACAACAAACAGACAAAACCAGCTGGCTACCATCTGTGTGACCGTATTGCGTCCTGACCCGTACTGCACGCAACGGCAGGCGAAAAACAAAACAAAACGCACACAAAAACTCTCCGTGCGCTGTGTTCTGTGTTCTGTGTTCTGTGTTCTGTGTTCTGTGTTCTGTGTTCTGTGTTCTGTGCGCATTGGAAGCGCTCTCAACATGATTTCCAAAGCGTTCTTATGTGAAACACACAGGTCCAGTGTGCACGGCACCTAAGGCCCAATGATGCTCAACATTAAATATGGATACGCATATGGACGAAGCCTTCTGTCCGTGCTCTCTAACTGCCCACTTGTGGATGTATTGCTTAACATGATACCAGCGTGAAAGACGCACGCACACACACACAACCCTCTGTTTGAAACGGATGCATTTATTTCCATATGAAAATGTAGCATAATTGGGCCTTTAAGGGGATCACATTGTGTTGGAGGACAATGTGTGTGTCTGCTTGTGTGTGTTTCTGTGTAGCTACACTCACGTGTGCACATGCATGTGTCTATGTGTGTTCTTGTCCAAATACACTGTTGAGTGATATACAGCTAGCTAGATGGCATTCCTGTTCGGGGTGGCTGAGTTTAGTGGGTTCAACTCTGCTTTTCTGTTATTTAGCCTCAGATGGTTGCAGGTCAGGCGTCAGGGGTCAGGGGCCGGGGCCAATAGCAATTGGCACAACATCCTCCTTTCTACACAAGTCTCTGCCACAACACCCACCTGCCATGCACCCCCTCACCCCTCATGTCCCCCTGAGCTACGGTGGCCTGTAAGTGAACTATGAACTTGCATTTTCACAAAAGAGACAAGTAACTTAAGTTAGCTAACAGAAATGTCTACTAAAAGATAATATATCACAAGTCAAAATACTGTGTTTGTCACTTGCTTTCCTAGCTTGAGACAAGGTCTTTTTCGCCTATGTAGCTGAGATGGTTTGCGATGCTGGACAGACATCATCAGCCAGTGGAAAACGTCTGGAGAAAAGAATGTGTGTGGAGTAGGTGAGGGAGGAGACATGGTGAAATTCCAACAGTTGGGGACTTTTTGTTCAGGCCAGAGAGTTTTGACAAGCAGAGACTTCAGCAGCTGGCGAAATAATCAGTGAATCACTGCTACTGATAAATAGCCCTATAAATCCCCCGCTGACATATTGTTGTTTTGTGCTAGAGGGCAGTGAAAACCTTATGGCACGCCCCTTTTGCCAAATCCATATCTCAACATCTCTCTGTCTAACATGTCTTAACATCCCTCCCCTCCATCTATATCAACTGCTCACAACTCATCTCTTTTCATAGGATCATACAGTACACTTACAGGGTTCCTACACATTTTCCATTCCAAAATTCCATACTTTTCCAGACTCAAATCTCCAGAATTCTTTGTCAGACCATATTTGACATCTGAGTACACAAGGGTGTCACTTTGTGTTGAAAAGTGGTGGGGACATTACATTACATTACATTACGTCATTTGGCAGACGCTTTTATCAAAAAAGCGACTTACAATAACACATTTTTGTCAGCAATAGAGCAATCAACTATGGAGCACAGTCTATGATAACTACAACTTCTGAAGGAACAGTGGTACAAGTTTAGGTTAGTTTTTTTTTTTTTTTTTTTTTAGAAAGAGAGAGAACGAAGTTAGATCAAGAAGGGCCCAGATGGAGCCTGAAAAGGTGTGTCTTTAGTCTTTTCCGAAAGATCGGCAGTGATTCAGCTGTCCTGACCGAAGGTGGAAGCTCGTTCCACCATTGAGGTGCCAGGGACGAGAAGAGTCGAGATCGGGATGAGCGACTTTTGAGCTCCCGTAGCGAAGGAGGGGCGAGGCGACCTGCACTGGTGGAGGAGCGAAGGGAGCGCTGAGAGGTTTGGAACCTGACCATGGATTGCAGGTACAGGGGAGCTGACTGGTGTGCTGCCCTGTAGGCCAGTACCAGTGTCTTGAATTTGATGCGGGCCGAGATGGGAAGCCAGTGGAGGTCCTGGAAGAGGGGAGTGACGTGAGAGAATTTGGGTTGGTTGAATACCAGACGGGCTGCAGCGTTCTGAATGAGCTGAAGCGGTCGGATGTCGGTGGCAGGTAGGCCGGCCAGGAGCACGTTGCAGTAGTCCAGGCAGGAGATGACAAGAGACTGGACCAGGAGTTGAGTCGCTTCTCTTGTGAGAAAGGGACGGATTTTGCGGATGTTGGAGAGAGAGAACCTACAGGAGCGTGCTGTCGCAGCTATGTTGGCTGAGCAAGATACCTGGTTGTCAAGGATCACCCCAAGGTTCTTAGCTGTTTGGGAGGGAAGTACAGTGGTGTTGTCAATGGAGATGGAGAGATCTGCGAGAGGGCAGTCTTTCCCTGGGAGGAAGAGTAGCTCTGTCTTACCAAGGTTGAGCTTGAGGTGGTGGGCAGACATCCAGTCGCCAATGTCTTTGAGGCATGCAGAGATGCGAGCCTCGATTTGAGTGTCGGAGGGGGGGAAGGAAAGGAAAAGCTGGGTGTCATCAGCGTAGCAGTGATAAGAAAAGCCATGAGAAGAGATCATAGGCAAGATATCTGATATAGAGAAGGAAAAGTAAGGGGCCCAGGACTGAGCCCTGGGGGACACCGGTTTTAAGAGGACAGGATCTGGAGAGGGACCCTCTCCATGAGACCTGGTATGAGCGGTTCGAGAGGTAGGAAGCAAACCAGGAGAGTGCAGAACCTGAAATGCCGAGGTCAGACAGAGTGGAAAGAAGGATTTGGTGGTTGGCTGTATCGAAGGCAGCAGACAGGTCAAGGAGGAGAAGAACAGAGGAGAGGGATGAGGCCTTAGCAGTGTGAAGGGCCTCTGTGACAGCAAGAACAGCTGTCTCAGTGGAGTGAGAAGCCTTGAAACCGGACTGCGGAGGTCATTTTGGGAGAGATAGCGAGAAAGTTGTTCGGACGCTGCTCGTTCGAGGGTTTTGGAAAGGAATGAGACATGTAAAAAGCTTGGACTTTGAAGACCTTCTCAAGTGAAGACTGAAAAGCTCTGACAGAAAAGACTTGAGCTCATGAGACTCATTGGGCTCACAGAGTCTGACAGCTGCATGACAGTTTGGAGGTCGTGGGTTCGAGCCTCAGTCAGTTTTAAAGGGCGACAGCCAGACAAAAGACTGAAAAGCTCTGTCTTAAAAGATGTGGCCCAGTGGCTCAGATAGTTTGATTGCTGGAACAGCAGTAGTGAGGTTGTGGGTTCCAGCCTCAGTCGGTTTTGAGGTTGTGGGATCAATCCACAATTCACAGTAAAAAAACATTTAGACTGTCGGCTTTGGCATCTGATTTGAAAGCGTAAAAAGTGACACAGGTGGGATTTGCACCAGAGAACAAGTACACACCAAGCAGCTGTTTATCCCACTGAGCTAGAGTCAAGGACTGTCCAGTCTCCTTCATCAGCTTATTTCTATCAGTTTTCAAAACTACTGATGATAAAGAAGCATCACTGCTGACATCTTACTGTATCATGTGATCACTTCTGAAGCCAGAGCCTGATGCAGGGACTGAACCAACAACCGTCTATGTTGATCTGGGTGAGCTACAGCCCACTTATGGACGACAATACTATGGACGAATAATCATGTCTCTGTGTTTTCAGGCTGAACGGTGACACCATACACAATCTTCTGTGAGCTAAATGTTCAGTTGTGAGTCAAAGCCACGTGTGAGATGTACTGTAGGGCTGGGCGATATGGAAGATGTGCTTTTCATCATCAATTTAGACATCAGAAATGTGTCATGATATTAAAATATCTTCATATCATCACAATATGATTCCACTTAAAGATGATAAATGATAATATTGAATTCTTGCCCAGCCCTAGGTTTAGGTAAGGTAAGTAAAACAATGGTTAGGTTTAGGCAACAAAGCCACTTAGTTGGGGTTGGGATTATGTTTGGGTCGGGATTCAAACCAGGTCTCAAACGGGGCCGCCACTCCCACCCCTTCTCCATAGAGCAACTCTGACCTACTTAAACCACTCTCACCCCTTCTCCCTAGAGCAACTCTGACCTACTTAAACCTCAGACTGTTATGTCAAGACCACTGGGGGGTCACTGCGAGGTGACCTCCAGACCTCCAGAAGACCTCCAGAAGGGGCCGTGACAAATTGGTGTATTTTGACTCCCCGGGAGTGAGACCGGGTTGGGAATACAGCTAGATGTTTATTAGGTAACTCATTTAAATGGTTTTAAAATCCAACTGCTAACATGTATGTTACATTCTGATGCCATGATAAAACACCTGCTTGTATTATCAATTTATTTGGTCTAAATTCAGAATTGTAATATTTAGATAAATGAATAGTCAGTCACAATAGAAAGAAGTCTGGAAACAAATATTTTTCCATAGTCTCTTTTCCTTTTTCCATACTTGCATAGGAACCCTGCTTATGGTTGGGGAGGGAGATGGTCAGAAGAAGCATTCATTACCTTGTATACGAACGCGCATACGAAGTCAATGAAACCGCACTGCATCTTAGGTAGTTGCTCAGAACAATTTCTGTCCATCATGGGCTGTGAGAGAGAGAGAGAGAGAGAGAGAGAGAGACACACACACACACACACACACACACACACACACACACACACACACACACACACACACACACAGACACACACACACACACACACACACACACACACACACACACACACACACACACATACACACATACACACACACACAGAGACAGAGACAGAGACAGAGAGGCAGACAAGAACAAGAGGCTTTGGATGATAACTCTGAGAAAACTGAACTGATATAAACAGGTTAAAACAATTCAGAGAAGAGAAGAGAAGAGAAGAGAAGAGAAGAGAAGAGAAGAGAAGAGAAGAGAAGAGAAGAGAAGAGAAGAGAAGAAGAGTAACACGGGTAAGACCCTTACAATGGGTTGTTGTTCCAGAACGTTTTTCTCCAAGTCTCCCTGTTCCCAGAATTCAGCGGCGACCATCAGAGCCACCTGAAGAGAGACAGACAGAGTCAAAGACACAGATAAATAAGTGACCAAAACAACAACAATTATTATCATTTTATATGTAGGGCCTCTAGTAATGTGCTAGTGGTTTGGACATGGGGTTCATTGGACACTTCTTGAAGCTTTTCTTCTTTAGATCATTTTTTGGGCATTTTTGCAGACAGGAGGGGTGGGGAGAGAGAGAGGGGATGACATGCGGCAAAGGACTTCGGGTCGGATCCAAGCCGCACGAAGGGCCGAGCCTCCGTCATACGCGTGCTACCAGGTGAGCTACCAGGTGAGCTACCAGGTGAGCTACCAGGTGAGCCACCAGGTGAGCCACCAGGTGAGCTACCAGGTGAGCTACCAGGTGAGCTACCAGGTGAGCCACCAGGTGAGCCACCAGGTGAGCTACCAGGTGAGCTACCAGGTGAGCTACCAGGTGAGCCACCAGGTGAGCTACCAGGTGAGCTACCAGGTGAGCCACCAGGTGAGCTACCAGGTGAGCCACCAGGTGAGCTACCAGGTGAGCTACCAGGTGAGCTACCAGGTGAGCTACCAGGTGAGCCACCAGGTGAGCCACCAGGACGCGGGGCCGAGCCTCCGTCATACGCGTGCTACCAGGTGAGCTACCAGGTGAGCTACCAGGTGAGCTACCAGGTGAGCCACCAGGTGAGCCACCAGGTGAGCTACCAGGTGAGCTACCAGGTGAGCCACCAGGTGAGCTACCAGGTGAGCCACCAGGACGCGGGGCCGAGCCTCCGTCATACGCGTGCTACCAGGTGAGCCAGCAGGACGCAGGGACGCTTCTTGAAGCTTAAGCCTTAGCTGTTTCCACCCCTCGGATCTCTTCCAAGACATCATGTCATGGAAGAGAACTTCATTGGAAACCTGTCTCAAAGCATATCTCTGTTTTTTAGTCTGGCTCTGTTTGACAACCCTGTGTGTGTGTGTATGTGTGTGTGTGTGTGTGTGTGTGTGTGTGTGTGTGTGTGTGTGTGTGTGTGTGTGTGTGTGTGTCTGTGTGTGTGTGTGTGTGTGTGGGTGTGTGTGTGTGTGTGTGTGTGTGTGTGCGTGAGCGCGTGTTTCTGTCTTTGTTTGCGCAAGTGATTTTTGTCTTTCTTTGCAGACAACCAATGCAGAGCAGTATTGCTAATCTCTTATATGCACTTTGGTCTATGATGGTTGTTTTCAATGTGCGTTATCAATGAACTTGATATGACTTGACTTTGGATTCTGTGTTGTCTACAGTAAGAAGATAAATATCACTTGACTTTGGATTCTGTGTTGTCTACAGTAGGAAGAGAAATTCAGTGCTTCTAAAAATGTTTGAGAGCGATGTGTTTCAGTCCGTGACCTCAAACTTATTTTCTGGGGACCCACTTTTTAAAAATGACAAACCATTGAGACCCAATTCACAATAGGCCTCATCTATCAATTATGAGAAGAGCAAATTTGTGTATAAATGAACCTTCCTGATCATGTTTATTGCCATTTCCGCATCACCTTATAATATTATCTTGAGTAGGTACCAGTCATTTCTGGCTGCCAAAATAAATTGTTGAAATTCTAATTACATGCATTACGTGCATGTGTGGTTTTGTCAACTAAAGGTGCTGTCTCCTAAAAGCAAGCTGTGCTGGTCAAGTAGCTAACGAGTTTGTTAGCTCCCGAGCTAGCGACTTTCTTCTTCTCCTTCGGTAAAGCAGGAGGTAAACCGCAATGCAATGCGGTAAACCGCATTGCATTGTGGTATACCGGGTGAAAATGTAGGGTACATTCGCTGTTCACTAGAAATCGCTGTGCATTGTGGGTATTTTATAGTGGACAATATAGTGAATCAAATTAACAGCTGATAATTCGGACACTAGTACACAATGGCGGACACACTAGAATCTAGTGTGTCCGCCATTGTGTACTAGTGTCCCTATGACAGATGCGGACTATCTAGTGACTATTTCTGTCATAGGGACCGATTCCTAACTCTGATCTGCGTGTATGTGTGATTGTGTATCTGTGTATCTTGTGTGTATCTGTGTATCTGTGTATGTGTATCTGTGTGTATGTGTATGTGTATGTGTATCTGTATGTGTGTGAAGGCTGTGAACCCACCTTGCTCTGTACCTCCCAGGGCTTGGTGATGGCTGACAAGTCACAGCCGGTCATCATCATGGCCCTGGAGCAGACAGAGACACAGAAGATATTCAGACATCCCACACACACACACGCGTGCACACACACACACACACACACACACACACACACACACACACGCACGCACGCACGCGCGCGCACGCACGCACGCACGCGCACGCACGCACGCACGCACGCACGCACGCACGCCATACTGAATCAACTCTGTTTATGTGTTTGCATCTCATACGTACATGACAATTTCCTTCCTGATGGGGTTATTGGAAATGTAGGCGGTGGCCTCCTTGTCGTCTGTCATTGGCTCTGTGGCATTCACAATGTTTTGGAACATGGTTCTCTTTCTGTATGTGGAAAAACAGGTAGACAGACAGATAAACAGACAGACAGGCAGACAGGCAGGCAGGCAGGCAGTCAGTCAGATAGGTACGCACATTGATTACACAAAACATTTTTCTTTCTTGTGTTGTTAAACCCAAAAGAAGAGCACACGCACAGCAGGCAGATAGACATTGAGTGGCTTCAGCCAAATATGTACTAGCCTTGCTATACATCGATTAAAGTAGCACTACAGCTAGCTGTCTGCCAGTTCAAATCAGCGATCGGACGGTAACACGGTAGTTGCGGTCTGAATGCATTCAGTGCAACTCACTTGAAGTAAAGGGCCAGATCAGATCAGATGAGAAACTCACTTGAAGTAAAGGGCCAGATCAGATCAGATCAGAAACTCACTTGAAGTAAAGGGCCAGATCAGATCAGATCAGAAACTCACTTGAAGTAAAGGGCCAGATCAGATCAGATCAGAAACTCACTTGAAGTAAAGGGCCAGATCAGATCAGATCAGATCAGATCAGATCAGATCAGAAACTCACTTGGAGTAAAGGGCCAGATCAGATCAGATCAGATCAGATCAGATCAGAAACTCACTTGAAGTAAAGGGCCAGATCAGTGGCGATGATGCAGACGTCAAACAAGTGCTGCACTGTCTCAAACTGACGCTTCTGGAGGTTGCAGAAGATGTTCAGGCTCTGGGAGAGACAATGACAAGTGGTTATGTGTGTGTTAATGATTAATAATGATTTTACACATCACTCATCTGACCACATAAAACGTACACGTTCTTCACCTGAAAGCTTTGTATAAATGCAGTAATATAACCGTAACCCTATAATACTTTGAACTACTGCTTAGACATGGGATGCAGTAATGTGTTGTACCTCCTCAGCCATCAGCGTTTTGCTGTACTCCAGATGATGCCTCTCCATAATGGAAGTGCCATGCAGCTTGGCCAGAGGATGCCCACTCCTACAGATACACAGAGAGAGGTCACCCACAGGTCACACAGAGAGATGCTACACACTCATACACACACACACACACACACACACACAATTTTAAATGATTTATTTATGTCCACATAGATAGAGAGTACAAAGGACATAAACACTAGTTATGCAATCAGATGTTGGGAGTTGGTCAGATACAAGAGTGCCTAATTGGCGACCACAATAATGCATACAAAGAAGATATATATAATACCACAAACACACACACACACACACACATGCACGCACACACACACACGCACAGAGAATTAAAGTTGGACTTGCTTTGTCTGGTAGAGGTTGTTGGTTCCTCTGTGGTCGATATCATGGCAGAAAGCGGCAGCAACCATGGCAAAGGCATCCAGATCAGAGTAGTATTTCCTCAGTTTTCCTGTCTGTGGGGGAGAGATAGAGAGAGAGAGAGAGAGAGAGAGAGAGAGAGAGACAGAGAGAGACACAGAGAGATAGAGAGACAGAGAGAGAGAGATAGAGAGAGAGACACAGAGAGAGAGAGAGAGAGAGAGAGAGGAGAGAGAGATAGAGAGACAGAGAGAGAGATAGAGAGAGAGACACAGAGAGAGAGAGAGAGAGAGAGAGAGAGGAGAGAGAGAGACAGAGAGAGACACAGAGAGATAGAGAGACAGAGAGAGAGAGATAGAGAGAGAGACACAGAGAGAGAGAGAGAGAGAGAGAGGAGAGAGAGATAGAGAGAGAGAGATAGAGAGAGAGACACAGAGAGAGAGAGAGAGAGAGAGAGGAGAGAGAGATAGAGAGAGAGAGATAGAGAGAGAGACACAGAGAGAGAGAGAGAGAGAGAGAGACACAGAGAGAGAGAGAGAGAGAGAGAGAGATACAAAGTGTAAGTAGTAGACCATGGCCGATGTCACTATGTGATTAGGATGTGGCCTACATGCAGTAAGCTGTAGGTCTTGTGCAGCAGATCTTGTGCGAACCTGCAGCAGGCAGAACATGGTGTGGCCTACGTTGAAGCCATGCCTCCAGTTGTGGTAGGTGATGCTGCGGTAACCCTTCCTCACTGTGTACATCCACCTGGTCAGAGTCTGAGAGGGAGAGGGAGGGAGAGAGAGAGAGAGAGGAGAGAGAGAGAGAGAGAGAGAGAGAGAGGAGAGAGAGGAGAGAGAGAGAGAGAGAGAGAGAGAGGAGAGAGAGAGAGGAGAGAGAGAGAGAGAGAGAGAGAGAGAGAGAGAGAGAGAGAGAGGAGAGAGAGAGATCACCAGCATTATCTGCAGTGAAGAATCTGGATGATGAACGACTAGATGTTTTGAACTTCCCGACTCGCTGGCTGACTGACCTCTGCGGGGACTTTGAACTTTTCGACGACGCCGAGCTCGAAGAACATGCGGATGCCAGCTTTGATGAGTTCAAACTCTGAGGTGGGGAAGTCACTGAAGGCGAACGAGTAGAGATTCTCTCCGTTGACGTTGTCAGATGGCGGGCAGGTTGCTCTCTGCACAAAAACACAACAATGTATATCGAGTCACCAACACCTTTCATAACTTTCATAATTTCAATTTTCTTCTTCTCCTCTTGCCTATCCATGTGATTTTTGCTGTGTGTGTGTGACGTGCTGTACCCCAAACATTCCACCAAGTCTGTATGGTAATGGTAAAGTGAGTAATGATGAATGAGTAATGTATTACGTTTCTGAATGGAGATTTTCAATAAAACATACCAATAGTTTATACATCTCCTTCTGGTCGCAGTCCTCTGGATCTGCATCAAACTTCTCTGTGGTGTTCTGGTAAAAAAAACAATAAACAGAGAACAATCATCTGTAAATGACATTTACATTCAAGACACTCCTACGGTAGATTGTCAACAATATTTAAGCTATTAGCAAAGGTACGAAAGTCCCAGTGATAAAAATAGAGTCCGCACACTGGCAGCTGCTCCCAAATATTTATTTGACCACAAAAAAAGGTGACGTTTCGGGCAAAGCCCTTCCTCAGACCTCTAAAGTCCCAGTGCCCAGACAATAGATATTCTAATAATAATAATAATAATAATATTAATATTATATATTATCGACTCTTCTCGTCCCTGGCACCTCAATGGTGGAACGAGCTTCCACCTTCGGTCAGGACAGCTGAATCACTGCCGATCTTTCGGAAAAGACTAAAGACACACCTTTTCAGGCTCCATCTGGGCCCTTCTTGAACTAACTTCTTTCTCTCTCTTTCTTATATAAAAAAAAAAAAAAAAAAAAAAAACGAACCTAAACTAAACTTGTACCACTGTTCCTTCAGAGGTTGTAGTTGCCATAGACTGTGTTGCATAGTTGATTGCTCTATTGCTGACAAAAATGTGTTAATGTAAGTCGCTTTGGATAAAAGCGTCTGCCAAATGACGTAATGTAATGTAATGTAATGTATTATAATATTAATATTATTGTGTCTCTAGAAAATTCATTTTTAAATGGAGAAGGGTGGAGTTTAGTAATAACTGCCTAGAAAATAACATGTTTAATGATGAGCCACAGTCATATTAACCCACACTTATTACACCTTATTGGCTGAAGGAAAGGACAAATGTTCCTTTGTATCAATAATCCATTAATATCAAACTCAATGCAGGTCTCAAAATACTATCTATCAGACACAGGGTTAGTTAGTCAAGTATGGTTTTTTAATGTTGCCATAACACACCATAACACAATGTCGTGAGTGACTACTTTGCTCAAGGTTTGGGATTCTACCTAATTTAGTGATTTGGGAGAAGAAAGATTTGATTTGATTTTTGAAAGCCAGGTTAACAGTATGCAGTCCGGTAACTAACTACTGACCAGGATGAAAGCCAGGTTAACAGTATGCAGTCCGGTAACTAACTACTGACCAGGATGAAAGCCAGGTTAACAGTATGCAGTCCGGTAGGTAACTACTGACCAGGATGAAAGCCAGGTTAACAGTATGCAGTCCGGTAGGTAACTACTGACCAGGATGGATTGCAGCTCATCTTTGGTGCATCTGGTCTGGACCATGAGCATCTCCTGGGCGATGTCTTTCCTGTACTCCATGCGGTTCAGCCTGTCATAGGTGTCGCAGTTCAGCACCGACCAGCCCAGGAACTGTGTCAGGGCCTGGAGAATACACACTGAGTGAATGAGTGAACTGTGTCAGGGCCTGGAGAATACACACTGAGTGAATGAGTGAACTGTGTCAGGGCCTGGAGAATACACACTGAGTGAATGAGTGAACTGTGTCAGGGCCTGGAGAATACACACTGAGTGAATGAGTGAACTGTGTCAGGGCCTGGAGAATACACACTGAGTGAATGAGTGAACTGTGTCAGGGCCTGGAGAATACACACTGAGTGAATGAGTGAACTGTGTCAGGGCCTGGAGAATACACACTCTGAGTGAATGAGTGAACTGTGTCAGGGCCTGGAGAATACATACTGAGTGAATGAGTGAGTGGATGGATGAATAAGAAACAGATATTATTATTTTTTTTTATTTTTTTTTCTGATTTCCCCCCATTTCTGTATGTACCATTATGGTAGAGGGACATAAAAAGGTATAAAGAAATAGAGAGAGAGAGAATACACAGATGCTGACCTCAGTGATCTGTTCATCGTGCTCATCAAATGGCTTGCCATCTTTCCTGTTGTAGAAAGTGGCGACGCCCACGATTTCTTCCTTCTTGTTGACGATGGGCAGAGACAAGACGTTCTTAATGACAAAGCCTGAGTCGTCCACAGCCGCTTTCTGAAAGACGTTAGAAAACAAATGTGTTAAAACCGTAGACATAAATAATATGGACGTAGCTATCCCATTAGATTTCTTCTCCCTGGCGGAGTTCAAACGTTGGCCGTCACCATCTTGATTTTTCGTCAGCAGAGTGGGAGGGAATGGGTTGAGTCCTTCCGCACCTCACGTGAGATGGGAGTTTTCCCAGAGCCGCAGCTCCGCCTGCTATTGGTCCGTGATCGGCAAGCTGCGTGATCGCTGGACAGGCGACATCTATTTTACTCCAAACGGGCGAGTTATATAAAAACTGACCCCCCTACAGTTGTTATTAAAAGGTGAAATGAGCTATATAGACCAAAACCGTGTTTCACCCCTCACTGGAAAGATGTTTAATCCTGTTACAAAGTCGGGCATTTTAATATGGGGAGATCTGCCTACTGCCTCCGAGCCCAAGTGGCCATTCAACAAATTACAGCTTAAATAAAGACTTCCGCATCTTCCTGGGAAAGTGGGTGGGCTTGCCCACTGGTTGAAACATGCAATCAGTTCTTGCCAGCACTCCATAGCACATTGAAACTGTATGATAGAAAATGATGGTGGGGGCCATGTCTGTGTGGAAAATAAATAGACAATAAACACTTCCTGACCTGGAAAGTGAAGTAGTCATCTGCAGCCACGTTCATCATGTTACAAATCTAGGCGGTGGAAAAACAAACAAACAAACAAACAAACAGTTCAGTCACATAAAAGCAGAACTTAAACAACACCTTTGCTATTAGTACTCCCTTTTTTATATCTGTGTGTATTCTCTATTGGTTTACTGTTTCTACTGTCATTCTGTATAATATCTTTTATCTGAATGAATTCATTGTAAAATATATCAACGGCATCTAACATTCATCAGTCTTTACTTGCCACTAAAGCTTATTATCTACAGTGCATTGGTATCCTATCACAAATGTGCCATAATTCGACAATCATAGCAATTCACAACCTATGCAGATGCCTCATGTAGATACAGATCAAATGAGATGATGTTGACTTAATATTTCTTAATAGGGCATATTGAAAAATGTGCATCAAAACGTGAAAGCGCGGGGGTTCCACGGCAGCACACGTTTGCTCAACTGCAGTTCGGCACGGAGCGAGGTACAAATGAGCGTGCCCTAGGAATGAACGTACGAAGCTAGAAATGAGTTCTAGTAGTGAATGTAAGTTTAGAGTGATCTGTCTGTCAGTCCATACGCACACTATCACCTTATCGATATGTCCCTATACACATTCACCAAGTCCATTCCTTACTAAATCATTATTATTATTCCTGAACAAAAAGTGATTCTCATTCTGAATAGCCCTGAACAGCCCTGATGAGAGACTTACCATGACATTCTCTGCCACATAGGTGGGTAGTCCACTAACTAAAGCCCAGTGGTCTGCAGGTGGACCACTGAAAAGAGAGAGAGAGGGGGGGAGAGAGAGATAGAGAAAGTTATGTGGGCTGGGTTAATCCCTAAGAAGTTTGTTAAACAATGCTGACACTCATACAGACATAGCCTCTCCACAAGTCCCACATTTAATGCATGATTGATAAATATGAGAATAAGAATTGAATCAGTTTTTTTTGCTGTTGCAGTCTATGATCTGTATTTTGGTCCTTCTTAATATAGCCTACTACTGTACATAAAAATGTTGTGGATTTGGCTGTTCTTGGTCTGGCATCGCAGCCTGGCCTATAGCGGAGCTGTTGATAGCGAGGGGGATGTTGATAGATTGATTCATAGCTTGCTTGTTATGTCCAAGTCACGATTTTCATCGATGGTAAAAATTTGTTTTGACAATCCGTTGCTCGTTGATATTGTAACGAATCGGGTATTCGTTCAAGGAACCGGAGACTTGAAGTTGGTACAGGCTTTTATTCTTGGCTTCACAACAGCTCCTAGCCGCTAGCTTCGCTGCTAGCTCTTCATGCAACCACCCGGTCAGCTCGCTCACATAGCCTGACTGACTTCCGCCCCGGCCGCTGGTCACATATATCCCCTTCCCCCTAGGAACACACCCACACATATCAGCTCCCAGCCACACACGGAAACCCCACAACACACGTCAAACCCCGAATCGCTACAATATATTGGTATGTTTTACAACTGCCAAATGTAGTAGCTAAAGTAGAGATAGCCTGCTGTGTCTGTTTCTGTTACGCATGACTACTACTGGTGCAGTGCTGCTGCCGGTTGCCGTGGACACCTTGGTCTCTGTTGATTGGGTAGCGTGGACACCTTGGTCTCTAGTGATTGGTTAGGGAAGACCAAAGCCCGCCCCCTCATAGAAAATCCTCTGAAGTGACTGACTGCAATCTCAGACTAGAAGAGGAAATGAGTTGACGAGTTGACGATTCAGTCTGAATATCAGGCTAAGCCACCACTACTCACGGTATGACTTTGATTTCTTCTTTGCTGCCTTCCAGGAGGTAGTCAATGATCTTGTAAAAGATGACTTCCTACAGAAAAAAACACCTTTTACTTTTTGACCAAAGAATCATCTTCAATCTATGCAAGACAATAGAAAAGTTGAATACAATTTAAAGTGTCATAAGTATAACTGTGATAGACTCACATTTTCAAGTAAAAACTCAACTGAATTACATGACAAAACTAAATGACAATATTTAAAGAGGAGGAATATGATTTTCAGAAAGGGAACCAGTAGAAGTCTGTTACCCTGCCGTCCGGCGTTTTTGGTCCCTTATAAGGTTCCACATCTCCCAGTTTCACCGGCCACTCATCATAGAATTCCTGGAGGAACAGAATGTAGACGTTAGGTTTAGTTTATTGAACCGTTTGAGAAACACATGAGTCTCACTGTTATTAAGGCTACTACAAAAAGCCAAATATGTATTTCCATTGTAATGCTTTGATTTAAAACACAGACAAAGAGGCAATGAGAACAATCATTACATGATGACATTATTTCCTAAAATAAAGAAATGTCAACAGTTGGTATTCAGATCTGAAGAGTTTCATTCTGAATGAGATAGTCACCATTTGAATAAAATGGCAACCTCTCATACAATATTGCTGGCAGAAAAGAAAAGTCAAGCAAATTAAGGAATGTTGTACCTGAAGACCTCTCCTTACAAAATAGTTGAACATTTTAATAGCTCATTATATATATTTTTTCTTTTCTTAATAAATGATATCGCATTTGAAGATTAAATTAGTTCCTACAAAATCCATCAAATTCAGTAAAGATACAGTACGTATCTCTATTCATCCTCATTCATCCAAAGATCTACTAGAGGCAGACACATAAGCACTATATAGCATAGCATAAAGCAAGAGCGATTGTATCCACTTATATACTTTGTTTAGTATTAGGAATATGCTGCTTCTGCTATTATTCCACAACCTTGTTGTTTTAAACTGGTAAAATCCCTCTTTGGCTATTTATGACCACGGCCACGAGTACAATGTATTCCTTGCTCTGTGTAGATTGTAATGTACTCCTCCAGACCCACCTTCTCTTTGGTCATGTCCAGCAAGCCCACTGAGTAGCGCTCGCACTGCAGGTAGGTCCTTATGGTGTAGAGGGCTTTGTGGAACTGTCTCTCAATGTCTGTCAACTCCTCAAACACTTTACTGGCCGACCAGAGCAGCACCTATAGCCAAGGGAACAGGAGGTGCTGGGAATGAATTGTATAGCATCCAGTATAGGAGCTTTGCGAAGTGCCCTAGAAATACCAGAATATGAATTTCTGTAGTCCAGCATTGCTTTTGGATGAGTTGGGCAACATTAGTTGTGTACCATACCTCATAAAACGGAGGAGTTATCATTCATTGCTTGAATAAATATAAGAATAATCATTTCCGTCTACTGTCAGTGAATGTACAGTAGGTATTATCAGTGCTGATAGCAGGTAAACGGTTGTGGGCCTAATTCAATTAAACATTGGGGACGAGAGGTGGCATACTCGCTCTGCACCCCAGTTTCCAGCTCAAAGGCTGCTGGAGCCCATGCCCTGACTCCTTCTGGATTCCATGTTGAACATGTAGGCTGTGATGCTGCGTGTCTGTCAATACCTGACTCCTTCTGGATTCCACGTTGAACATGTAGGCTGTGTAGTGCTGCAGGGCGATGACTTGGGCAAAGTTCATGTACTTGTGGAAGAGCTAAGGACCAAATCAGATTGGAGAAGTTATTGCTGTTGTCATGTGGAAAAAACTCAAATTGTAGTGATTTTCATCATGGTTTAACTCCCCTTGATTATATGGTTCTTTGCATGACCCTTGGCCTTATGAAAAGCCCACTGAACCTAACATGTATATGGTCAAGATAAAGACTGAAGGCTGTTTTCACTCATACTGTCAGTAAGCACACTTATTTGAATAGAAAGCAGATATGCGCAAACAGAGTGATGAGTTATCAGACCGTATCGAACACAGAGTACAATGAGATAATGTGTCTATCCTATTAATTACATAGTGGTTCCACAGTATGTAAAGTTTGAGAACCTGTCTGACACTATGAGGGTCAAAATCAGGTTAAATATCTGCAACAGCATCAGCCAAGTGTCCTTGTGTAAGACTCAAACCCCACTGCCTGCAAGTGACTCTGGATTAGACCATTAGCAGAAGTCTGCACTTTGATACCTTCTCATCTTCCGTGGAGAAAGCATCAGCTCCTATTTTGTTTAGTGCCATGACAACTCCAATGCACTCCTTCTCAGCCATCAGAGGGAACGTGAGCATGCATTTGGTCTTGTACCCAGTCTGTTTGTCCACAAAGTCACTGAATTTTGGATTCTGGATCATGAAAAGAAGAAAACTGTGGTTACTGTCAGAACCGTCAGGTCTCCAAAAGGTGAACTTAGAACATCACAAACAAACAATGACATAGTATCATTTTATATATTTTTTCATATCAACAAAATCTCAATATTTCAAAACTTTTGATATGAGCAAGAAAAAACGCCAATCCCATTCATTCTGTTTGCGGTTCAAGTTGCTTTCCATATGGTGATGTTGTATTTTTTTAATAAACAAACTATAGTGTAGGGGCTAATCAAATTCCATCTACAATGCACTTGGCAGATGCCATAAGCTCCTTTCATATGTCATCAGCTACAGAGAGGACGGATCAGTGGGTTTATTATCATATTATTCAGTGTAAAATAATGTGCATTGCAGCTTTCAAATCTAAAATCCAATTATTTTTTTGTCAGTTTGAACCCTCTGTAAGTTCAAAAATCCAAGAGAAAGACATTTCCAGATAATTAATTTATTTTCCAAACATTTGGTATTTAGATAGCAAGCTACATGTAGGCTAAAAATCAAGCATAATCTTTTTGACTGAATGTCATTTAAACCGACTTGAGCTTGTAGATATTCAGATATCTATTTAGTAGCCTATGTCCTTTATTAGTTGTTTGTGAATAGAAATGTCAACATTGGTAGCTTTTCATTATTTGGGAATTTAATTGATTAATTCAGTGCTGAAGCTAAAGGATTTCTACATCAATAGGCTGCAATTATTTAACACAGAACCTACCATTTCAATTCAAATGACTATCAAGCACTCCAATTTAATAGCTAAATAATGAATTAAATCAATGGTGATAAATGAATTTGATCAATATTGGCCTAAAAGTGTGTTCATTATTCAACACCAGCCTGGATATTATGCCTTTTTTCCCCCCAGCTTTGCACGCACAGGCACACCTGTCGCGCGTAATTTCTTGGAGAGTGCGCATACTAGAGCTTCATGATGGATCTCTTACCTTTGTAACGTCTGGTACATTCTGTGGCTTTTTGAAGTGCGCGGTGGAACCAACAACACCGATATCGAGAGGGAAGACAATCTCAGCCTGGGGATTGACCAAGTTCGACTCATACTTGGATGTCGGAGTCACGTCAAAGAGGCAAGTGGCGAGCTCCGGTATTCCGTTTCTCGCCCGTAACGCATAAAAACTGACCCTGTCGGCTTGCAATATCAAGCAAACTCTTTGCAACACTTTATGGATGCTTTTCTCCATTGTGACCGTGGTCTGCATTTCTTGGACCAGTTCGAAGATGATGGCGGCCTCTTGAACGGAGTTAACATCCTTGAAGGAAGCGGTATCTTTTACATCGACAGGTGCGCCAAAGGCGGTCGCCAGCACATCGGCGCGCAACTTCTTATCAAAGTATTCTTTGGCGAACTGCGGGTTGTTCTCCAGGTATTTCTCCACACTGCCCTTGTCTGCCATGTTGAATGAACTCACGTCGGGTTGTTGTTTTTTATATTCCCGTCAAAAGCATCACCCGAAATAAAACGGTCGATATAAGGGAAGCTGTGATGTGGCCTATAGGGGTTGGGTTGATCAGTGGCCCCCGTTGGTGCGGACGTTCATCCTCCTCCACTGTCCCAGAAGCAAGCAGAGCGTCCAGCAGCCACTGACTGACAGACAGAACTGGGCAGATTGGGGGCTTAGAGGCTGAAAGGATCAAAGTGGCCCGCTAATTAACTAATTAATGTGACGTCATGACATCACAACCCCTGCTCTAAGCGCCCTTAACTCGCAAATCCTAACCACTGGTCATTTTATATCCCCATCGGAAGGAAGGAGAGTTTCAGTCAGACTGACTGAGAGAGAGACTGTTGTCAGGTCAAATGATGTTTGAGGCAGATATTCAAAATATTTGGATGATCAGGAGGACGTGATGGAAGCAAAAGGAAGTGAATCTTCACTGCACTTCATTAGAAGCCGGGTGTCCAAAACCCCCTGATATGAAAAACATGGTACAAAAAGAGTGAAGGGAGGAAAAATAAATAAAAAATCTGAGTGCAGCAAAGCATCAGGGGCTATAAGGTGTCCTGGGGGAGTGTGAGAGCGAAACATCTTATTATTTCTCCGTCATATTGCCTATGTCAGTATTTCTTGCGTAGTTAAGAAGAATGC
>NC_139626.1:4281051-4336051 GCF_964638095.1 Poromitra crassiceps | reverse complement strand
GAGCTGCAGCCAGTCTGCAGAGTGGAAGTAAGTTGTGCAGCCTGCAGCCAGTCTGCAGAGTGGAAGTAAGTTGTGCAGCCTGCAGCCAGTCTGCAGAGTGGAAGTAAGTTGAGCTGCAGCCAGTCTGCAGAGTGGAAGTAAGTTGAGCTGCAGCCAGTCTGCAGAGTGGAAGTAAGTTGAGCTGCAGCCAGTCTGCAGAGTGGAAGTAAGTTGAGCTGCAGCCAGTCTGCAGAGTGGAAGTAAGTTGTGCAGCCTGCAGCCAGTCTGCAGAGTGGAAGTAAGTTGTGCTGCAGCCAGTCTGCAGAGTGGAAGTAAGTTGTGCAGCCTGCAGCCAGTCTGCAGAGTGGAAGTAAGTTGTGCTGCAGCCAGTCTGCAGAGTGGAAGTAAGTTGTGCAGCCTGCAGCCAGTCTGCAGAGTGGAAGTAAGTTGTGCTGCAGCCAGTCTGCAGAGTGGAAGTAAGTTGAGCTGCCTGCAGCCAGTCTGCAGAGTGGAAGTAAGTTGAGCTGCAGCCAGTCTGCAGAGTGGAAGTAAGTTGTGCAGCCTGCAGCCAGTCTGCAGAGTGGAAGTAAGTTGTGCAGCCTGCAGCCTGACAGGATCTAATTTCTCATTTCAGTTGAGTCGGTTGATTTCTGGGGCGCAACGTGAAAAAACAAAACAAGTCATCAATCAAAATTAACAATCATTCACATCAATTTGGTCAGGTCACCTTAGCTCTCCTACCCTAGCCAAACAAACAAAAAGTCAAGGTACTTATGACCAGGCAGGCACAGTTCTCGGTCACTGATATTACCCTCGGTTGCATTGCCAAAGAGGTTGTTGCCCTCCGAACAGGCACTGTTGTTGATTCAATTGAATCATCAACTGCCACACGTGCTGTTCTGTGAATCTGCATTTGGCAGATCGAAGAACCAAATGCTTCATAGGAATGGCTACTGAAGGGAACTTCTTCCATCTCATCAAAGTCTATAAAATATGAGTTCGAGTCACAATTTGCATTAGTCATAGGATGATTTGGATTGGATTGGATTTATTTGACAATTTAAAAAAGATATGTATACATCTCTGCCCAGCAAGAATACATACAATTAAAAATCATCGAGGTTAAAAACACAATAAAGCCAAAAGGCTTATTTCCATTGTGGACCTCTGGGGATAGGGAGAGGGGTAGGGTAGAGAGGGGAGAAGGAGTGGGGTGGGGTGGGGTGGGCTATTTCAGGATGAGTCCCGGCAGATATCTCTCGGGACACTGAAAGGTCCCGGGTTTCAACACTCGCTGCCAAATTGTCCCAGTTTCTACCACAATAATAATAATAATAATAATAATAATAATAATAATAATAATAATAATAATAATAATAATACCAGAAATACTGGAATCAAAGCTGCATACATCAGAGAGAGGATGAGAAGAGGACAGAGGTATCACTCTGGCCCTAAAATAAAGATATATTATTTTCCATGATGTGTTCTGCTCTGAAAATCATTGCACTGACGATTTGGCCCACAAAGGAAGATTGTAGGCTAAAGCATGTGTTGGCTTACATTCTGATGCAGGACTTTGTGGGCAAAACGACGATGGAATGAGATGAACTGTGTAGCCAGTGTGCACAGGGACGTTAGAACTGTCAATCACGTGGTGACCCCTCCCCCCTCTTAAGGAAATGTCATCGTTCTTTTGTCAGTGTCTTCCTCTGATCATGTCTACAGACAGTAGATCACAATTCTGACCTCGCTTGTTGCTTGAGAACAGGAAAATGAGTCTCTCTGACAGAGAAGATGAAGGTCATGCAGTTGTATAGTTGTTGGAGTGATTGTTTAGGCTCAAAGCCGTGACACACCGATCTTTGGAGTCAACATTGACATTGTAACAGGGCAATGTTCACTTGAAGTAAAGCACATGACAAAATATATAATAGCATTGATCTAAAGGAAGGAAAAGCCATAACAAGAGTACTGAGACATACTTGTGCACGTACAACATTGACCAGTATCATTTTGCTCCATCCTCCCACATTCAGTATTTTGGTGCATTTGGTGCAAGCTGACCAATACCGCAGTCTGATCTGCTGGCCAATGAACAGCTCCACTGGAGCAGTCAGGGTTAAGGGCCTTGCTCAAGGGCACCTCAGTGGTGGTAATGAGGGAGGGGCAAGTGCTGCCTTTGCACTTTCCCCCACCCCCGGGGATTGAACCGACGACCTTCCCGGTCACAAGCTCCCGTCTCTAACCTTTAGGCCACCACTGCCCACATTCATCTCAGTGACTATTTGTAGCCTTGCCAAGCTATACACATGCTTTTTTGAAATAGTGCACTGAAGGCTTGGTAACATCTAAACTTCCTTCCTTCCCTCTCCCTTCCTTTCCCCTGACTTACCCCTTTGCCTCACACCCTCCTCCCTACTTCTTCCCTACCTTCACACCCACCCACCTCTCAGATGACGAACACTGGGTGATCGATACCGACTACGACAACTACGCTGTCCACTACTCCTGCAGAGTGGTGGCTGGAGATGGCACGTGTGAAGACAGCTACTCCTTCGTCTTCTCCCGTCACCCAACAGGCCTGAGGCCGGAGGACCAGCGCATCGTCACCCAGAAGAAGACGGACCTCTGCCTGCTCGGCAAATACAGACGTGTTGATCACAATGGTGGGTTGAGTTTATAGTTCCGTTATGGGGTGAACTGATTGTGTGGTTCATTTGTTAATTCATTGATTTGTTGATTCATTCTTTGTGTGAGTGAGTCAGTGAATAGGTGAGTGAACAACCAACTGACAAAAATTGATTGTTTTAGTTACTGTAGATGTATAAGTCATTGTGATCATTATGCAAATTGATTGAGTGACTGACAAGTTGTCGAAGATTAATCAGAAGTGCCCTTATCAACCAACAATCGTAGTAAATCTAATCCTCAGAATCAGAATCAGAATCACTTTTATTGCCACAGTATGCAAGTTACATACGCGGAATTTGTCTTAGTGTCAGCGTAGCGGTCACATCAATATTCAGAGATAAAGAAGTAGGAAAGATAACTAAAGACAATCACAATGTTGCAAGTGCAATCAAATCAAATATATATACAATATGTACATGAGTGGAGGAGTGTTCTATGGATATTAAATATGAATTTGCATTGAATTTACATGAAATTACAGTCTGAGTTAAATAGGCGTTAAATAGGCAGTAAATTTACATGAATTTACAGTCCGAGTTAAATATTAGTTTACATTGAATTTACATAAAATTTAGTTTGAGCTAAATAGGCGTTAAATAGGCAATGAATTTACAGTCTGCGTTCAATATGAGTTTACATTGAATGTACAGGTCCTTCTCATTTTGTTGAGATAGTCTCACTTGTCACTCTTCAACTGAGGAGAAATCAGCAGCCTTCACAGCTGCAGCAGCTTTGTCAGGCAAAATCTTGATGAATGCAGGAAAAAAACGTAATGTTGATTAGAATCATTAAACACGCACTTATTGTGCTGTATTGTTTATTTTGCAGTAAGTCAAATGTTTGTCTTTGACTTGTTTTGTCTTGTTTGTTTCCATTGCAGGCTTCTGCCAGAGCAGCAGTTGATCTGCCTCCATGCAGGAACTTTCTTTTTTCAGGAGCGGCCTCTGGGACAGCGTGTGTGTCCCCCGCTGGCCGAGGATGGAATCCCACCAGAGCTTTCTGTCCTGTGTCTCGCCTCCTCTCTCTCCCTCGCTCCTTTCCGTTAATTAGGAAACTGTTTTACTTAATGGAATAGAAACCTTCTTCTTACGTTTAGCAAGCTATGGGATATAGGTGGCTATAAAGATAAGATACAATATTGGACTGCAGGGGCACAATGACGTGACTTGCATACTCCTGTGTCCAGGGTCATTATTTCATCACCTTTGGGAGGAGTGGTGAGCTCCAACCCTGAGTTGTCAAGTTGTGGTTTTAGCCGAAAAATAAAGTTGAACACCTGACGGTGCTTTTATGAATTAGACTTATTCGCCCTTGCCACTATCTGCACACAGGAATATGCAACACATCTTCATTTGTCATGGACCTGCAAACCGATTAGGCTACATTATGCAGAAATTCTCAAATCTAAATCAAATCAAAGATACAAATCTAAATAATTAATAAAAGTTTGAAATGTGAGTGGACTGCCCGCTCTCCTTTGAAATAATTAAAGATACAAAGCTGTCATGTTAACACATCAACACTGTAAATACAGGTGGAAGTTGACCATTGACATTGGTCTGGAGTCAGTTTTTCAATAGTAAAGGGGGAAGTTGACCATTGACACTGGTCTGGAGTCAGTTTACCAATAGTAAAGGGGATTGTGGATCTCGTTCTTTAGTCAACATCTGTCACATGTCACTTTTTTTTTGCAATGGAGCTTCACGCAAAACCAGCTTCCCACCTTTGTTAGAACCTCATTGAAACCAATGGGTCCTATAGCTTTGTTAGAACCTCATTGAAACCAATGGGTCCTATAGCTTTGTTAGAACCTCATTGAAACCAATGGGTCCTATAGCTTTGTTAGAACCTCATTGAAACCAGTGGGTCCTATAGCTTTGTTAGAACCTCATTGAAACCAATGGGTCCTATAGCTTTGTTAGGACCTCATTGAAACCAATGGGTCCTATAGCTTTGTTAGAACCTCATTGAAACCAGTGGGTCCTATAGCTTTGTTAGAACCTCATTGAAACCAGTGGGTCCTATAGCTTTGTTAGAACCTCATTGAAACCAGTGGGTCCTATAGCTTTGTTAGAACCTCATTGAAACCAGTGGGTCCTATAGCTTGTGACCAGCAGTATCTGTTGGTGTCAGTTAGGAGTAAATCATTATTCAGTTCACAGAGAAACACATACTTTTCAAGCCAATGTGACAAGTAACCAGTTACAGAAATCCTCATTGAAGGGTCAACAGAGCTGAACCCTCCGCAGCTTGAGAACAAGGATGTCTTGTCACTCAAAAGCAGGCAATTATTACCATTATTACTTATGCAGTACTTAATGTACTATTATGGTTATGATCATTTTTTCTTCTGTGATTGTATGGTGTAGTCTTCTTGAACCAGTTTTGAAATAAAATATTCATGCTGTGTTAGTGTGTTGGCTTCCAGTGTTTTGAGAAAACTGAAATGGCTATCTGTAATTCCAAGACCACAAATTTATTCTGTTGCCCTTGGACTGTCAGATAAAATATATTAAGTGTGAACCCACCAATAGGCAAGGCCGGATTAACCATAGGGCAACCGGGGCAGGTGCCCCGGGGCCCTCGGGGTGAAGGGGCCCTCCAAAATTTTTTTTTTTTTTTTGGTCGGGCTCATGTTGGGCTCCACAGAACTATGACACAAATCTAAGACCAATCAGGACAAAATAAAATGTGTTTCCAAGAAGATTAAGTCTGATGATTTAGTCTCATTGGATGCCTGTGGGCAAGCTTGGTGACCAGGGGCGCGGGAAGTAGGGGTGCTTGTGGTGCTGCGGCACCCTCTGCTGTTTTGTATTGGAAATGTAATGTCAATTATTTTTTCATCATTGTAAAGCCACAGCACAGTGAAGAGGATATTAATGTGAAGATTAGCCTCTTCCTTTTGCTCTCAGAGTGCATCAGATTCATGCATTTTACTTTAAAATGTACAAAATTTCTTTGTCCAGGGGGGGCACAGCCCCCCCTACAAACCCCCCAGTCACACTAACATTTTTATCCTGCTTGTGCTACCTGTTTGCAAAGCCTCGAATCGCCTATGAGTGAGTGAGAAACTGAATCTCAGAAACTGAATAATGCCATAACAGTACAATACTAATGTTAATTGAAAATGAGATATTCCTCTAAATATGGCGAGAAAACATCCAAACATCCGGACGATGGGTAGGGGGGCCCCTGGGAGCTTCAGTGCCCCGGGGCCCCTGGGGGTGTTAATCTGGCTCTGCCAATAGGTCTGCGACTATCTCACCTGCATACATTTTTTATCTATTTTTTGTTTTTATCAGTGTGCGACTAAAACAAAATGGAACCAGGTGTGTTAAGAGTGCTTCATTGCCATCCCTCATAGACTTTCACACACAAAAAGCAAGTCACAAAAATATATATTTTTTAATCTTGACAAAAATGTTTTCTATAAGAACTATCTACCTTTTAAATGTAAGTTTTAAGGACTGAAACATATATATGTTATACAAATGAAATGAAGAATACAATGGTGATTTCCAAGTTTGTTTTTTTACGCTGGTTTTCAACATTTGAGCAGAATTTCAAAGCAATACTGTGGCCTCACACAAGACACTCTGGTGCACCAGATGTTTCACACCAACACACTCTGGTGCACCAGATGTTTCACACCAACACACTCTGGTGCACCAGATGTTTCACACCAACACACTCTGGTGCACCAGATGTTTCACACCAAGACACTGGTGCACCAGATGGGACCGAACCAGAGAAAAAGACAATGGACCATTGTGTTGAAAGGAAATTTCCATCTTTATTCCACATTTTTGTACAGTACAGCGCATATAGCAAAACAGCTTTGGAGCACACAATAAAAACAAAAATGATCAAAATGAACAGAGCAAAACATAGTAAAGTTATCATTATTTGCAGTTATCTGTCAAAAACAAAAGGTGACATGTTTCTTTGATATATTTTCTTCAAATAAACTGCTATAAAAAGACCGCACAAGTCAAAACAACAGTACAGGAGTTGCCTCTAGTGTCCGTCTGTCCTGCTAAGTCCATCTGGTCACATTGCCAGGGACAGAGGATTAAAGGCACCTTATCAACTCCTTTTCCCCTACCTAGTGGGCCTTCGCTAATCCCCTTCCTTAAATAGTGGAATACAACACTTTAACTCATTCCAGCCTTACACAGCTGCGGGCTGGAAAAGTCAAGACAGACAAGTGAACCTCGCCCACACGCCAGACACTAGATAGTTAACACACTTTGTAATGGAGCACAACCGCTAGGGATGTGATAAGGAACATGACTTGAAAGGGTGGTTTTGTCAACAATTACGACTGACCTGTGGTCAGAAGAAAAATAAAGACATGAAAAATGAAATATATCAGCAATGAATGAGATTGGCACAGCATGTTCAAATATAAAATTGCAAAAAAAGAAAATCCCTTATGTTATTTTTCCCCAGTATGGTTTTGTTCTTTATAAACTTGTGTTTACCTCACAATATTGTCAGTGGAAAATGCACATTCCAGCTTGAAGGCAATATTTCTGATTTCTTATCTAAGGAACAGAAATTAGCCAGGCTTGTAAACTTTCATACAACTTAAGAATCTATATCCCAGGTCAGGACACAAAAAAGCCATCACGATTGCATAAATAAGATTGTAAGACATAATTATCAAGACACATTTCTTACAGAAAATAAATGTCTCATGATACATTATTTAAAATAGCCACTCACTTATTAAATAAAAAAACACCCTAAGAATAATACTTGTACCAAATACATGAGACACAAAACACTGTGTCTACAAGAATTCACTAAGAGCTTCATAAAATAATTCCAAAAATATATGACTGTGTTCAAAAAAATAAAACATGAAGACACCATGGATGAATACTGTATATACAATGATCATTAAAGTTAATCTTTTTCAATTGATGATCGGATACTTCTTTGAAAATGGAGTACATTGTATCGTTTTCTGATAATAATCAAATACCATAAATTCTATGTTAATGGGAATCACAGTGACATTTGATTGAACATGATTTAAGGTAATTTGATGAGGTATGCAGAATGGTACAAATGCGCTGTGATTCCTGTTCATTTAAAAAATAGAGCTCTCTAAACTTTAATTGTGTAAGATGCCAAGATCCAAATGCATTCCACTTTCTCTTGGTGCTTGTTTTTCAAATTATAATAAATCAGTTGGATTAAAACGACTTCAAATGGCTGTTAAATCCGGGCGAAGGGTAGAGGAGGAGTGTGACTACACAACACAAGTTAATCCATCCTCACATTGTGAACACATTGTAGTGATGGATACAATGCTGCTTATGGAAGAATGGGGATGTCTCATGCTGTGATTTTGGAAAGTAATTTTCTTTTGTTATGAGTTTACTGTTGCTGCAATTAAAATTCAGTGATAAAACTTGGATGGCCTAAATGGCCCATGATCTAATACAGTATCTCCCTTCAGCTCAGGCGAAGCAGTAGTCGATGTGAGCCAGGAGCTCTCTGTGCTGGCTGGTGGTGTAGGCCGTGCGGCACTTTGGGCACTCGAGGAAACTCTCGTCCAAGAGGTTGGTGACTTTGGAGGGCGATGTAGGCACAGGACAGTCCCCGATAGCAAGCCGCTCAAACTCCAGCTTACTATAGGAGCTGGGCTCTGAGAAACGAGAGTTTGGCTGCTTCTGAAATAGAAAAAGACATACCCATCAGGCAACTGAGTTTGCTGAAGCAAACCATGACATGCATTTGCAAATTAATACAATATGGCCCAGGATATATCCAAAATTAAATACCCACCCTTTGAAAAATGTGATCTCTCTACCTGTATAAAATGATTACTGGCATGAAAGTACCACTGTTAAATTTCTCACATTCTGGGTGCTCAGGAAGAGAACTTGAGTCAGAGTCGGGCTCTGTATGCGTATGTGTGTGTCGTGCTTTCTGCAAACGCACAGTGCTTAGGGGAAGTTCATCATGCACCGTTTAGGCAGAGAGCACTGCATGAGGGAAATGCACACCACGATAAGAAGTCAAACAAACATCAACTAACTGGAGGCTGGTGTGCTGCGTAAGCACACATTCTGCTAGCTACAACACTGTGCTACCACAACACTTTGATGTTAACAGGACGAGTTTTTGAAGTCAACCTAAACCTAGTTTCTCTCAGTCACCCCAATCGTGCAACAAACCCCGCCGTCGCCACCGTACCTACAAGTGTACTTCTTTGTCTAGAGACCTTTGAAAACAGAAACAGTTCAATAACTCAATCATATTTTTGGAATGTTGAACAACAAACCCCAGGTTTTTATGAGCAGAATTTAGATTTTTTTAAAATATATAATTTGAATTTTGAAGTTTCATTGCATGTTTATGTAACTTCAAATTATGATAGAAATAAATCACGTTTGACCCAAACTGAGGTCTGTTGAAGCAATCCCAGATTTTTGAAAGTGAATATCTTTTCCAACAACACTTACAGCAGACTCCAGTCTTGTGATCTGATCACGGGCCTTGCGAAGCTCCTTCAGCACCTTGTGCAGCTGGTGTTGCATGTTCTGACGATCAATCTTCTCCTTCTCAAAGTCCTTAGCAGACAGCTGGATCTCAAGGAGTGGAAAGAAAAAACATGAATGAGAGAGAACTTGCTTAAACGTGCAGTATGTTCATTTTCTGCCGCAAGTTCTCTGTACAACTGTTACTCCACTGTTGAACTAAGTTACCTGTTGCTCTAGTGCCGCCATTCTCCTCTGTTCCTGGTTTTGGCTCAGGAGAGACTTCTGCAGCTGATTCACCTGTGAAGGTTAGGGTCATCCTTAAAGTTTCTCTTTGGAACCACTGAACCTTCAAGTAACACTGAGATGACGTTTTATTTGAATATTCTTGCCTAAAATAGGAATATCGGTATGAATGTATCTCATGCCTTTTATAAGTTGAAAATATTTTGATAGACATGTTAGATGAGTAAGTATATATATATATATATATATATATATATATACACATATATACATACCTGCTGTAGCAGCTCAGCAGATCTCTTCCTCTCCTCCTCCAGTCGGACATCCATCCTGTCCGCTAGCTCGGATGACACCATCCTCTGCTCACACACCACATGTCTTGGAGCGAGGTTTACGTAACACACACACACACACACACACACACACACACACACACACACACACACACACACACACACACACACACACACACACACACACACACACACACACACACACACACACACACAGTTGAAAATAATCTGCTTTACTAATATAGTCATTTTTTTTATTGATATTTTTTGGCAGGGCAATGGTGCCATAAAATCGAAATAAATAATAATAAATTAAAAAATAAATAAAATGCTAGTGTAAAACCGATAACATCTTATTGTTGTTACACGCACAGGTCCAGGGTTGTAAAACTTTTTCCATCTGGGACCCAAACAGAGTAAATTGTGGGTTGGGTTTGCTGTACAATTGTCTGACCATACAGGTGGAAATGAGGTTCTGTCTTGCGCACACACATCCTGGATGTCTGGGGACCCTCTACCTGTTGTCGACTCGCTCCGCCTGCAGCTGCTCCTTGGCCTCCTCCAATTCCGTGCTCTTCTCCCCGTACCTCCTCTGGAAGGTGGACAGCTCCCTGCATTTGTCCTCGTGCCTCCGCTGCAGTGCCGACATCTCCTCCTGGAGTCTGGTGACCTGCTCCTTCTGAGACTGCAGCGCTGCCTGGGCACTCGATGTCTGCAGAGCCACAGAAAAATCACATTCATTCAACACTTTTTCTAAGCGTTGACTTATTTCTCCCTATTCATTTCCCCAATAGAGCTCTACAGAACGATGAAAAAGGTGTCTGTCAGGTGGCTAGCCCAGGTGCATGCAGAGACACAGTAAATCCTTGTTAACCCAAAAAGCAAAAAAATAAAAATAAAATCAAAGATAAGGGTGAATTTGTACAACAGTAACAAGAATCGTCATTAAACATGAATGGGAGTTGTCAGTGGTCACAAATTGTGGATATGAATACAGAAAACACTTGCCTATCTCAAGTATTTACCTGTTCCTTCTGCACTTGGAGCTGCTGTTGGGCCCTGATGACCTGCTCCCTTTGGGCCTCCAGGTCTTTCTGGACTCCCAACAGCAGCTGGTCATAGTAACCCTGAAGCTTGGCAGCACTCTTGTCTGGGAGTGCTGCGGGAGATAAACAGTCAGTCACTGCAAGTTGCACCAGATAATAGTGTCAGGCAAATGTCTCCAATTTAAAAAAAAAAGTAATGTATGAAACAAGATTTTTGGGGCTGAGCAGCAGTATAATCTAGAAAATTATTTTCTGGGGCATCCATCTACAAAAAGTTGGGATATGGTTTGTCAGGGTCCCAATAGAACCCAAGAAGAACTAATGCTGCCAGTAAGCAGAATGTTGGGAAGTATAACTAGCCTATTTTTATTACTTATTTGCACTTCGGTCCTGCACCTGGTTTTAACCCCTCACTGGATGTGCGTGCCTTTTTTGTACTTTTTAAGTATAACTAGCCTGCAATGTCGTCGTTCCAGAAAATAAACATTCTTGTTACTGTTTTACTGGAGGTGTGAACAGGTCCAGGTCCATCATTTTCACAGCTGTTGTTGAGGCTATGGGTCTGTGGAGACACACAGTCTGACTCACAGCTGTTGTTGAGGCTATGGGTCTGTGGAGACACACAGTCTGACTCACTAGCAGAAGCAGACTAGGGAGAAGCTGAAGCATCGGCTCTCAAATGCCTCCGCCGCTGTTAAACAACAACAACAACAACGACGACGCAGGCTAGCAAGCTACACGCTGAAAATGATCTGGATTGTGCAATAAAGCAATAAAGCAGGCCTGCTTGGTACTTTCAGAGCTTTTGCCCCCTGAGTGCGAGTAAAGAGTCCCGGGGGACTTCCCCCCCACCACCACAGGCAGTAGCCAGCCGCTTCTTTTCACCTGACAGGGGAAGCTTCACCGGTAGGAGATAGCACGTGGGAGGATCACGCTATTCCAACCAGTTCCCCTCCCTCTGAACAGGCGCCCTGAACGACCAGAGGAGGCACCACATCAGCGACCAGGATATTGCATGTTTTGGTGAAGGGGGTTCCTATATGAAGGAAACCCCCAGGGGGCACGGGGAGAACATGCAAACTCCACACAGAAAGACCCTTTTGTCCGGGGGACTTCAAAGTAAAATGTTAAATCTGCTTTTAAAATGCAGATTTGGCAATAGTGCACAGAAGAGTGAAGGCCAATTTGGGCAACTGACAAATTCAACAAAGCCACTGTCTGAGAGGCCTGGTGAGGTACTTATGGGTGACACTGTCTGAGAGGCCTGGTGAGGTACTTATGGGTGACACTGTCTGAGAGGCCTGGTGAGGTACTTATGGGTGACACTGTCTGAGAAGCCTGGTGAGGTACTTATGGTGACACTGTCTGAGAAGCCTGGTGAGGTACTTATGGGTGACTCTGTCTGAGAAGCCTGGCGAGGTACTTATGGGTGACACTGTCTGAGAAGCCTGGTGAGGTACTTATGGGTGACTCTGTCTGAGAAGCCTGGTGAGGTACTTATGGGTGACTCTGTCTGAGAGGCCTGGTGAGGTACTTATGGGTGACACTGTCTGAGAAGCCTGGTGAGGTACTTATGGGTGACACTGTCTGAGAGGCCTGGTGAGGTACTTATGGGTGACTCTGTCTGAGAGGCCTGGTGAGGTACTTATGGGTGACTCTGTCTGAGAAGCCTGGTGAGGTACTTATGGGTGACACTGTCTGAGAGGCCTGGTGAGGTACTTATGGTGACACTGTCTGAGAGGCCTGGTGAGGGACTTATGGGTGATAAACTGAACCTGTCTCTTGGCAGACAGAGAGCAATCAAAACAAGAGTATATGACTAAGTACATAACGCTGCCCGACAAATCCTTAGCTACATTGTGCTGCTGTTGTTCAAGAATAGAGTTTGTAATAACTCTCAGCCTGCCTCCTTGAGTTTTGTTGTTGTGGCGAAATCTACTAATAATGTCTGAATCAAACAGGCAAGAATTTCCCCTCATTTCCTTCTGAGCTGGACTCAATTTGATAGTTTTCTTTGCTGCTGCCCTTTTAGTAAAAGCCCAAATAAGATCAGACTACGAATTAGATGAGACTAATATTATTACATAGCAGTTATGCATTTCAACTTGAAATGTCAAACCAACTAATGCAGTGGTGTTATTATAGAGCGAGAGGGGGGAGGGGGGGGGGGAATGTGCACAGAATATATGTAGCTGCTTCAATTCTCTCTAAATGTCCCTCTCTCACCGTCTGAGCTGGTCTCATGTGGTGGCTGTTGCTGCGGTGCCTGGTTGGCCTGGGCCAGCTGTTGCTGTGGTGGCTGGTTGGCCTGGGCCAGCTGTTGCTGTGGTGCCTGGTTGGCCTGGGCCAGCTGCTGTTCCAGCTCCATTGTTCGATTCACGACTGACTGGACGTAGGTCTCTCTCTGCTGGTCATACACCATCCACTGCTGGTTCTTCTCAAGAGCCTGGCGGGGAGATGCACAAAGCATGTATGACATACTATTTTCTGACATCCGCATCCAACTGCATTTTTTCAAAACAAAAAAGAGTGACTTTTGGGAGAGAGAAAAGTGAAAAGAAATATGACAAGACTTTTATAGACTGGATCCTTGATATTTGAGAGATATTGGATGACGTTTGTTGAAATGCATTGGTCAGCAGATAAGTACAGAAATGACAAACGAGCACACACAATCAACCACATCACTGATTGGACTCACATCTCTCAGTTGATCCTGCATCATTGCCAAGTCTCCAGGAGGCACCTGACCATTCTGTTGGAGAGAACAACAAACACAAGTGTTCAGTCACATGGACCCAGGTCTGACATGGCATGCGCTATATACAGTATATATATATGACATGTATATATGTATAATATATATATATACAACCAGATTCACTCAGAACCACCGTTCCTCGCAGGACCACCCCACCCCCAAACCCACAAAGATATGAGCTCACAGTACTATATGATATTAGCTCACAGTACTATATGATATTAGCTCACAGTACTATATGATATTAGCTCACAGTACTATATGATATAAGCTCACAGTACTATATGATATTAGCTCACAGTACTATATGATATTAGCTCACAGTACTATATGCCCTTCAACAAAAGAAAAAGACAAATGCAACCTAGCTATCATGGAGATTAGGGGTGGGGGAAAAAATCGATACACCATAGTATCGCGATATTTTGCCTGACGATATTGTATCGATATTGCAAAAAAAAAAAAAAAAAAAAATGCAGGCCATGCCAGGCCACCGGGCTACTATAAACTTTAGTTCCAAGACCAGCAGTAAAAAAACGGTAGCATATTTTCATTTTGTTTGAACAGTAACAGTTTTGTCATAACAGTAATTTAAAAATTCCCCAGTTACTGAATGGGCTGCACAAGATGTTTTGTGTAAGTGAAGTTGCATTGTTCAAAAACTACCTAAGTACAGTAGTCCACACACACATCCAGTTAAGGTGGACTGTAAGTAGACTGTAACAAACAGTTCAGTTTGTCAGGTGCATGCAACTATGACATGACTTTATGAAAGTTGTTGGTTTGTCTACTTGACAATGTTGCTGCAATAAAATGGTTGAAGTCAGATGTACAGACTGAAAAATGTTTCTTATATAAACCAGATGTTGACAAAGTATTCCTTTGGTGACATAATTTGCAGTTGAAAAAGTAAGAAATCGCAATATATCGCAATATTCAATATATCGCAATATCGGCGATATCGCAATACTATCGTATCGTGACTCAAGTATCGTTTTAGTATCGTATCGTGGGCATCTGGTGATTCCCACCCCTAATGGAGATGTCCATGTTCCGCACACACGCCTTCAACAAAAGCATTCCACGAATCCACGCTGTAATATGTTCTACTTTAGCGCCATCATGCATACTGGCCACCGACATCTCCAACGACAGCCAGGTCCACAGCTGAAGAACATGCATACTGGCCACCGACATCTCCAACGACAGCCAGGTCCACAGCTGAAGAACATGCATACTGGCCACCGACATCTCCAACGACAGCCAGGTCCACAGCTGAAGAACATGCATACTGGCCACCGACATCTCCAACTCCAACGACAGCCAGGTCCACAGCTGAAGAACATGCATACTGGCCACCGACATCTCCAACGACAGCCAGGTCCACAGCTGAAGAACATGCATACTTGCCACCGACATCTCCAACGACAGCCAGGTCCACAGCTGAAGAAGCCCATTGTTCTAATCTAAAGGCAGAGTATGAGGAGGCTTCCATCTCTGAGCTACCTTTTTTTTGTGGCAGTAAGGCCCAACAAAAGCCAACTCCTCCGCCTCAAGGATCAATTCAACCCAGTAGAATCATTCAACAAGACAACGGGAGAACAAGGAACAGTGACTCCCAGCAGCACTATGGGGTACTACAGATTCCTATTATTATTCCTTCGGTCCAATAACTCAAGCATGTTTTACCCTAATTTGGCACATAGAGAATCCTGACGACTCATTACAGAGATGCAAAGAATGGAATTGATTTTCCCATGATGGGCCAAGACATGGCTCCTTGAGTAATGGAAAAGGTAATATGTGCTGATGAGGCACTTTCATTCTTTGTACTAAATCAGGGCGCGTTTAGGTTGAGTTTGGAGAGAGCCAAAAAGATGCATTCAACCCTAAATGTCTGTTGACAGTTGGTAAACATGGTGGTGGATGTGAAATAGAATGGGCAGCCATCTTGTGTGGGAGTCAGAGCGTTCTCGACATGTTCAGACCAGGTGTACGCTACAGGACCAGGTGCACGCTACAGGACCAGGTGTACACTACAGGACCAGGTGTACACTACAGGACCAGGTGTACGCTACAGGACCAGGTGTACACTACAGGACCAGGTGTACGCTACAGGACCAGGTGCACGCTACAGGACCAGGTGCACGCTACAGGACCAGGTGTACGCTACAGGACCAGGTGTACGCTACAGGACCAGGTGCACGCTACAGGACCAGGTGTACGCTACAGGACCAGGTGTACGCTACAGGACCAGGTGCACGCTACAGGACCAGGTGTACGCTACAGGACCAGGTGTACGCTACAGGACCAGGTGCACGCTACAGGACCAGGTGCACGCTACAGGACCAGGTGTACGCTACAGGACCAGGTGTACGCTACAGGACCAGGTGCACGCTACAGGACCAGGTGCACGCTACAGGACCAGGTGCACGCTACAGGACCAGGTGCACACTACAGGACCAGGTGCACGCTACAGGACAAGGTGCACGCTACAGGACCAGGTGCACGCTACAGGACCAGGTGCACGCTACAGGACAAGGTGCACGCTACAGGACCAGGTGCACACTACAGGACCAGGTGCACGCTACAGGACAAGGTGCAGGCTACAGGACCAGGTGCACGCTACAGGACCAGGTGCACGCTACAGGACCAGGTGCACGCTACAGGACCAGGTGCACGCTACAGGACCAGGTGCACACTACAGGACCAGGTGCACACTACAGGACCAGGTGCACACTACAGGACCAGGTGCACGCTACAGGACCAGGTGCACGCTACAGGACCAGGTGCACACTACAGGACCAGGTGCACGCTACAGGACCAGGTGCAGACTACAGGACCAGGTGCACACTACAGGACCAGGTGCACACTACAGGACCAGGTGCAGACTACAGGACCAGGTGCACACTACAGGACCAGGTGCACACTACAGGACCAGGTGCACACTACAGGACCAGGTGCACGCTACAGGACCAGGTGCACGCTACAGGACCAGGTGCAGACTACAGGACCAGGTGTACACTACAGGACCAGGTGCATGCTACAGGACCAGGTGTACACTACAGGACCAGGTGCATGCTACAGGACCAGGTGTACACTACAGGACCAGGTGCATGCTACAGGACCAGGTGTACACTACAGGACCAGGTGTACACTACAGGACCAGGTGCATGCTACAGGACCAGGTGTACACTACAGGACCAGGTGCACACTACAGGACCAGGTGCACGCTACAGGACCAGGTGCACGCTACAGGACCAGGTGCAGACTACAGGACCAGGTGCACGCTACAGGACCAGGTGCAGACTACAGGACCAGGTGTACACTACAGGACCAGGTGCATGCTACAGGACCAGGTGTACACTACAGGACCAGGTGCATGCTACAGGACCAGGTGTACACTACAGGACCAGGTGTACACTACAGGACCAGGTGTACGCTACAGGACCAGGTGCACGCTACAGGACCAGGTGCACACTACAGGACCAGGTGCATGCTACAGGACCAGGTGTACGCTACAGGACCAGGTGCACGCTACAGGACCAGGTGCACACTACAGGACCAGGTGTACGCTACAGGACCAGGTGCAGGCTACAGGACCAGGTGCACGCTACAGGACCAGGTGTACGCTACAGGACCAGGTGTACGCTACAGGACCAGGTGCACACTACAGGACCAGGTGCACACTACAGGACCAGGTGCACGCTACAGGACCAGGTGCACGCTACAGGACCAGGTGCACGCTACAGGACCAGGTGCACGCTACAGGACCAGGTGCACGCTACAGGACCAGGTGCACGCTACAGGACCAGGTGCACGCTACAGGACCAGGTGCACGCTACAGGACCAGGTGCACGCTACAGGACAAGGTGCACGCTACAGGACAAGGTGCACGCTACAGGACAAGGTGCACGCTACAGGACCAGGTGCACGCTACAGGACCAGGTGCACGCTACAGGACCAGGTGCACGCTACAGGACCAGGTGCACGCTACAGGACCAGGTGCACGCTACAGGACCAGGTGCACGCTACAGGACCAGGTGCACGCTACAGGACCAGGTGCACGCTACAGGACCAGGTGCACGCTACAGGACCAGGTGCACGCTACAGGACCAGGTGCACGCTACAGGACCAGGTGCACGCTACAGGACCAGGTGCACGCTACAGGACAAGGTGCACGCTACAGGACCAGGTGCACGCTACAGGACAAGGTGCACGCTACAGGACAAGGTGCACGCTACAGGACCAGGTGTACGCTACAGGACCAGGTGCACGCTACAGGACCAGGTGCACGCTACAGGACAAGGTGCACGCTACAGGACAAGGTGCACGCTACAGGACCAGGTGCACGCTACAGGACCAGGTGCACGCTACAGGACCAGGTGCACGCTACAGGACCAGGTGTACGCTACAGGACCAGGTGCACGCTACAGGACCAGGTGCACGCTACAGGACCAGGTGCACGCTACAGGACCAGGTGCACGCTACAGGACCAGGTGCACGCTACAGGACCAGGTGCACGCTACAGGACCAGGTGCACGCTACAGGACCAGGTGCACGCTACAGGACCAGGTGCACGCTACAGGACCAGGTGCACGCTACAGGACCAGGTGCACGCTACAGGACCAGGTGCACGCTACAGGACCAGGTGCACGCTACAGGAACAGGACCAGGTGCACGCTACAGGACCAGGTGCACGCTACAGGACCAGGTGCACGCTACAGGACCAGGTGCACGCTACAGGACCAGGTGCACGCTACAGGACCAGGTGCACGCTACAGGACCAGGTGCACGCTACAGGACCAGGTGCACGCTACAGGACAAGGTGCACGCTACAGGACAAGGTGCACGCTACAGGACCAGGTGCACGCTACAGGACCAGGTGCACGCTACAGGACCAGGTGCACGCTACACTGCTCCCTCATGAAATTCCCAGATATTCAAAGACAGAGGATAGTGATACACACATATGGCTAAACAACATGCAAGAGTGCATTGAACTAGGGTGAAGTCAAATGCCTCCATGGCCTTCCCAGCCAACACGTCTAAACATGATTGAGCTTTTACGAGAAGCAGAGCGAACTGGAGGCTTTCATTTGTGAAGCCGTTGACAGCATTCCAAGGACGAAAAAACCCCTGGGGCAAGTGACCAACGTGTGCGTTGTTTTTCTGTTTTGCATTCATCCTGGACTTCAAAGAGCTACCACTGTGTGCAGTGTGCAGAGGATGCCGTTCTCTTAGTGGAAAACATCTGAACTGGTCTGTGGTCCCACCTCTGGAGAAGTTTCCTTTCCATCACGCCCCAGGCCAGGCAGGGCCAGGCCACATCCCTGTGGCCAACCCTCGAAGTCCATTCCTAGACGACAGTCAGTCATCTCATAACCGTCTCCCTGACCTCCTGGTCTCCATCTCTGATCGCACCCAGAGCCTAAGCCCAGACAAGCCCTTCATAGCACCGTCACAACAGCAGGAAACTACATGATCTCCTTGGCTAAGGCGCTGTGAGCTGCTAAGAGTGCTACACTTGTCCAGGCAAGCATCATGAGCTTGTCAACTTTTTCCAGATGGATTTAAATGTATGTCCCATAAGCTAAGACTCCTAATAGCTTTTGCTAGTCCAGCCAGGGAGGAGGGAGAGGACAGTGGGTCTGTCAGCCAGGGAGGAGGGAGAGGACAGTGGGTCTGTCAGCCAGGGAGGAGGGAGAGGACAGTGGGTCTGTCAGCCAGGGAGGAGGGAGAGGACAGTGGGTCTGTCAGCCAGGGAGGAGGGAGAGGACAGTGGGTCTGTCGGCCAGATTATGTCCAGTGATGCTTTTCCAACTAAGCCAAGAGCTTGGAAGGTGGTGGGCATTCCTGGAAAATTACTTTCTTTACCGGGAAGACGCGAGGATCAGAAATCCCACTTGCAGTGGGACACTGAAATGAGCGATGGCTATAGTATACATTGAATGTGTCTACAAGCACTAAACACTCAATCTATTCCTACCACAGCATGTCAACACAGGGTCCACTGCTTAAACTCTTAAGATGCCTCACCTACACCAGCACTGAATTAATAATGTCACCCAACTATATTATCTATTATCATTATTATTTATTTTGTATTATTATAAACTACCTTTTTGGTGTAATGTTTTCTGTTGACCATTCGGAAACAGCAGTGACAATCTCACACATGGGCAAAATGCGGCCCCAGGGCCGGACCCGGCCCCCAACACCCTCAGAGAAAAACAAAACAACCCCCAAAAACTCAATAAAGGGCAGAATTATGTTAATAAATCTCATCTGCTATAGTCATTGGATTTGTATCACTACTAGGCATCTCGCACGCTCGATCCCTAGGCTCGGCCGCTGCAGGGCCTCGCCTGTCCTGCAGCTCACATTCACAGCTCAGCCGCTGCTCGGCCTTGCCCGCGGTTCGGCTAATGTGTGGCCTTGCCTGCCCTATTGGCATGTGCACAATGTCTCCCTCTCTCTCTCCCTCAGTCTCTCCCCATCTCTCTCTCTCTCTCTCCCCTCAGTCTCTCTCGTGACTGTGTGTGTGTGAATTCATGACATTTATGAATCACTGATGATGTCGTCAGTGGGATGTAGGACATCACTGATGATCTGTGTGATTTATGACATCACTGATGATGTCATCAGTGGGATTTATGACATTACTGATGATGTCATTGTCATCAGTGGGACAAACAGACAGAGCCCCAGCTCCCATTTATATACTGATGATTATATTGGGAGATTAACAAGAAATTACCAATCACAAAGGGAGAGAGGGTTAAAAATAGTGAGTGTTGGTAGATATGATATCCAGTGTGTGGCCCTTCGCTAAGCAGATTGTAAAATTTTATCAAAATATGGGAGGGAATCGGGAGAAATTAGATCAAGTAGTGTTGTTGTTTTTGGTTCCTTTTCTTTACATCAAAAATGTGAGTGACTCCCAAAGAATGCCTTTTGTTTAGTTTCACACTGGACTCCGAGAGGCTTTAACTTGGTCCATAAAGGCAGGTGTGTGATCCTGGAGCCTTCAACCACCTCATCCCTGAGTAAAACCTGCTTACTTGCGACTTTACGTCTAAGCCTCTCCAGAAGCCAGGGAGAATCCTGATGACTGTTCTTTACAGCCAGATCCTGCCGTGCTCAAAGCATCGGAGGAGGGCCGGGCTGACTGGGGATCAGCACTGCCTTTCCATAATGAAGGAGAACCAACCACAGATCAGTGCTACTGCAGCACGAGCAGAGGCTGTGCTGATTTAGATCAACTGCAATATCAAGACAATAACAAAATATTAGCCCTGGTGGTTGTATGAAAAGTAATGTAGAGAACATTTAAATGTAAAAAAAAAAAAAAAATCTGTATGTTGTGCACTTGGCGATGAAAAGTCATCCTTATTTATGCTGCTCTTAGAGAACCATAAGACATTTGTGAAAGTGGTGGCCCTGTCTTACATATGATTGCTTATTTGGGTGCCACTTGATTTCCCTTTCACAATGTATCATTTTGAGCCCTATATTGCTTGTTCCTTCAGCTTTAATCTGACTATTCTAACACCGCAATTGGCTGGGCGACTCCAGACCAGAGGGATTACTTACGTCAGTACTCAGCAGCTGATGAAAGCAATCAGACAGTGCCATCTAGTGGACAAAGGGACAATTGCATCTGTGTTGCCCATGTTTTTAACATGATTGCAGTGGAAAGGCCTGTGAAACGGCATGTTCTGTCCATTCTAGAATCTAGAATCGATAGAACAAGGTTTTCTTTTGTATTAGTTTCAATCTAGAATCTAGATTGAAACTAATACAAAAGAAAACCTTTAAAAGGTGTTGTTGCAGTTCTAGACAGTGTCACTTGCCATGACCATTCAAGAGTAGAGGAAACACTGTTCCATGACCGGTGGTCATTTTCACACCAATTTTGAATTTAGTCCTAGTCCTAGTCCTAGTCCTAGTCCATACTTTATTTCAATGTGACGTTTCACAGATGAAAGGTCTCGTCTGGTGATGGTGAAGGTACAGTGTGAGTGAATAGTTGATCTATTCACAGTTAGTTATCCCCCCCCCCCCCCTGTGCACCTATCACCTTATAAAAGGTGTGCAGTGCATACAACATTTTTCTTTGTTGTCAAGAGGATAATAATAATTATTGTAATAATAATAATAAACTTTAAATCTACTGTTGACACGTATAACGGCTGTAAGGTTGATCAACCCACCACGGCCTGCGTTTGCTGTGTTTCCAGGGCGGCGAGCTTGTTTTTCAGGTTCTGCGTCTCCTCCGAGAGGGTCTGGAACAACCTGTCTCTCTGCACTGCCTCGTTCCTCCGCTGCTCCAGCTGGGCCTGCAGTGATGCCACCACCTCAAATACACAATATCAAAATGAACCACATCAGCATCAACATTCACAACAATATCAACCACATTTTGTTGACATTGAAAAACAGACGATTTGATAAGTGGCAGGGAGCTCTGCTGACTCGGCTTAATGCCTTGGCTGATGATAGTTGTTGAAGGAGAGGAGAGTGTTACTTTTTCACTTTATACATTACATTCACAACAAATCAGTGATCTGCCACTTACCAGCATGCTTCTCCAACTAGACTAGCCCAATTAACATTAGTAAGGATGCACCGATATATCGGCTGTATATCGGTATCGGCTGATATTGGTCTTGTTGACTGTAATCGGCCTATCATATTGGTCTTGTTGACTGTAATCGGCCTATCATATTGGTCTTGTTGACTGTAATCGGCCTATCAGAAAAAAAGGTGGCGTTCACCGATTGCAGTGCCGATATTTAGCATCAGTTGGGTCACATCATTTCCGCCCGACTACCGTACACGCACACCTATAGCTGTAAGTACTGACACATTCTTCTCATTGAGGAGGGTAGTTGTATAGCAGACTAACAAGGCTTTTGAAACAGTTATTTTTCCACAAAAGAATCTTTGTCATGTGAAAGGTTATATTAAAGGATGTTTGTTTAAAAATGTAATCTGTATGATTGAATTTGTGCTCATTCAACGATAGTGTGATGAAGGGCTCAAAATACTTTTAAAACAGTTCAGTTATCGGTAACAAATAACTTGAGTTATTAATTGTTTATAATGAAGATTTCTTTGTTTCATGTCACACAAGGGGTAATTTAAAAAAAAGTCGATATCGGCTATCTGCCAAATTGTTATTTTAAACATTGGTATTGGCCCAGAATTTTGCAATCGGTGCCTCCCTAAACAAATTCTACAAGGATAGAAAACATATTTTACAACAAAAACAATACAGTAAGTAATAATCTCATACAAACAATAGCAACAATTCCTACACCAGCAACAGTAGCCATGACTTGTCAAAACACAAATCGTATAGACCTACAGTGAATGATATTAGTGATTTGGTCTGTTTATCTATAGGGTACATGGGACATCAAGTGAACAGTAAAGAGCATGTATTTGTAGGCAGTTTCTGCCTGGCCATCTAAACTTGCTAATATATTGGCTATTATGCAAAATGAGATTGAGCCATTTCCCCAAAGTGTTTTTGTGGCAGCTGAAGCAACTCAGTGGAATTCTAGAATGATTTTACCATCTGACAGTTGATTGCTCTCAGCAGGACATCTGTCACCAATAAAACAACACAGGCTGTGCCAAAAAAAGATACAAATCTTGACAAATTGAAATTTGCTCAAAAACACAGTTGTGGGTATACCTAACCTCTCCACCCCAGGGAAAACAACTGTTGTCTTGGGGTCTCCAAATATCTGTGTGTGTGTGTGTGTGTGTGTCTGTCTATCAAAGTGTCTGTGGATCTGCAGGTGTGTGTGTATATACACCTATCTCCTGCAAATGGACTCCAGTTGGTTTCGTTTGTGTGCCGAGTGTACCTCTCCTCCTTTAGCTGACAGCTGCTGTCTCAGGGTTTCCATGTCCTGCTCTTTAACCAGCAGCTGTTGGTTGTTCCTTTCTCGCAACATCTCAAGGGACAGAATCCTCTGAAATAATTAACATAAAAAAAATCATATATTAGACAGACAGCCAAAAGACAGGCATGACGACAGGACACCCTGAAATCAAAGACAGAAATCCTCACGGCAGCATGGCCTCACCTCTAGCAGCTTGCTTTTGTCCGAGTCGGGTGGCTTGATGTGTCGTTTGGCCACTTCATCCATCTTTCTCCGGAGGTGAGCGTTTTCCTTGCGGACTCTCTCCAGCTCCACCTCGGCCTTGGAGGCAGAGCTGCTGGATTTGAAACCCAGCTTGGTGGCGATAGTCTCCTTGGCGCCCCTAGATGTCATGGCTGCCTTGTGATGTTGAGACAGTAACCTGGACCACTGCATGGAGGCAAGCAATTTCATTTACTTTCATCTGTTTTCATATAAGGTTGGCCAGAAGGCAATTAGTTTTAGTTTATAATATAATATAATATAATTTGGATAAGAAATAATCAAACATTAACATTAAGTTGAAGCAAAACCCTTGGTAAACAGCCCCTCAAAGTCAAACACAAAAACACCAAGAGAGAGACTAACATCAGGATTCTGAGTTCCTGACTTGATTCTTCTCAGATCCTCTTCCGTATTTAGGTGAAGTCCTTTAGAGAACAAACCCCGTTCACTTTAATGTTAACTGAGCAAAACGCGTTACATCCAGTCACTCATTTCACCAGCATATCACTCACTCTGAGCTTTCTTCGCCTCTCTGTCTTACGTTATACTGAAAATGTATTTGCACCTGCCCTAGGTTTAGCTATTTGTGTTACTTTAACGAACGTCCGATAACGTCACATTGTTGTCTCACTCCTAAACCATACATGCTGCCTGCCCTTTTTGAGAATGAAAACTAAGGTAATTCTATCGCTAAAACAACACATAACGTTAACTTACAGACGAAGCGACGTTTACAGCCGAGGAGGATATCTTCTTACGATAATATTTCTAAAAACAGAACCGCTGTGAACGGAGCTCTCTGTTCACTGCTACTTTCACTTCCTGGAGTTTGAATTGCAGCGCGTTTGACGTCATATCCGCAAGCCGCAACGGCGTGCGTCACCCGAGAAGAGCCTGGTGACGCCAGCTTCAGGGTGCGTATGTTTTGCAACTTGAATGTCAAGTGGTAGGCGGAGCGATGCAGAAAACAATCGAAATGTTGGGTTAATTACCAGCCTAATACAAAATACTGCCATTTGCACATCATCCTATATTATATTATGGTAATCAATGAAATCAGTATGGAAGGTTTCCTTGGTCTACTCTTTACTGGTCTTAAACTGTTTGGGCCGGGCTGTCCAGTGGAATAGATGAAGCGAACTGACGGTGGGCTCGGGACCTAACCCCGCCTCTGACCATAACCCCAACCAATCATCACTCCTCAATGCTACCCCGTGCCTAAACTCAACCAATCGCCACTCCTCATGTCCCTCCGACCGATCCATTGTAGCACAGATTCTTCGCTCCTGGCTGCAGGGTTGTCGGTCTGTGTGACATAACCACAGCGCCACCTACTGGCAACACCAAAAGTGGTGACAAAATAGCACAAAACTACCATACACTGCTTAAAATCCAACAGCATTGCTATCATTGCCAAATGAAATATCTACAAAGTAACACCATAAATGTTTAGTGTGTCAGCATTAGAAACAGTTTCCCCTAAATAGTTCTTTCGGGTCCTAAAATCGCCTTGCTTGCTTGTTTTCAAATTATAAATTGTTTGTTTGTGTGTGTGCGGCTACCTAATGCACAGGGGGAGAAATGCAGCTACTAAATAACATTCTACTGACTGCCGATTGCCTAAGTGGCCTATGTTATGCTTTTACAGTAACCTACGCTGTATATTATTCAGTTTCATGTTTTTTTTTCCCTTTGGAGGTGTATCTCAAATCTGTAAATCTAATAATAACCCACATAAAATAAAATGTATGTGCATCACCTAATTATAAAATGATAGAGTTAGTTGTGATTGGTTGATTGGTTTTCCTCTAATATCTGTTTTGCCATGTAGCCTATGTTTTATGTTCCAGGAAAGTGGATTGTGCTCTCACCTTGAGGTAAGATGGTGTGAAAATAGGGAGTCCCATGGACAGCAGGAGCCCTGATTCCCTCTACTGCTGAGAGGGCAAAGGGCAGCACAAGAGACATTTTGTTCTGAGCCAAAGCGGACAGCAGAGCTCCCAGTTCTCTCCTGTGATCATCTTCTATTCCCCATGCTGCTTGCTCCTCTCAAGGTCCTGAGGAGCTCTGACGTGCTGAAGCTGGAGGACTTTTCCCTCAGGGCTGAAGTGCAGACATGTCCACGGTCCACCTATCATTTAGACCTCAGCAAGAAATCACAGAAAAGACTAATGTAATGTATCTGGCCAATATGAAGTTGCAATGTGATCAATCAGAATCAGAATCAGAATCAGCTTTATTGGCCAAGTATGTAGACATGGAATTTGACTCTGGTATACATTGCTCTCAATGTACTTACAAAGGAACAAGAAAAGGTATACAAGCTCAAACGAACAGGACAGCGGTCAAAGGTATATAAAGCAAGTTAACTGCTATTTACATTATATACAATACGTGTGATGTAGAGTGACCGCTATAATATGAATATATTAAGGAATAAAATAAAAAATAATTGCATACCTATGTACAGTCTAAGTATGTAAACCACACTGGATTGTAAATAAGGCTATAAGTCAGATATTGCAGTTGTTCATCGATCTATATAAAGCAAAGCTATGTGACAGAAATTGCAGTTATTGAGTTATTTATTGAGACACAGCTTTGGGACAGTTATTACACAGTTATTGCACAGTTAACATGTTCCACCTTAGAGGTGTGTGTGTGTGTGTGTGTGTGTGTGTGTGTGTGTGTGTGTGTGTGTGTGTGTGTGTGTGTGTGTGTGTGTGTGTGTGTGTGTGTGTGTGCGTGCGCGTGCGTGCATGCGTTCGTGTGAGTGCATGTGTGCACACGCGGACATGTGTTGGGGGGGATTTTGTGCATGAGGTGCAACAGATAAAGTGATTCAAGTGTACAGCAAAGTGTTTGAATGAAGTGATGAAGTGACTGGTTAAAGTGTTCATCACAGTGATGGCCTGTGGGAAGAAGCTGTTCTTATCTCTGGTTGTTTTGGTGTACAGTAGTCTGTCTATACTGCCTACAAGAGGAGGAGTTCGAACAGGTCATGACCAAGGTGAGATGGGTCTTTGATGATCTTTCATGCCTGTTTCTTGACTCTACTGTACAGGTCCTGGATGGAGGGCAGGTTGGCACCGATGATTTTTTCGGAAAGTCCTGATCGTCTGATCAAAAATGCATGAGTGTAATATTTCATTATTGTAAGCAAACTTGCCCAGTGTGTCACAGTGCTTACTGTACTGCAAGGAGAGGAGTGCAAGCTTGGCTGGTGTCTCAGAGTCTGCTGAGCCCCTGATGATCCATGGCATGTCCACAGCTCAGCAGAAGCAGCTCCACCAGTCTTGCAGTGGATCCAATGAGTGGAGCCCACGCTGTTCTGCATCACTGTCTGGCCTTGCTCCTATAGCCAGGAGCTGGAGGCACACACACCTGTCCCAGCTTCACCAGCAGCTGATTGATGCTAGCAGGTCACAAAATGCTTCAGTGCAGGAGGTGATGTGCCCCAAATAGAGCAGGACGTCATGACGAGGCAAAGTGTCAGCAGCTCCAAGAAGAGGGTCGAGCACTCATAACGTATGATAACGTATGGCTCAACTCAGCATCATTAGATTACATCAAATGAAAATGGAATTATCCTTGTGGGGAATGTGGGACAAGCAAAAGTGAATCAAAAAGCAAAAATAGAAACATAAACGGTAGCCTACTATTTACATAATACTGAACAATCCCATATAATAATAAAATACATCACTTTGAAACACTCCCTAAAATGTCATATCTTGTCAACCAGCTGTATGTGTTACATTACATTATATTGCCTATATGTTTGCTTTGTGTTTAACATTGACTTTTCTCCAGCTCTGGCTGGTTCCTGAGCAATTTCTTATGTTTCCGTGGAAATGTAATATTACCTTATGTGTTTTATGCACTATCTGACGTGTTTTTTATGATCTGTGTTATCCGTCTTTATCCGTTTTTCCTCATGTGACCAACCCAATTTCCCCTTTGGGGATTAATAAAGTTGATCTAATCTAAAAAAAAAATCATGTTCAGCATTTTGCTACCTCATTCATGAGCATTCAACTCATAATTTAATTTACTTTTTTTTGCATGTTTTCTTTTTAGCGGAGGTATCTGGAGTAAACCCCAGGTGAGCATGGGGAGAACATGCAAACTCCACACAGAAAGGCCATTTTTGATGACCCCATCTGGGCCGTAGGACATGGGAATGGGGACACACCCTCAGCGCCCAGGTGGGAATCAAACCCAGGAACCTCTTGCTGCGAGGCGACAGTGCTACCACTGCACCACCGTGCCCTCATCTCACAGACCCTGGAGGCGACGCTTCTTCTAGTTAGCTACACAATGTTGGTCAACATGCTGTATTATGTTAGAGATTAGGAAATAAATGGCGCCGGCGACTTGCTTGGCCGAAATGAGATACTCTCGTCTCTCCGTTCATATTGTCTCTACATTATTAAATTACTTTTTACAGGTACATTCTTATTTTAATTATTAATAATGATCAATAATTGAAATTAGACTCGGGTTTAAATTGAAATCAGATGGTCAATTTACCCCCAGATGGCTCACCTTACCCACTGAATCGGCTAACTCACCCCTAACCTAGGGGAAATTGAGCGAGAGGAAGACTTTTTTTTTTAAATAAGTTATATTTTCAGGGCCCTTTGTCATAGATGCATTCTTATCATTTCAATTGATAGGAGACATACTGAAATGTGTTCATTGTAGGCTACTGCTGTCAAATTCCTCCTTGCCTTGATGGCAACATACAGTAAAAAAAAACTCAACTTCCACTCTCCCCTACTGGTGATTGTCCTTTGTCCCCTCTACATGATGTCCTTTGTCCCGTCTACATGATGTCCTTTGTCCCCTCTACATGATGTCCTTTGTCCCGTCTACATGATGTCCTTTGTCCCCTCTACATGATTTCACAACATTTTGCGTCAGTGGCTGCAGACATCAACATGGGGCCGGCCGGCCTGACACCTCCAAACACGGTTCAAGGGCCTGCGGGTCTTTCTTGTAAAGGCTGTATGTGATACTATAATGTGCTCATCCCATCCACCTCCTCTGTTTACCTCCTCCTCTCCTGCTGTCTCTTGTCTCATCTCCTGCTGTGGCTGTGGATTATCCTCTCCTCTAGCTGCTGCACGCTGCAGAAGGCTACTCCCTCCCTGCTTTTGCTGCTATACTCCCCATCATTTCTGTCCTTCCGTCTCCCCTCAGTGTCTCTCTCCTCTTGTCTCATTTGGTCTTTGAAACAAAGGATAAAGATAGACACCGGTAACAAAGGCAGACACGCAGTGGCCATTTGACATTTGAGGTTAGCGAGGAGGACATGACCTTTACCCTGTGACGTCGTGCACCGTCGTGCTGCTGCCGACTATAAATTGCTCACCTCTCAGTCGTTTCTGTCACTGCCTTTCTAATAGTGTTCCTATATTTGTCGTATCACCTCTCCTTTGCTTTTCTCTCCTCCTCTTGTCCCGTGTTGTTACCTCTAAAAAGGGTGCAACGGAATAAACTGTGTGATGACACCAAAACAAACACTGCGTTGACATACATGCAGCTGGAACTGAGATCAGACAGCTGTAGGCCTACAATTCACTGAAGTTTGTACGAAAACCAAACGGAGCGACTTAGCCCCTGGAATTCCATCCTCTCCTAAACTAATGCAGCATTGCGTTAGTTCAGGCAGGACATGCTTGCCACATCAGCTCATCGTTGGTCTCCCCCCAGACTCAAATATGACGTTGAATCGCTGTGCGCCGCATGCTACATACATGAGTCTGTGCCACTTCACAGCCACACAGCAGGCATTTGAGGGTGGGTGTAGGGGGGGGGCGGGGGGGTTTGAAATTGAATGAGTGACAGGTCGCAGCACCAATGAGAGAGTGGTTCGAAAGAATGGGCTCCGCCTCTCGTGCCGTCACTGATCGCAAAGTTGTTACTGATTGGCGAAGGGTGAATCCACCACTCGCCAATCACGGGGCCAAGTGAACGGGTCACTTCCGAGACCAGTTTGCTGAAACCCAGAGAGAGATCTGCAGCATGCAATAACGTAGTGTATCATACCCAGAGAGAGATCAGCAGCATGCAGTAACGTAGTGTATCATACCCAGAGAGAGATCAGCAGCATGCAGTAACGTAGTGTATCATACCCAGAGAGAGATCTGCAGCATGCAATAACGTAGTGTATCATACCCAGAGAGAGATCTGCAGCATGCAATAACGTAGTGTATCATACCCAGAGAGAGATCAGCAGCATGCAGTAACGTAGTGTATCAGTGTAAGAACTCTCACGGGTCTGGCGTTGAGACTAGCTCATCGTCAGCTGATCCAATAAACAGATATAAACACACAAATTAAACACGTTAAACAAGCAGGTCCATTTAACTCGTCAGCTCCTCATTCACCCCCCCCCCCCTCCCCCCATTCATCCCTTATTAATGTAATGCGCTTGCAATGGTGTTACTGTCTTAGAAATGAGGTGTATTCTATATATCTCAGTGACATGTGTCTGCTGGGTTCTGTTCTGGATGCCGCTGGGCGTTTGATTGCTCTCCCTGCTGGCTCAAACCTACTTTAGCATACTGCTCGGATTCATGCAGAGAGCATCAAAGAGAGCAGAACCTGTGCTGCCAAATACAACTCTACATTTGTATGGTGATTTTTAACTGCACGAAGAGGCTGTATCCTGACTGAGTTGCTCAGAGTGAAATGGGGAATCAGTGTCAGAGGCGCTGTCGGGTGCAGCAGCTCTCTGTTGACTGTTACAGAACAAAGCAAAGCGGTTGAGGAAAATCGAGGAGATAATGAGGTAAATATTGGGCTTTTGAACTCACTTTGCAACCGCTTGGCTACAAAACACTTGGATTATACGCTCAGGGCCTGCTATAGCCTCAACGCGAGACTCCGCCTTTATTCTTCAGTCTCGCTGTAGCAACCCCTCAGTCCAGGCCCGTAGCTACAATTGAGGACACCGAGGTCATGACCTCGGTATTTTCCACATCAATTTTTTTTTTTTTTTTTTTTTTTTAACACATTGAATGCCAGCCATGTTTTCATTCCTGTAGGTAAGTTGTGCCAGGGGTGTTTTTGACGATTCTGGCTCATTTTAGAACAGCCGAGGATTCTTTTCTGTTAAGAATTCATGAACATCAATCATCTAAAAATAACTAATAGAATGTGTGCTTTCTCTGTCTAAAAGAGTTAGTTTGCAGAGTTAGTAGTTATGTAGATATTAGCCGTTGAGTACAGCATGGTTTCAGCGTCTGGAAATTTATTCAGAGATAAATGGCTTTTTGTGAAACAGTCACTTTAACCATTCATTTTTGGCATCAGTAAGACCGTCAGACATTCTAAACAATAGTTTTGAACAGTAATTTCCTCCATAACAACAGGAAACACCCCTCTCATTCAAACTCCTCCCTCCGTGTGTCTTCTCCTCCTTCCTCCTGGCTCTAACAGCGGGCGTGTCAGAAGCGCGTTGCTGCTGCCTGCCTGCCTGTCTGCCTGTCGGGCAAGACGAGTCTGAAATGGATTACTGTAAAATCGCGTCGCCATTTCCTTGAATGGCTTGCTTCCGCGGTGTGTGTGTGTGTGTGTGTGTGTGTGTGTGTGTGTGTGTGTGTGTGTGTGTGTGTGTGTGTGTGTGTGTGTGTGTGTTCGCGCGTTGCTGCGCGGCTCTGGGGGGAAGGGATCTCTGTCCGTTCTGTGTGTGTGTGTCCGGGCTTCTGACTGTAAAATCGCCAAGCCATTTCCGCGGGAGGCGGCTGCTTTTGTGGCTTTTGGGTCCCGTGGCTGTGACTTCTCTCGGTCTCTGTCGCCACTTAGTGGTCGGTAAAATAGATTACACACATGCTCTTGCTCCAAATAGTTATCTCGAAGATGTAAAAGGGGTTGATTGATGTCCCACTGTCAAAAAAAAAAAATCTTTATGTAAGACGAGTTAGTCCGTCCTTGGCACTTAAGCGCTGGATTATGTAAGACGAGTTAGGTCGTCTATGGCACTTAATGAGTTAAAATAGCCCCAGTCCCCAGATCTATTAATCTGTCATTGATGTTTTAATGCGACAGTTGATCGGAAATGCAACAATTTGCTTCCTCTCTGTGTGCTATAGAAGGAAGAGAGATAACTCACAACATTCAGATTTTGCATTGAGGCTAGATTGGGGCTAGACTTTGGGGACAGTTCTATTGAAGTGAATGGGTAAGTAACTCCCCTGTAAGTGATGTTTGTGTAGATGGGCCATTGTATTTAATTGAGCAGTATTCTGCCATGTGACCTGTATGCAGAATATAAATTATATCATATGGGGAGACATTTATTTTTTGTATCATTTTAAAGCAACAGCACAGTAAAGAGGATATTAATCTAACATGATGTATGTAGTTCTTTATAGATCTAGCCTCTTCATTTTGCTCTCAAAGTGCACCAGATTGAAGCATTTTATTTTAAAATGGACAAAAAAATTTATCCGGGGGGGCACAGCCCCCCCTGGGCCCTCCAAGGCGTGCTAAAATGACCTCGGGATTTCTCAAACTCTGGCTACGGGCCTGCCTCACTCAACTGCACGCGTCAGTTACAATGGTCTCAAGCAACATACACGTTATCAATCACTATAGAAATGTAACTTACCCGCGCACAATGTTGTTATCCGACAATAGGGAAGAAGAGTATCCAAAAATATGATGTTGTTTCCTATACCGAGCCCTTAATCTCATGCCAGAGCCGAAGTTTGAGCTCTAAATTGTAAACAGTGCAGTACACCCTCCCAACCACTGAAGTTCCAACCGATACATCCGGCGCTGTGGAACACTTGAAACCCACAATGGCACAGCCAAAGAAGGCTGTTTTTGAGCTTTTTTCTTTAGCGCTGGCGTGAGAATAAGGGCTCGGTATTGGAAACTACGTAATATTTTGGGATAGTCTTGTGCCCTATTGTTGGATAACAACATTGTGCGCGGGTAAGGTACATTTTTATAGTGATCGATAACGTGTATGTTGCTTGAGACCATTCTAACCGATGCCTGCAGTTGCCTGAGGGGTTGCTAAGGTGAGACTCAGTCTGAAGAATGAAGTCTGGTCTCACGTTGAGGCTAGGCCTGCTATAGCCTATTAGGGTGGGCTGGTAGAAATAATAGGTGGACATCTTGGGTGGTAGGTAGCCCAGAGGTTAAAGAAGCAAACTAGTAGCCTAGTTGGGGGTATTAATTAAGTAATACTTTTTAAAAGTTATTTTAAAGTAATACTTTATTAATAAGAATAAGGAAAGAAATAGCGACCACTGCTCCTGGCCTGCCCCCCTGGAGGAAAGGACAAGCCTGGATGGGTCAAATGCAAAGGACATATTTCACCGGCCACCGTCAGCATGAGTGTGTGTTGTGGCCGCATGCATGTGTTGTAGTGTGTTCGTGTGACAATAAAGACGGGCTGCCGTCTGAAAATCGTGTTTACAAAGCCATCCAGGCTGGGCCAGCTACCAATTTAATTCAGCACCTTGCTCACTCAATCTAGAGGTGGTCATTACAATCTGAGATCAAAAACCTCTATCTCGTATCATGTTCCTACTGTGAGAACTGAGTTTGGGAAACATACATGTCTTTAGCTATGCTGCTCCTTTCTCCTGGAACCTGCTACAGGAAACATACATGCCTTTAGCTATGCTGCTCCTTTCTCCTGGAACCTGCTACAGGAAACATACATGCCTTTAGCTATGCTGCTCCTTTCTCCTGGAACCTGCTACAGGAAACATACATGCATTTAGCTATGCTGCTCCTTTCTCCTGGAACCTGCTACAGGAAACATACATGCCTTTAGCTATGCTGCTCCTTTCTCCTGGAACCTGCTACAGGAAACATACATGCCTTTAGCTATGCAGCTCCTTTCTCCTGGAACCTGCTACAGGAAACATACATGCCTTTAGCTATGCTGCTCCTTTCTCCTGGAACCTGCTACAGGAAACATACATGCCTTTAGCTATGCTGCTCCTTTCTCCTGGAACCTGCTACAGGAAACATACATGCCTTTAGCTATGCTGCTCCTTTCTCCTGGAACCTGCTACAGGAAACATACATGCCTTTAGCTATGCTGCTCCTTTCTCCTGGAACCTGCTACAGGAAACATACATGCCTTTAGCTATGCTGCTCCTTTCTCCTGGAACCTGCTACAGGAAACATACATGCCTTTAGCTATGCTGCTCCTTTCTCCTGGAACCTGCTACAGGAAACATACATGCCTTTAGCTATGCTGCTCCTTTCTCCTGGAACCTGCTACAGGAAACATACATGCCTTTAGCTATGCTGCTCCTTTCTCCTGGAACCTGCTACAGGAAACATACATGCCTTTAGCTATGCTGCTCCTTTCTCCTGGAACCTGCTACAAAACATACATGTCTTTAGCTATGCTGCTCCTTTCTCCTGGAACCTGCTACAGGAAACATACATGTCTTTAGCTATGCTGCTCCTTTCTCCTGGAACCTGCTACAGGAAACATACATGCCTTTAGCTATGCTGCTCCTTTCTCCTGGAACCTGCTACAAAACATACATGTCTTTAGCTATGCTGCTCCTTTCTCCTGGAACCTGCTACAGGAAACATACATGTCTTTAGCTATGCTGCTCCTTGCTCCTGGAACCTGCTACAGGAAACATACATGCCTTTAGCTATGCTGCTCCTTTCTCCTGGAACCTGCTACAGGAAACATACATGCCTTTAGCTCTGCTGCTCCTTTCTCCTGGAACCTGCTACAAAACATACATGTCTTTAGCTATGCTGCTCCTTGCTCCTGGAACCTGCTACAGGAAACATACATGCCTTTAGCTATGCTGCTCCTTTCTCCTGGAACCTGCTACAGGAAACATACATGCCTTTAGCTATGCTGCTCCTTGCTCCTGGAACCTGCTACAGGAAACATACATGCCTTTAGCTATGCTGCTCCTTTCTCCTGGAACCTGCTACAGGAAACATACATGCCTTTAGCTATGCTGATCCTTTCTCCTGGAACCTGCTACAGGAAACATACATGCCTTTAGCTATGCTGCTCCTTTCTCCTGGAACCTGCTACAAAATTATTTTAAATTACATTCCCTCATTAGGATGGATCATTTCAAAGAACAAATTGGACAACTGCTGGCAAAGGAGTGCTCATGTTTTTAAATTTGCCTGCATTTGAATTGCGAACCAATTTTATTTACTTCTCGTGTGACCCTATTGTCTTGTATTTTTTTTTTACTTGTGTTGATATATAAAGTATTATATGTGGAATTAACTGTATACTGCTTTCTTGGCCAGGGCCCACTTGAAAAAGAGATGGAAATCTCATTGTGATTGACCTGGTTAAATAAAGGGTCAATAAAATAAAATAAAGAATTAAAGCCAAAAGCACAATAACCCTCTAATTGTCCATAAACATATGGAACATGTTGTCAAAAATATAGGGTTGGGGCCCTAAATACTGTAACATCCCCACACATCCCCCACCAGTTGAAAAAACTGGTGCTGAACTAAAAGAGACTCAAGGTAAACAAAGGAATGTCTGCATCAGTATTTTGAATAACTAAGTAGCCTATTTAGTGTACAGTAGCTTACAGTTATAAAGTGCTCCCAAAAATGCAGTTTCTCAGTAGTAAGGCACTAGTGAGAAATACAACAATGAGTGAACAGTGTGACCACATGCCCTGCTCTCCCCTACATAAAGCAATCTTATTTAACCATTCAACTTCCTGTGTAATGCCTTGTCACTACTGTATACAAGGTGACCATTAAGACACAGTTTCTGGGTTGATTTGTCTTACTGCCTGGTTGTGTGCCAGGGTGAGACCTAGCCAACTGAAACTACAATATGGAGACTCTTGCGACTGTGTGTGTGTGTGTGTGTGTGTGTGTGTGTGTGTGTGTGTGTGTGTCCATGTGCTATCTGTGTGCGCCTGCAGGCAGTGTGTGTCATAATATCCCGAGGATGATGTAAAGCAGATAGAGGAAGGAGAAGAGGCCTCAAAGTGTCACAACTTTCTTTGTTACTTCTTCTCATTCACCCTTCCTCTTTTTAAATTGAACTGTGGCTGTAAAGCGTTACTCAAAATAAAAATGAATGTTAACGTTACAACAAGAGTTTTATTTTGAAAGAGCTCAAGCGGATGACCTGCTTACATTCTGACTAACTTGACACTGGTTCAGTAGCACAGTTCAGTAAGTGAAGTATGTTTCAGTGCTGCAGTGAACGTCGTCTCATCCATGAGACTTTTTTTTAGCTACAGTGTGCACTGTGTGCATTATATATATTTTTACATTCATCTTTTTATTACATTTCAACATAAAACATGACTGAAAGTATGAAACTATGAAAGTGCAATGTCAACAAACTTGTTTAAAAAAATATTAATTTTAAAAGCATTCATGACTAAAAGAGCCTCAAGGTAAAGAAAGGAATGTCTGCATCAGTATATTGAATAACTAAGTAGTCTATTTAGTGTATAGTAGCTTACAGTTATAAAGTGTTCCCAAAAAATACAGTTTCTCAGTAGTAAGGCACTAGTGAGAAATACAGCAATGAGTGAACAGTGTGACCACATGTCCTGCTCTCCCCTACATGAAGCAATCTTATTTAACCATTCAACTTCCTGTGTAATGCCTTGTCACTACTGTATAGACCAAATCACCGTGACGTCACCATGTAAACAAATTTACTTCCGGGTACCACTTGGGGAAGGCGGCAGGTTTAAATGTGCGTGTTGTCAAATAAATGCTGTCAAACCCACTCGTTGTTTTCGGCCGACTACTTTCAATTTAAATGGTTAAACGGTTGGTAAACATGCTTGTCCGACTTATCTAGCCTTTCTTCTGTGTTTGTTTTATGTAGTGTTAGCTAGCTAATAACGTGTGTTTGTCTGTCAAACTCGCTGTTTTTTTACGTTACAGACAGAGTAACCTCGCGTCACCAGGCTCTTCTCGGCGAGAAAGAGCCTGGTACAGACATAGCTCCTGACGCCACGTCAATTTAATTTAGCTTCAAGTCTACTCTAGTCTGGTCCAACAGGTAAATTAGCTAGTCTGGTCTCCACTAACGTTAGTGAAAGTGTTGTTATGAATGATATTAAACAACAACACAACACGGACGAACCATTTTTGTCTTCTTTGTCTGTTTTTGTCTTCAACACGTCAGTTTGTGCCGTCCACCGCCATTATAATGTGTGGACCTCAGGGGTACCCGGAAGTAAATGTAAACATCCCGCTGATTTGGTCTATACAAGGTGACCATTAAGACACAGTTTCTGGGTTGATTGGTCTTACTGCCTGGTTGTGTGCCAGGGTGAGACCTGCCAACTGAAACTACAATATGGAGACTCTTGAGACTGTGTGTGTGTGTGTGTGTGTGTGTGTGTGTGTGTGTGTGTGTGTGTGTGTGTGTGTGTGTGTGTCCATGTGCTATCTGTGTGCGCAGGCATGCCTGCCTGCAGTCAGTGTGTGTCATAATATCCTGAGGATGATGTAAAGCAGATAGAGGAAGGAGAAGAGGCCCCAAAGTGTCACAACTCATTTAGCAAACAATCTCCTTTCTTTGTTACTTCTTCTCACCCACCCTTCCTCTTTTTAAATTCAACTCTTCTGCTTGAAACTCTCCTCCATCCGTTCATACTTGCCTTTGCTACCAGCCTCTCCTCCCTACATCCTCTCACCTTTTCTTTTGCACCACAGGTTTCAAAAATGTATTAAACATGGGTAATTTACAGCAGGGCGATGTGGGAAATTAGGACTTTAATCATGAGAGAGATAACGAGGAAAAGAGTGGAAGAGAGATACAAAGTATGGAGACAAGATATGTGGCTTTTTATCTTCATCTAGACTAGGACAACTAAACTACCATTTTTGGGGAATTGATTTCTGATTAAGGCCGAGGGGCAATCCTTTTACCTCAAAGTGATACCGCACATTCAGGTATGGGATGAGAGGAAAGACATTGGAGGTGGCCCATAGGCTGCCCACCCAATCAGAAGGTAGAATTGGTGGTACTGGTATTTTCTGTGCTATTTTTCCATAGGCTGAACAAAAACATTATTTTTTTCTCTTAACTTTTGATTGGGTGGCCAAGACGCAAGTTTAGGGGGCTTAGCCCACCCCTGCCCATAGCTAGAACCAGCCCTCGATTACGCTGCGCGAGGCTGAGCAGGAACTATAGCAGAGACGGACTGGCTCTGTGTTCGGTTTTTGTACAAACAAACTATTCCTTTAAGGACTATATAGACAGCCTAGAAGAGTTGGAAAACTTTGAATATAAGTGACACCATCACGAGCCTCTACAGAATGAATAAAACTATTGCACTTTAAAGTTTTGAGTGCAAGAATGGATTATTAGTTATAACTCTTAGGGAAGCCTGGGTGGCGTGATAAAAGCTCAACATGTCACAAAGTGTCAGTCCAAACACAGTGATCTTGTATTCTGAGTGCGGCGCGTATGACATTCCTTGTGATGTGAAAGAATTGCGAATTCCCCCACAAATGTTACAACAGCTTCAGTTGATGCTTATTCATTTTTAGAATAGAAAGCCATGCCATTTACAGTACATTTCAAAAGCGAAGTAGCATGAAAAAGCTGCAAATTAGCAGGCAAACATATAATAGACATTTTAATTTGAAAGGAAATTCTATTACAAAGTCTGAAGGAGCAGAATACTGCGTGTATTCCATCACTGCCTGCAGCCGTTCTTAAGTTCGTTAGATTCCGTCTTCTTGACTGACGCACAGTGAGGCATGATGGTGAACAGATAACTGTCAAGATGTAGGCTTTCCAAACATCAAAGGTGCCATGTGACCATCAGGCTCCCCAGAACTCATTTGTACAAATAGGAAAAGACAACATTCAGACAATCAATGAATCAATGACTCATTTGATGCAGACATGGAGGAGGAGAGTGGCTTGCTGGGACTGTGAGTTGAGTTACTTTCAGGGATTTGTTATAGACAAAAATCACAATCAAGCAAGCTTTATTCATACAGCACATTTAATGAATAAAGATGCAAAACGCTTCATGGAGATTAAAAGAATTGCAATTGAAAATAAATAAAATATAAATAAATAGATCAGATCAGAGAGCAATATATTTTTGTTTACATTGCAGCATAGAGACAGTCCGCATGTCTGGGAACGCCCATACAGGCTCTAGGAACGCCCACAATTGACGCTGGGTTAGCTGGCTCAGCCTTGCTGGGGGCGTGGTCAGGGTGGGGTAAATTCCCCCATTCTATCCATTCAGCAAAGTTAGAATTTAGCTGATAGCCCAGCCCAGGCAGACATGATCAGGGATTTAACCACCGCAGTAAACGCACATCTGAGCAGACGTCTTGTGTTCTGTTCTAGAACCCCCAAACCTGTAGTTTAAAGCCGCAGCACCGTCTTTTGGTGAGTCAGCCCATGAGATATATGGGCGGTTTTACCCCACTTGCACGCCAGCCGTTTAACATTTTGTGGGCGTTCCCAGACATGCGGACTGTCTCTATGGCTACAAAGGGCCAATTGATACCTTCCAAGATGAATATGCATCTGTTCTCAAGCAAACTTAATTAAACACAGCAGAAAGACCACAGCCCCGCCTTTTTTTATATTGCCAATGGGAAGGACAAAGAAGCCAAGGTTTTGAATTGAATGTGTGCTAAAAAAAAAACTCAGTGCCAACAAGCAGACAAAGTCTGAATAGGAACTGTCCAAACCTTATGCAGTATTTATAGTAATGATAATCTTTATATAGCACTTTTGGAAATGGCGGTTACAAAGGGCTTCTAAACAAGAATAATATGCAGAAAAAAATGAGAAATAAAATATCCACAGCACTTCATGCAAAAGATCCAAAGGCTTCCTGAGAGTGGGGGGCAATTGGGATCAGTCTCTTGTCACATTCTCTCTCTCTCACTGTAACATTAGGTCTCTCTCTCACTGTAAACATTAGGTCTCTCTCTCACTGTAGGTCTCTCTCTCACTGTAAATATTAGGTCTCTCTCTCACTGTAGGTCTCTCTCTCACTGTAGGTCTCTCTCTCACTGTAAATATTAGGTCTCTATCTCACTGTAGGTCTCTCTCTCTCACTGTAGGTCTCTCTCTCACTGTAGGTCTCTCTCTCACTGTAGGTCTCTCTCTCACTGTAAATATTAGGTCTCTATCTCACTGTAGGTCTCTCTCTCTCACTGTAGGTCTCTCTCTCACTGTAAATATTAGGTCTCTATCTCACTGTAGGTCTCTCTCTGTCACTGTAGGTCTCTCTCTCACTGTAGGTCTCTCTCTCACTGTAGGTCTCTCTCTCACTGTAAATATTAGGTCTCTATCTCACTGTAGGTCTCTCTCTCACTGTAAATATTAGGTCTCTATCTCACTGTAGGTCTCTCTCTCTCACTGTAACCATTAGTTCTGTCTCTCTCACTGTAACATTAGGTCTCTCTCTCACTGTAACATTAGGTCTCTCTCTCACTGTAACCATTAGGTCTCTCTCTCACTGTAGGTCTCTCTCTCACTGTAGGTCTCTCTCTCTCACTGTAGGTCTCTCTCTCTCGCTGTAGGTCTCTCTCTCACTGTAACCATTAGGTCTGTCTCTTTCACTGTAACCATTAGGTCTCTCTCTCACTGTAACCATTAGGTCTCTCTCTCACTGTAACTTTTAGGTATCTCTCTCACTGTAGGTCTCTCTCTCTCACTGTAGGTCTCTCTCTCACTGTAACCATTAGGTTTCTCTCTCACTGTACAGTAGGTCTTGAAGTAGCGAGGAAAGCTGTTTTGGGTCTGTTGCTAGTGCGGCCGTAAACCGTTTCGCTCCGCCTAGCAACGGTTTACAGCTGCTGTTACAGCAGCTGTAAACCGTTGCTAGGCGGAGCGAAACGGTTTACAGCAGTGCTGTAAACCGTTTCGCTCTGCCTAGCAACAGATCCAAAACAAGGACGGCTTTCCTCGCTACTTCAAGGGGCTTTCTACTCTCGCGAACATCTCTCGTTATATTCTAACAGTTTGTTTGGATGTAATTTTGTAATTTTGTGGTTATGGCCGAAGTGGCTGCCGAAAACCGCTTCGTTTCACTTCCGGATCTGCCCGGCAGCACACAGACTATAATCATCAAGACAGCATTCGCCGATTCACTCACTGTTGGTCTCATCTACTATTTCAATCATGAGAGACTATAGTAGAAAGTTTAACAAGCTTTAATGATACACCAAATTAATTTTGACGTATGACTCCATGATATGATGATGCTCTCCTGAGATGATGAGAGGGCGTCGTCAGTGAAGAATAGGATAGGAAATCCCCCATAGGGACTTATTCAATCAACAGTCATGACGATGGTGGTGGTCAGGGGAGGAGATGGGGCGAAAACAACTGCTTCAGCGATGATCAGCAACTGAGAATGACACATGGCACATACACAGCACATAGCAAACAGAGTAAAACATCATGGACTCTGATATACTACGCTGATTAGGTGATTGGGATCAGCTGGAAAAGAATAGCTTGGGCTGATTGGTTATTGCCACGCAGCGTGGTAAACTGTGAATGGGTGAGGAGACAGCATCAATGAAAAGGGGGCGAGCCTAACAATGAATGGGTTATACAACCTCAAAGAAAGGGGGCGTGCACTGTGATATGACCTGAACTGGGCGTTAGCTGCTAAGTAGTCTTCATTATTGAAAATAGTCCAAGACATTATTATACCGTAGGTAAGATGTGAGGCATCAATATTAAATTTAGACTGTTTAATAACAATCGAAAATCTTGCTCGTAGTTGCTTTAACAATTCTGTTTTAATCTTTTGTATTGTACATTTGATTGCTTGCTTGTGGAAAGAGCTGTCAGTAAGTCCATTTCTGTTGCTTCCGTCAAATCATCTTTGGATTCATATATCCAATCATTTGTCGCTCTTTTTTTTAATTCACGTGTTTTCATCAATCTTGTTTTCAATTGTCATGCATTTTCACCACAATTGAGCACTTCATTTGGGATAATTCCAACCCCTCATACCCAGTTAGTCATGTGGGTTAGAAAATGCATGAACAAATGAATGAATGGGGAACTCGTTCGTATAACTAGTAAGGCTATCCTGCTCCAGTGTTGTGTCTTGACAGATCTGAAATAAGTAACATTTCTAGCTGTGTAGTCAGGGGTCGACATATGACAGATTTTTCTGTTAACAGCAGCCAGCATTGTGTCTTGCTAGTAAGGCAGGTCCACGGGTTCTAGGGGATAATGGTTATCCGTGTCATGTCTACCTCACGACTCCTCTTAAACATCAAATCAGCAGCAGAGACGGGGTAAACACCTGCCAGATTGCAGCAAGAGGTCTGACAGAGTCTTTGGAGCGTGTAAAAAAAAGAAGACAGGCTACACATAAAAGTCAACATCAGCTCGGCTGTGATTGTTGCAGTCGCAGTTCTGTACCACTTTTTAAAGAGACGAGGTGGCGGGTTACCTGAGGGGGACCCACGGGACTTCACTGTCACTTCACCGTATAATGGCCATATTCCAACATATTAACCTGTGGAAAAGTATTGTAAGTACCCAATATTACTGTGTAGGTAGGCCTATGAAAATCTTCCAAATATATACTGTATAATGTATACTTAGGCTAGGAACTCTACAACACACCATTCGACCCAGGGGAGTGTGGCCTCATTAAAATGGTGCTGTTGCACTGTTGTACTATTTGGATTACAAAGGAGAAATCTGGGTAACTCTCAACGTGTAACGAGTGTAGTTTATTCTTACTCTTTTTTTTCTTTTTTTTTACACCTTTCATGTTTTGTTTTTTTGTGATGAGTAGCCTATTGAACCTAAAGCTCTAGACCAGGGGTGGGCAATTATTTTTTACTGGGGTCAAACCCAGTAACCCAAAAAATAAAATAAAATAAGTCGTGCCATGACCTCTAATTTTATCACTAGATTAAATTTGAGAAAACATACTGTGCACTTATTCCTCAGCATTTATTATACTGAAAATCACTCAAAACAGCCAATTTAGGTCATCTCATTTGATTTTTCTAGTTTCACAAGTAAAATGGTGTGGTTTGTCTTCGACAAAACCACCATCGAGGGGGCCGGTTCTGGCCCCCGTGACATACAGTATAATGCCCAGGTCTGCTCTCGACCTAAATGATTCAGTATAGGCACACGCTGTTACTTACACCCCTATAACACATCTCAGATGGCTTCACCATCCAAACAGATGAGGCCACAGACGTGTCAAAAATGTCACATCTTACTGGCATACAGTATGTGGAGGAGGAAATAACAGAGGATTTGTTCTGCAAAGACTGATAAGATGGACAAATTGTGCTTGAGTGTGCAGCGCACAAACAGAGCCGTGACCATGACAGGCACACACTCTAGGACAGTTCAAAGAATCAAAGCTGCCACCTCCATATGGCTCCTTCATGCACTGCTTTGTGCACAGAGATGTCGCTTGCTGCAAATGATATGGAACCCACTCTGCAGGGCTTGTAGCACCCATTAATGTAATAATTTACCAGAAATGCAATAACGCCCAGAAATGTAATAACATTTTCACGTAACGATCAAAAATGTAATAAAACCCAATAATGTAATAACTTGAGTAACAATAATGTAATATTATGTCTTAACTGATATTATAATGACATTTGACCAATAATGTAATGCATTTAAATACAAAAAACCCAATAATGTAATAAATTGTCCTGACTTGAATTGACAGGAATGACTTTCCTGCGTTTCCCTCCGCTGTCCCGGTCGTTGCTCTTCCCCCCTCTCCAATCTGGGGACAGCAGTAGTGTATTAGCACATGATCCCTCCAATAGAGAGGCAAAGTGGAACGTCACTTCCTGCTTCAGCACTGTACCAGAGAGTCTCATCCGCCATTTATTTTCCCATAGACATTTCGTAAAATGCTTATAAAATAGTTTTACTTTGTCGAACCAAACGGTTCAGCTAACGCTTAGTCTCGCTGGCCAGCCTCCTCTCCCTTCCGTCCGAGGAGTCTGGCGCCGCAGGTCTCCATAGTGGGATTGCGATGGGCGGTGCTTAGCGGCAGTGCCATTGGAAAATAGTTTCCAACAATCCAATTTGACGTTTTCAGCGTGTAGCAACGAGCTAGCGTGTAGGTTTCTGCCATTAGCTTGCTAGCTAGTTAGCGTTGTTGTTTTCACTGAGGCGCCAGGGCACTATTTACAGCGACACACAGGGAGGAGGGAGCGGAAGCCACTCTGATTGACATGGTCGGAGCTTGTAATAAGCCGGGAGCGGACATCCGGCTGCCACCGAAACAGTCGCTCCAATGGGAGAGCAGAGTAGAGCAGGGGAGGGTTTATCCCATGGAGACCTGCGGCGCCAGACTCCTCAGACGGAAGGGAGAGGAGGCTGGCCAGCAAGACTAGCTAACGCTATAATCGGGAGAGACCATAGAACATTTCATTCGGACCAAAACTAAAAAAAACATCGAAAAAATATTTTCTTTAAACCCGCATTTTTCTTAAGTTTTGGTCCCAGTGAAATGTTATGCGATCTCTCCTGTTTCTAAATATATCTGTACCGTTTGGTTGGAACCAGTAAAACTATTTTTATACGCATTTTACGCAATGTGTATGGGAAAATAAATGGCGGATGAAAATCTCTGGTACAGTGCTGAAGCAGGAAGTAGGCGGTCACTTTGCCTCTCTATACATGTGCAGTCGCCAGCCACTTCTTCTCACCTGACAGCGAGGGGTTTCACCGGCAGGACGCACCCGAACAGGTGCCCGAGCGACCAGAGGAGGCGCTAGTGCAGCGACCAGGACTCATACCCACTGAGTTGAATAATCTGGAGACAGTAGTGACTCCACCTCCTTTCATGCAGTTTGAAGCCAAAATGGGCCAAAACTATTGTACCTGATTCTGCGCAGTGAGCTCCCCGCCCCTCTGAACTTCTTTTTAATCTAGCTGATGCTAGCTTTGCGGACAGTGCATAGTATTTATATAGGCTACAGTCAATGCTCTTTAGCTCTGTAAATATGACACTTTAACTTCTATTAATTTTTGTCTTGCCAAAAGTAACTATGTATATTCCTACTATGAGGTTAGTTTATCAAAATGATGCCTGTATGGAAATCTGATTTCCGTTGTCGGAGATCAGGGAGTTGTTCATCTCAGCTCCTATATAGCACGATTAAAAAAACACGATTTCAGACGGCAGCCCGTCTTTATTGTCACACGAACACACTACAACACATGCATGCGGCCACAACACACACTCATGCTGACGGTGGCCGGTGAAATATGTCCTCTGCATTTGACCCATCCAGGCCTGTCCTTTCCTCCAGGGGGCAGGCCAGGAGCAGTGGTCGCTATTTCTTTCCAGCGCCCGGGGACCTTCATTGGACCATCATTGGACCAACTTCAGATGTTGTCGTCACTGGTCGGATGACGATCTTCTGCATGTTTTTAGTGGGGGGTTATGTACGGAGGAACCCCCTGGGGGGTACGGGGAGAACATGCAAACTCCACACAGAAAGGCCCTTTCGACGAGATAGCCCACCTGGGCAGTAGGCACTGAAGCCTACTAGCAGCCAGACTCCAAGCAGTTTAACACCATCATAGGGGTTAGGTCCCTCCGGGCCGATCCATGCTAGCATCAACCATAGTTCTAAGGATAGTTCCAGGAAGTACATGGCAGGCCATTTCAATGCATAATGCAGATAATATACAATTTGATTCTTTAAATTGTCTTACCCTTTCAAAGTACATCACAAACGGTCTGTTCTTCTGCAACTCTACAGCACCGCTTAATCCAGAATTGTACTTTTGGCGACTGTTGCAAGGCTGCAATCCATGCCACCATTGAGTAAAAAAAAAAAAAAAAAAAAAAAATCCATTGGAGTCAATGGAGATGATGCAACTCTTAAAATCTCAATGGCTCTGGACCTTCTTATCCCTACTGTAGCTACGGCCGATTTTCCCTAGCCCTGCCCCCCTCCCATGACCCAAATTGGATCCGCACCAAAATTCTACAAGATTCTTCCTCGGCCCATGCTACACAATTCCACCAAGTTTCATGAAAATCGGCACACTAAGTTTTCCGTAATCCTGCCAACAGTCAAACAAACAGCACTGAAAACCTGGCCTCCTTGGCGGAGGTGATAAAGACATTGGTAATATGCTGTGTTTTTGAGAGCAAGCATTTTTGTGTTTATTGTAGTGAAACGAAAGACAGGAAAATGTACCTTCTGTAGGGAGGCAGCCGGAATATTTTATTGGATGTAGGAGGGCCTTTGAAGCAAAAAGCCTGAGAACCACACAGACCATGTTAGAAAACCGTTGTCTCCTTCACAGGCTGAATCACAGACAGCACAGAGAAGGCTTCTTTTAACTGTTTAAAGTTGTGTGTGTGTGTGTGTGTGTGTGTGTGTGTGTGTGTGTGTGTGTGTGTGTGTGTGTGTGTGTGTGTGTGTGTGTGTGTGTGTGTGTGTGTGTGTGTGTGTGTGTGTGTGTGTGTGTGTGTGTGCGAGTGTGCGTGTGTGGTGTGTGTGTGTGTGTGTGTGTGCGCATGTGTGTGGACCCAAATGGCGAGAAGACTGGACAGAAGTACGTTTAAAGTCTCTTTACTGGACGTAGAATAAGGAGGCAATTACAAATGCTAACTGCCAACAGGGCAGTTATAAACCAAACTAGAGAAAAACTAAAACAGTAGCAAACACAGGAAACATACTCTCAAACACAAGGAGGCCGAGACTTACTTATTATAAATAATAATTTTGGGTGATTGCAGGTGATTTAGGTGATTACAGTGCAGGTGATTCAGCTGATTTAGGTGATTCCGGTGATTTAGGTGACTACAGGTGATTACAGGTTATTCCAGGTGATTCAGGTGATTTAGGCCATGTCTACATTAGCTGATTCCAGGTGAGGTGATTCCAGGTGATTGCAGGTAATTTAGGTGATTCCAGGTGATTCCAGGTGATTTAGGTGATTGCAGACAGATAAAGAGTCACACATTGCTGCTGTCTGAGAGTGACCAGGCTGCCCCTCGGCCACAGTGGGTGCTACACGATTCAATTAGCTGGTTTCACTGTATTTACGTACACGAGGAACACATTAAACTAATTGAACTTGCATAGGATGTGCTATTATGGAGATATCTATAGGAAAATCTTGCCCTACTAAAGCATTTGTTTCTTCAGCAACTCTTCCTTTAGAAGATTTCGAACTTCTTTCATTATTTTGGTGTTTTTTCACTTTGTAGTTCATTACTTCTCCTCAGCAGTATGTATTGGAAGTGTGATTTGCACTTGTTAGTGCTGCTGTCTTGGATGGATGATGATGTGGTAATGGCCTGCTGGCACATCTCCTCCAACTCCACTGACAAAAATAGAACACATTATTCAGACTATCTATAGCCTTTTGTTCTATATGACTAACATTGCCTTTCATTTGGGGAGCAAATTGCTAAATGTATAATGCAATTGCCAATAGCCTACAGCTAAATCTTTATGGATACTAGCCTGTGGTATCATTTACCAGCATGCCATCATCATTGTCAGGTCCTCGAGACGCTCGGTTTGCTTGTGGGACGAGGCTGTCAACTTTGGCTGATACCAGGTCAGCATCTCACGGTGTACTGTAATAAATAATCCTGTTTTACACCTGTAGCCATCTTTTGCACATTTTCACATTCGTCTTTGCGTTGAAATATGTGTCTAATCTCTTTCACTCTTGCTGATCAATTAAGGAATTCTGCCAGTTGCAGTGATGCATCATCCTTCTTCTTGACAGTAATGTTGTTTGTGTTTGTTTTGTCCTCTAAAAACCAGGCCAAAATGTGCCATTAACACAACTCCAGCCGCCATGCAGATAAACCACATTCCGGCCGTTTATACCCGCAATCTCAGGCCATAGGTGAGGATCGTAATGGAGATTGACCTGGTAACGAGCTTCACTTCACGAGTCAGTTTTCTCTTCACCACCACAGTTCGATACACAGTCCATATACATTATACATATATTATACATATACTATACACAGTCCATATTGTACATTATATTATACATATATTATACATATATACACAGTCCATATTGTCACAGCTGCTGTACCTAATCTCGCTTTTTTACTCTCGCTCGTGAATAAGGCTGTGATTCCTCATCCGCATCACTATCAGCTGCAAACCGCTCCAATGTACAGTAGAGATCACAGTCCTAAAGCCAAAAGCAGGACAGCTGAGCTACACTCTTAGAAAATAAGGTTCATTAGGGTTCTATAATGTTTAAAAAGTGGTTCTATATAGAACCCCAAAATGGTTATATAGAACCCCAAGGGTTCTTTTAAATGGACCATCTGAAATGGTTCTATGAGGGTTCCAAATACGTACCAAGCTATAGAACCCTTCAAGGTTCCATATAGAACCACTTCTTCTAAGAGTGTACACACAGTGGATAAGCCACACTAATGTCACCAAACACAGCACTCTCCAGACTTCAGCTCCGCTTTGATATCCTGAAGATGAACATGCAGGGGAGGAAAGACTACCACTGTTATTTATATATAGGCCTATATTGTATATTGTTGTTTATGTTTTTGTTATGTGGGCTACCATACTTCTGTCATTGTCTTATGGTTGGAATTTGAGTGAAAATAAATGATAACCCTAACCCTAACCCTAACCCTTCTTAACAGAGGACTTAAAACCTTTGAAAGTACTGCAGCCTTTAATGCCTGCTGGCAGGGTGTTCCACAGCCCGCCCGCTTTAACTGTGAATGCAGATTGACTGAATTTCGTGGATCTAAATGGCACGCAACAGTTCCCTCTAGTGGACGCTCTTGGGTGTTCTCACACTGGTGTTACGGTTTGTCACGAATTTGTTGAATGGGGGGTGGGGGGGGGGGGGGGGGGGTGCAAGGCCATGGAAGATCCTATACAACAAACAGACATTTGCCATCAACAGGAAATTCTCAAATGTTAGAAAGTTATATTTCTTGATACTTATGTTGGTTAGCAAGGGAATAGACCAGTACACCACCCAGGACCCACACTGGTCCACACAGGACCCACCTTGGTCCCATACTGGTCCCCCCGCAATACCTCCAAAATCACCTTTGATAGAGTAAACTCAAAAAGGAGAGTTTGACTATTGAAAGATGAAGGAAACTGAGACAGGACAAAAGAATGAAAAATGTTAGCACTTTTTCTCCTGGGCAGGTAAATAGAATTGAGGTTATTTAATATATGTTATCTGGACTATAGCTGTCTGGGAAACCAGTTTAGCCCACTATTTGATGTATTCCAAGACACAGAAGCAGGCTGTGCAGAGCTGCCTGTGATAAAGGATCAGCTCTGTATTGTGTACAGAGAGGAGAACCTAATCTCACTTAATAGCACATAGGGGGGAGATAATGTTATCACCCATCAGCTATATGATGATCATCTGGCCCTTTAGAAAATGCACATAAATAATTGGTTAATGTGGGCTGTTTTGAACCATAGCAAAATGATTTGCCTTTATGATAAGAATCTATAGCTCACAGGCCCTAGAGCGTAAACCCACACAGTTTCCCAGCATTCTTTTTTTTATGAAGGGTTTTTCTCCCATTTTCTCCCCAACTGACTCGGCCAATTCCCCCTGCTGTCCCGGTCATCGCTGTGGACTTTAGCTCAGCCTTCGATACGGTCACCCCAGCCCTGCTGCATGAGAAGCTCTCCCAGCTGGGTGTGCCCGACTCCATCTGCAGATGGTCCTCAGACCTTCTGACTAACAGGAAGCAGCATACATGTAAGGCTGGGAAGCATGTCGCCGACTCTCGGACCATCAGCACCGGAGCTGTTGAGGGCTAGCGTCCTCTCTCTCCATACTTCTTCTCCCTGTACACCAACAGCTGCACCTCCAGTCACCAGTCCGTCAAGCTCCTGAAATTCGCAGATGACACCACCCTGATAGGACTGGCTCATCTTTGATGGAGATGAGTCTATGTACAGGCGGGAGATCGACCATCTGATGACTTGGTGCGCTCAAACATCAGTGGAGAATGGAGATGGTTGTGGACTACAGGAGGAACACGGTCCCACCTTCCCCCATCACCCTGGGTGACTCCCCAGTCAATTAAGAATCTTAAGCGTCTTTGAGTACTTAGAAAAGTGCTATATAAGTCCTATATATTATTATACAGTATATTATAATTACTGTGTGGAGTCCTTCCACTTCCTGGGGTCCATCATCAGCTGGGACCTGAAATGGGAGCTCATCAAGAAGGCACAACAGAGGACGTATTCCCTGCGGCAGCTGAGGAAGTTCATTGTGCCAAAGGCACTATGATCTGGGGAAGGTCATGGGCAGGTCATATAGTACTGGAAACCATCTGGAAAGTTCTGGAAACTGCCTGGACACCAGCATCATTTCTGGCCAAGCAAAAGCCACAGTTGTATTGCTTTGTGCCTTTACCCGGGTAACCTGGGGTACAGTACTACAACTGTACCCCAGACTAACTTGTCCAGTGACAATCTGGACATCCATCTACTCAATCCAATCTGTTTTTCACAATGTAGGTGTTTCAAGCAAAAGTAGTGATGTTAAAAAATAAAATAAAATACATAATGGTTATAAAGTAAAGAAGACAACTTAGGCCAATAATTTAAGTCAATTCTGACTGTGGCAAAGGCCCCCTCCAGTCACTTTCTTCCCCTACCTGTATAATCATTGGTGTTCTAATGAAAACATTCTAAAGCTATTATTAATTATTATCAGCCATGGCATCACATGCAGTATGACTATATAGTCACCTGTCTTTAGCAACAGCTTATTTGTTGTTGTTTTTTTACTTCGAGCACAAAATGGTTATTTGTTTAAATAAATAAATAAATAAATAAATAAATAAATAAATAAATAAATATATATATATATAAATAAATATATACTATAAATAAATACTGGCGAACAGTGTGGTTAATTAACAGGCCAGGTCATGACTCAGCAACACATGAAATATCTTAAAAATGACAAAAATACACTGTTATCAATCACAGTCCAAACGGGCCATTCCGCATGTGGATCCAACCATAAATGGTAAATGCCAATTAGGCCTCCCACATGACGCATATAAATGAGCCTGATTACCAATTGAAAGGGGACATTTCATGCAGGTTTGCGCACATAGTCACTGGATAGGTTAGTCATTCTTTTAGTAAATCCTTAGCAGAGATCTGGAGCAAACAGTCAATTGTAGCAAATTTAATAGGTGCAACAAATAATGACTAACGTGTTGTTTGAAAATGAAAAATGTATAAATAAAATAAAAAAAATAAAAAAAAATAATGACTAACGTTTCGACACTAAACGTGTCTTCCTCAGAGTCAAAAGAGTTTTTTTTTTTTTTGACTCTGAGGAAGACACGTTTAGTGTCGAAACGTTAGTCATTATTTGTTGCACCTATTAAATTTGCTAAAATTGACTGTTTGCTCCAGATCTCATCTCTCAATTTGAATCAGTTGTCCCTGGTCTGAGAAGCACCAGTCTGCAACGTTCGTCGGCTGAGGCGCGGATTTTCCCTTTTTGTCCTTAGCAGAGATCCTATATGCATGATATATTATGTTTGATAAATGAGACCCCTGAGTTTCCCCTCCCACCTCATTCCCTATCAGCCTTCACTATTCCTATACCGGTTGACTTCCTTTGTTCCCTGTCAGCTCGTCAAGTCAGTTGACTGTGTGCTTCATGTGTCACGCTATGCTTCTCTTTCCTGTTCCTCCCTGTTCCCTGACATCTGTTACCTACCTGTGTGGGACCTTGCCTTCTTCTGATCCTTTCCTGCTCCTTGTCAGATCAGATGTCTTTTTTGGACAGGCAGTTTGGACGACAGCCTTTTCTGCTTTTGACCCTTGCCTGCCTCACCGTCCACTCTACCTTTGTAAGCCTTTGAACCATAATCAAATCACTGAAACTGCATGAGCTCTGCCTCAGGCGTCTGCACTTGGGTCCTATCCCCTGTGCTCTTGTAGGCTACCTTGCTAGCACCAGCCATGACATTTTTACCTGGTTTGAAAATGCAGTTTGAAAATGGTTTGATTATCATGGCGGTTGGCGGACTGTGACGTTAACATACACTAACAAATCCAGCTGCAGTCATATAACATTACCTATGAAGGCTGTCTCAAACGATTTAATTTCTCTGCTGCAGTCAAAAAAGGTACCTCATTAGGAAGGTTCTTATCCTAGTCAGATATGAAGGCAGGTGAAGCTACCTTGTGAAGCTACCTCATGCCTACATCCAGGCACGGCGGCAAGGGGGCGCTTGTGAGCTACCACTGGAATAAGCCAAGCACCCCCTGCAATTTTCTTTGGAGATTTTTTTTTAATAAAACTTAGGATCTTAGGATATAGAAACAAAGGTAACTTATATGAAAATATTATTCTTTGCCTCTTGATGAACCTAACACCTTGATAACAGGGCAAACATATTTAGTGGTTAGGGTAGGGAAAAACAATGTGACACAGAGGGGAAGAGGAGAGCTGCGACTGACCCAGGTAAAGGTGTCTTTGTTTTTGGAAGGAGTGAACGTAAACCACGCACTCAACATTTCACAATGTGCGCTGAGAAGTGTTGGTTTGCTGCTCTGATTTAAATGTCTGTGTAGCCATGATGGATTACTAATAAAGGCTTAAAATGTTCACCTTGAACAGTGTGCCTGCATGGGACATCTTTTTTCCACTGTTTGCTGTCAACACTGATTCACCCAAGGATCCACACAGCACTCCTATCCATTTGTTTCATTGTCCTGAATGTTTTGATGTCTCTTAAAACTGCCGCGCTAAAATTACCTCGGTATTTCTCAAACCCTGGCTGATGATCTGGGTTGATCACATGATCGCATGATCGCATTTGTATATTGTATTGTATTGTATTGTATATGCATTTGTATATTGTATTGTATTGTATTGTATTGTATTTGTATATTGTATATATCCCATTTGTCAATTAAAGGTGTAGAGTAGCAGCAACAGGTTGTCCTCCCGCCTGGTGCACGGTGATATGTCCAGGAAAATGGGCACTGGTGATGTGTGCCGGGACGGTTTGGGCCCAAGCCGGTAGCTCGGTCGCTCCTGCAGCTGGAGTCAGCAGCTGCTCGCTGTAGCCGGGCTTGAAGCCCAGGTCGCTGCGGTGGTTGTAGTCGGTCCTGCATGTCCCTGCCGTGGCTGGGAACCGGCGGTAGCTGCTGGCTCTCGGCTGTAGATGGAACAGGAAGCACTTGCTAACAGCTTGTTGGATAGGCAGGCCTGACGAACCTCGCTTTAAAGCATGCGGTTCCAAAACATTGAAGTGAAAAAGGTGGGATAAGCGCTCAAACTCAAATCACATTTTGAGACTTTAAAAGTACTTACGAATAATTAAAAATGCTCTGTTTAAGTTTAACCTGATGCTGCCGGATGGTTTGTTTTGTCATGTGATCATGATTTCGTGATCTCACGTGAATCCAGCTGCCTCAAGTTAGCACCTGCTGTGAATAATGAAGCTCCCCCAGCCACAAAACCTGCAGCCGCTAAGGATCAGGGGTGATTTGACTGACACACCTTCTAGCACAGGGGAAGTGACTACTTAGTGAAATCACCTGTAGTGAGTTGGGAGTAGTGGTCTAGTGCACTTACTATTTTGTAATAATGATGAGTAAACTTGATCTTTTACATGCAATTTATTAGTCCTTAACCTGTGTCCATGGACTTACCCACACAGAGTGACTTGCATGAAAGCTCATTGTGCTTGTTGTACTTTAAGCTTCCATGCTTTAGCACTCATAGCCACGTGAAAAAGCTTTCCTTCCTGTCAGCTTTTCAATTCCTGCTTGAGCAAAATAATTGTCCTGTGAATGGACTTTCCTTATCCTTTAAAGCAAAGTTAGCTCTCTCTGATTGCATACTATGGTCTCTCTCTCTCTCTCTCTCTCTCTCTCTCTCTCTCTCTCTCTCTCTCTCTCTCTCTCTCTCTCTCTCTCTCTCTCTCTCTCTCAATTGATTGCATACATACGGTGTCTCTCTCTCTCTCTCTCTCTCTCTCTCTCTCTCTCTCTCTCTCTCAATTGATTGCATACATACGGTGTCTCTCTCTCTCCCTCTCTCTCTCTCTCTCTCTCTCTCTCTCTGTCTCTCTCGTGGGTGTGTGAATATAGCTACATTCAAGGACGCTGTTAGACCTCCTTTTCATGGAACAAGCTAGTCAATCAGTGTCATTGTGCACACAAGGACTGCAATTAAAATCAGCCATCACAGCCATTTGTAAATTAACTGCATGACATTTGCTCATGTACATAATGTAAACAAGAGAAACATAAACATACAAAAGGATGACTGGTGTTAATTATGTTGTGAAGAACAATCATAGCTTGACCGCACACATCATAACTCAACTGCATTATCCTGCATTATCCTGTATTTTTATGCCTTTGACTGTACAGCACTTTGGTTGGCTCTTGAGTTTTTAAATGTGCTTTATAAATAAATGACTTGACTTGACTTGACTTGCACTCGAGTCCACTTTGAATTATTGGTGAAATTCCATGTCAATGAATTTAAATGTCAGTGACATACAGACCTTTGGGGCCAAGCAAGGCCTTCCTCTCCTTCCATAAAAATATTCTCATTCTGACGGCGTACTATAACACTGCTCTGTCACGCACCTTGTGCGTTGGATGTAACACGACCGGTACCCTCGTGCCTATTGTGGAACAGCACGGGCGGAGTTGGTAGAGGATGGGTCTCCATGCACAGGTTGGGTTTTTAGGCATTGGGTAGGGGGTACCTTAGCTGGGAACCTGATGAATCTGCCAGCTAGCTCATGTTTTTGATGTGGCAGCTGCGTCTGGCCGCCCTCCCGTTTTAACACTTTTCCACCAGCCTAAAAATGGCCGGGCCAATCACAGCCCTTTACACAGCTTTGTTTAATACACATCTGATTGGTCAATCACGGAATTCCACGTCTGTTATTTATTTCCAAACTGCTGCCAGCAGACCGCTGCTACTCCAACAACAACAGAGCGCAGCTCCCGTGCACGCCGACACTCAACATCCGGGTCAAAACATGTACTGCCGCCAAAGCACCACTAGGTGTCCCTACCCAACAGGCTACAGACATTATTGCCTCAGCTCACTGCAAACCAGCTGATCAGTGACTGATGTTAATAAAGTTGTAAAAAAACAAAACCCGTCTGTGTTTCATTCGCTCTCCGCTGTGTCACACGTTTCGTTGCTCTGATTGGTTGAGGCAAAACCCCTGGAAATGCAAATTGCACTGAGAGAATCCAGACCAGTTCACATTTGCAAATGCAATGGAGCTCATGGCATGTTGCATCCGCACACAAGGTGCATGACAGAGCAGTGATATAGTAC
>NC_139626.1:4233551-4273551 GCF_964638095.1 Poromitra crassiceps | reverse complement strand
TACATACTTTCCCCCCAGTGTTTTTACCCAAAGTTGGTAACCATGGAAACTATGAAATGTGAAATACAAAATACAAACGTTCTGACATATTAAGCCGAAATGTGTGAAAATCTGCAAAAAATTATGGATATCATGAAATTGCAGCAGTATAGAAGTAGAAGATAACTTATAAGACATTATATTGTGCATTGTAAATTAAAAATAATTTTAAGAATTACAAAATAAAATGCAATATATAACGATGAGAGGAATATGAGACTATGAGAAGACTATGTAAATGATAACTATAGGCCTTCATTTCACTGTAACTTATTCTGTCGCTTACTGTAACATGAAATGAAATATGTCACGTTACGCTTGTTTTTGCTAAATATTTAGCCTACTGTTTGTTAAGTATAGCATTAATGCACTGATGTAGTTAATGGCATAATGATGACTCTAAATACTGATATTTATTTAATACACCTATAAATAACGACACCTACAATACAAATACTGATCAAATATTGAGGTAAAGTATTCTGCTATAAGAAAAATACCTTTATAAGGTTATATTTTTTCCTAGAAATCTTCTTCTTCCAGAATGCAGTACTAAACTGGATACATCAAACAAAGCAAATTGGTTTTTCTTAGTGTTTATTATATTCATATTGTTTAACCTGTGGGGAAGGCAGTGAGTTACCTGACTTGCCATAGAGTCCCACATGAAAATTCTAGATATTACAATATCGCCACTTGCTACATTACTAGTGTTTGTCCTAGTTCAAATCCCTAGTCAAAACCCACTTATTCAAAACCACTTTTAATGTTTGATTACTTGTGTCGTGATTTAATGCTATGTAATTCTTGCTTTTAATGTGTTGTTCTCTCTGTTTTTTTAACCCATGTAATGTAAAGCGGCATTGAGTTTTTAGAAAAGCGCTCAATAAATTAAATGTATTATTATTATTATTATTATTTAATACATTTCTACCTTTCTATCATCACTCAAACAATGTTTCATTTGAAGCATAGAATCCTCTCTAGGATTTCTCTAGTCTGGCTTTATAGAGAAAGACTTTATGGAGAAAGACTAAAAAGTAGCCATCTTTTAAATTCTCCTGAGGCTTATGCTCTGCACAATGCATGTTCTCCTTTTTTAAGATATGCCTGACACTCAGTAAATGCTGAAGTAATTGGATGGCATCTGAAACATTTTTTTGGAAAAGGTGAAGAGACTGGTAAGGTTTTTTTTAGCAGAAGAGTAATTAAGGATTTCAAATTCTCCACTACAGCACTTAGTTAAGGTGTGCCTAACTGCACAATGTCCCAGTGTTATCTTGGATGCAGGAAAAAGTGCCCTGAACATTTGCAAATCCTGAACAAGGAAAGGGATCCTACTACTAAAGTTGGCGGTGAGTCTGTCTGTCTGTGTCTGTCTGTGTCTGTCTGTCTGTCTGTCTGTCTGTCTGTCTGTCTGTCTGTCTGTCTGTCTGTCTGTCTGTCTGTGTCTGTCTGTCTGTCTGTCTGTCTGTCCGTCCGCCCGAACACCCGCACTATAGGCCAGAAGGATGAGGGGGAAGAGGTCAGGGGGGAGTTAGGGGGAAGATTTAGAAACGCCCGAAGGCCACTTTGTGCTACTTTTCATTATTAGCACATCTGCACGGTCTACTTCCACCTCACTGTCACCAGTAGTCTCCTCTTCATCAGCATGGATCCATTCCTTCAGCATTGCCATTGAAATTCCTGCTTGTTCACGTCAAACCATATAGTCTGATTGTCAGGATGGGGAAGAACATCAGAATGATTAGCATGAGCAGACCGGTGCACTTCTACTCTGGATACAGGAATCTGACAGACACACGAGTGATGGACTTGATTTCCTCCAGCATATTTTATTGTCGGCCCCCATAAAGACTATAGATGAAGGTTTCTCAGATTTAAATGGTGAAGGCAGCAGGGATGAAAATGAGGTTTGCACTCAGTAACCGTGGTGACCAACCCATTCTCATACCCAACTCATCAATTAGCGCCACTCCGTCAAGAGAAAGGTACCCCCCTCTCATCAGAATGTCAGCATTAGAGATGTAATGTAGGCGAATGGGGTGAGGGCTCCTTGGGCTCTATCGTTGCAGCGGCGCAGTTTCTAGGCCGAGCGCCAGCCGCAGCGCAAAGCAGTGGGCGTGGAAAGGCGCACTTGATATCTTGGTATCGGCGCTAAACTCAGCCTCAACCATTATAACCACGCCTTTTAAGCGTAAAATTATGCATTGTCCGCTCATTGGAGAATTGCAGGGAAGAGACACACGCTTGCCTTTTAAGCTCCAATTCCTGGACAAATCCGGTAAAACCAGACAAAGCCAAGGGCTCCGCCGCCCCCCCCTCCCTTCATCCGGTCTGTCTATCTCCATATATAGGCTATTATTCCATATTATTATGCTTCTCAAACCAATCTAACTGCAGTTAAAATACTGCAAGCATGTAAATACGCTACACTATAGCAAGACCAAAGTGAAAATAATGTTCTAAATGCATCTGATAGAAAAAAATATTGCCTATGGCTGGATGTCATGAGATTAGATGAAAGTTTGGCCAGAATGATATCGTTTTATCTCTCCTCCCCCACTGCACGATGCAACATCCTCTGAATGACACCTATCACTTTTACTGGATCTGATAACTTTATTCTATTTAATTTACTGGATTTTATTATTGAGTAATAGTATTTTATTTGGCCTATATATGCGTCCCCCCCACCCCCTGCCCACAGGCTCTGACAAATATGTTCATTCTCAATAAAATCTTCAGTAATCAATCAGAGTGACTTTAAAAGCCAGATTGGCAGCAGCTGGCCAGTGTGATCAATATGGCAGAGCAGAACAGAGCCACCAAATTCACAGCTGAGGAGAAGATGGTGCTGGCGAATCAGGTGATATATCTGTCCACCATTCATTTTGAATAGCTACAAAACAACTCTTTACTGAAGTCGTTTATTAATCTATCCATCCAGGTTCAAATGTACCAAAAGACATTATTTGGGGAGGGGAATTACCCCCTCGGGAGGGCTGAGGCCTGGCGGAGAATAGCTGTCAGCGTCAGCTCGGCGTCTGGCACTGTCAGAACTTAGCTGCAGTGCAAAAAAAAGCATGACACTGTCAGACGCCGAGCTAAAGAGGCTTATATAGGCTTCTAAACAGGTGAAGGGTGTCATTGGAAATTGCTACAGATTGCCACTGCTCTCCTATAGGCTGCCCTGTTGTGCTGGTCTTACTAGAGCGGGAAACAGGCCGACGTCTTGTTCAGCACCTCGGACAGCTCCGCTGCCACAGACGGGGGAAACATTTGGAAATAATTCTAACTACTATGTTTTGCACAGAGAAAATATAAATACAACAGACTATTCTGGAATGAATAGCTGTAAGGAAGAGTGGGGTTTGAAGAAGCGCTACACAACAGTTTATCCAGTTTCTCTCTTTCTCTCTTTCTTTCTCTCTCCCTTTCTCTCACATTAAACGATATACATGCCTATAATGTCAATTATCTGAATGAAATAATAATACATATTAATTAGGAATATTAGTAATATTAGTAGCCTAGCTAATTTCGGGGGGGGGGGGGGGGGGGGTAATAAAACGTAGAGCTATATTACACATAAATGGGGATTATTATGATAGCCTAAACTAAATTTATGAAACTGCATTACAGCTTCACCCAAAGCCTGAGAAGGGTTGCAATCTTATATTCTATTGTATTCTAAAGTATTTTTTTCTATATATTGTATTCTCCATTCACTTTCCTGTCCCCGGTGCACAGAATCCTGCTTTAGGCCTGCTTTTCAAAAGCGCAAAGCGCTAAAAGTAGGCCAGGTCGGAAGATGGCTGGAAGATAGCAGTACGCCGGTATTTAGCGCCGACACGCCCACTTTGGCGCATTCAGGGACTCCGCCACGCCCATTCGGCCTAAAGCGCATTTGGCAGCCTAAAGCCTATTGCTATCTTGCCGAAACAGGCGCAAGGCACGTTTTTTTGCGGTTAAGGCCCGTAATAGCGCCGATGGCCTGTGGGAGAATAGAGCCCCTTAGGTTCGACCCCAGTTGTTGCAAGCTCTGTTATTTGCTCAGGGCCTGGACACTGAGACACCTGAGTTCTCTAAGGAAGGATATATATATATATATATATATATATAATACCTTTATATATATATATATATATATAATATATAATATATATATAATACCTTTATATACCTTTATATATACCTTTATATATATATATATATATATATATATATATATATATATATTCTGTGGGGGAGCAGAACCCAACACACCAGCTGCGTCCCAGCCAGTTCATATATATATATATATATATATATATATATATATATATATATATATATATATATATATATATATATATATATATATATAAACATACATTGTTTGTCTTTATATATATAAAACATACAATGTTCGTCTTTTTTTCTTGCTTCTTCCTGGGACCACAATAGGTAGACCCTGTTGAGTACGCTATTTGTCTTCCCCCCCTTGCTTCTCCCTGGCACCACCACAAACACTTCATCTGTCCTGTTTAGTATGTTAATATCAATTGGAGGATGCAGTAAAGCCACAACAGAAATGCTTATTCGCCTCCATTTTCAACTCAACAGGTATGTTGATCTTTTCCAGATGCTGGATTTTGCAGACCAGTTTTAAAATATTTATTTGTGCGCAGCCAATTCTCCAATGGACCTCCATGCTGGTGCCAGCTGTGGTTGCTAGGAGATCTGCCACATAAACGCCTCTGAACTCTGATTTGGTCATATACTGTAATTTGTTGATACCATTTCGTTCCATTGCAGTGTTGATACACAGCCGTATTCGCCTGTATACCCCAGGGTTCCAGTCTTCTTGAGCCTATTAAAGATTTACAAGCAGGCATTAAATATTTGATGTCTCCGAGCATTCTTCAACTTAAATGCTAAGAAATCTGAGTTGTTTGGCCCACCAAATGCAACTTTTATAATTCATGATAATCTTGGCAACCTGGCAAATACTATTAGCGACTGCCAGGATTTATATAGGTCATTTTTGATTATGAACATTAAGTCAGGATCAAGAGATGTTAAGTCTTATTTCTCCCAGTTGAGAATAAAACTAGGCCATTTATATATCTTTTTTTTTAGTTGGTAACTATTGTAACTGTGGTATTGGTTCAATGGCAAATATAGGACGCAGCAGGTTTCTAAATATATCTAACTTAACAGGAGAGATCATGTAACAAACACCTGTTCTAGATTCCTGACATTGATCCCCAGACCACATTCATCCATGGCATCCATAGATCTACAAACATTTTTGGGGGTTTTCCAAAGTCAAGATGATTGAACATTTGTGGTCTTCTTGGCTCCCAAAGTCATGGTGGAAATATGGTGAGTGGGCTTTAATGTGGCAGGGAAGGCGAGGGAAGAAGCATGCTTGGATTATACCTTCATCATTGAGCAGTGAACATTCACACAGAAGCTATTTTTCTGGTGGGTCTAAGCTCATTTCAACCACAGCACCTACTGTGTCAGCATCCTAATCTCCCAAAGAATTGGAGTGGGCAGCCTGTAATCATTTTGTGTCTAACTTTTAACATGCTGAATTACCAAATAGTCCAGGGATACTCAACTTGCTTTGTCCGGGGGCCACTTTTGTAAAATAATAGGAGGCCAGGGGCCAGTTAATAAACAAACATTAATCTGATTTTTTCTGTAGCGGATTGTAGGTTTTGGGGGTGTCAGCCGGAGTTATATTATGACAATTTTGTGCAGGATAGTTAGTTAGGTTAAGTTAAGTTACGGTAGTTAGGTTAAGTTAGTTAAGTACATACCCGCCTGGGTGGCGAGCAGACGGTGGTATTTGGCAATTTAGCTGGAGCTCAGTCAAACTTTATTTCACGTTAGGGCCACTCTGCAGCCATCGTGGGCGGGCCGCATCTGGTCCCCGGGCCACAAGTTGAGTATCACTGAAATAGTCCCTTAGGTGAATAGTGGTTGAATATTGCTAATGGTAGATGTGCAAATGACAGCTGCTGCTGCTGCTGCGCCGTTTTGATTATTTCTGAGGAGAACATTTTAGGAGAGTATTCAGCTACAGTCAATAAATCATGTTTATTATTGCATGGCTGCACCATTTAACTGTATGCTAATGTGCAATGTGAGACATGAGACACTGGCTAAAATATATCATTCATTGCTTTCTTTCAGGAAGCTTTTTTTTTTTTTTTTTACGGCATTCCAGGAAATATCAGTAGGCTAGAGAGAAGGGGTTTAATCTTGTAATGGAAATATCAGTAGGCTAGAGAAGAGAAGGGGTTTAATCTTGTAATGGAAATATCAGTAGGCTAGAGAAGAGAAGGGGTTTAATCTTGTAATGGAAATATCAGTAGGCTAGAGAAGAGAAGGGGTTTAATCTTGTAATGGAAATATCAGTAGGCTAGAGAAGGGGTTTAATCTTGTAATCGAAAATGGGATATTTTCGGCGAGAAGGGGGGAAACAATCCCCAGTCAAAACAATCAAATGGTGACCGCCATAAATCTACAGGACGATCAGACTGGCAGCACCATTCACTTCCTGCCACCCAATCTAAGTGCTGCAGGGTTGAATGTGTGAGTGTGGGTGTGTGTGTGTGTGTGTGAGTGTGGGTGTGTGTGTGTGTGTGTGTGTGTGTGTGTGTGGGTGTGTGTGTGTGTGTGTGTGTGTGTGTGTGTGTGTGTGTGGGTGGGTGTGTGTGTGTGTGTGTGTGGGTGTGTGTGTGTGTGTGTGTGTGAGTGTGTGTGTGTGTGTGTGTGTGTGGGTGTGTGTGTGTGTGTGTGTGTGTGTGTGTGTGTTTGTGTGTGAGTGTGTGTGAGTGTGTGTGTGTGTGTGTGTGTGTGTGTGTGGGTGTGTGAGTGTGGGTGTGTGTGTGTGTGTGTGTGTGTGTGTGAGTGTGGGTGTGAGTGTGGGTGTGTGAGTGTGTGTGTGAGTGTGGGTGTGTCACCGGGGTTTTCAAGTTGACATTTCCCATCACAGATGCTTCACTGAATTAAACCCACCACACCCATCCCCAAACCTCCCACTCAACGCAACACAGCTAAATAATAATAACAGCTAGACAAGTGCACTCGGTGGAGTGTAGATCTCCGCCAGGCGCGCGTTTTCCCCCAAGCTAGAGCGTGTGTGACGCGACATCGCCTGAATGTAATGTGTCAGTGACTGCTCTCATACTGAGATGCTATAGAGCCCAAGAGTCACGTGACTTTTCGTGATGTAATTTGCCCCGGAAGTAAGTTCCGCATTCCTTTTCTGCATAGACATTTCGATAAACCCTTATATCACGAGTTTTAAGGCTTGAACCAAGCCAACCCATGACCTGCTGGATCGTGAGTGACCATAAAACATTCGGTTTAAAGCTGCGTTCACACCGACCTATTAAAGTTTTTCGCTGGCATCGAGTTTACATACAAAGTCAATGCAAACGGGTGATTGAGCGTATATTCGCCCGGGAGAAAAATCGCTGGGCGTCCGAGCGACAGAGACAGAGCGATAGGGAGAAAATATGCTCGTCACTCGAGATGAAATATCCCAATTCGAGCGAAATTATGCTGGCATCAGTCGCTCGCTGTTCAACGCTGATTGGCTGCCGTGTGAGAGTGAGTCAAGGATCACACTGGCTTGGAACAAACCGCTGGTTTATTGTGTGGCAACAAACCGCATTGACAGCAGGCCCGGTTCTACGGGGGTGCAAAAGCATGCATTGCACCCTTATTTTAATTGTCTGCATGCTCAGTTGAAAAGTTTTTTTTTTTTTTTTTTTTTTTTTTTATAAATGGTGCAGCTGCACACTTACTGTTTAAACTTGAATTATAATTGTTGTTTTTCTTTGTTCTTTGATGTGAATTTATGGCTTTTTGGCACCTATATGTAACCTTTTAACCCATTGATACATGATGCAGCATTTGCGTGTACATCCCTCATTTGTGTGCGTATCCCTTTAAGACCGCGAACCGTGTTAACGTGGTTCACGGTCTTAAAGGGATACACACACAAATGCTGCATCAGGTATCAATGGGTTAAGGTTGAGATAATTGTATTATCATTATATGGTCCAAATATTTCAGTAAAGCACTTGAAATACTTGAAATATTCTTGCTTGGGTGGTATCATTCTACTTGAAATGATGGTAAAATGCATTATTTTTTAGTAAAATCTGCATCTGCACCCCTTCCTATCTAGGATGCATCCCTAGTCATCTTGTTCTGGAACCGGCCCTGATTGACAGGCTGACAGCTGACATGAAGTGAAGTCTGTACTACCGGTATGGAGCTTGCATTATAGGAACACGCTGATAGGCTTAGCTTGTAAACAATGACGGTGGCTCGTAGTGGACAAACATCATGACATTGCGTAACGTTATAGCCCCCACATGTCCGTCAATTCGTGTGCCTGTTGATGAGCGATTTAAACAGAGCGACAGAGCGATTCCAAAGGGTTGAATCAAGCGACAGAGCGAAGAATAAATATCTCGGTGTGAACACAGCTTAAGCAAGAACAAAAAATAACGCCCCCCCCCCCCCCGTTGTAAATAATAGTAATAATAACACAGCTAAATAAATAACGGTGACGGTAGGTATCTGAACCAGTGCGTGTTGGGCAACTCAAATTTCCCCTTCAGAAGATCAAAGGATGTGAAATGACCATCTATGTACAGGTCTCTGATGGAAACCAGACCCTTCTCAATCCAGGCATGGTAGTTTTTGTCTGACCATGAAGCTAAAAAAGAATGATTAAAAGAAATTGGTGTGTGGACAGAAACATCCGGTAGACTCAGAACACCCCTAACTTGGTTTAGAATGCTGCTCTTGCTTAGAAAATAACATACAGTAGCTGGCAGAGAGGAGTTGGCAATAGAACTGGCCTCCATTTTCAGCCACAGGGGGCCGTCCAAGAGTTAAATTGCTAGGGGTCTCTTGCCGCCAAAACATTATAGGGTAGTTAAATTCAAATGCAAATTCATAACTAATTATCCAGTAAGTCAGTGTATGTCTTGTTCATCATGGAAGAAAATAAAAATTAACCACCCCACACCAGAATGACATGTGATCTATTAGCGAACAATGCGTTTCTCACGCAGCTTCATCAGGTTCGCTCAAGTGAATTTTCCCAGTTTAATGTCAGCCAGGGACACATACTATATGGTTTGCTTTGAAGGAATATGGGTAACTTGTCAAATGTTAGTTGAAACATTGGTTTATGCGACTGGTGAATGCGGACGCAGGTTGGTGATGAATGATGATGAGTGTCCGAATTCACTCATCAATCATGTGTGATTTACCGCTAATTAGTGCACTAATAGAGCAGCACAATATAGGGAACTACAAACGAGGGAATAACGATCCATTCTGGCCACAGCCCCTATAGACCTGTCTTTGTCATGGACAAAACCAATTGCAATATCTTCCTTCCTGTCAGCTGATGAATTAATTTCTCACCACTTGCTCTCGATTGCTGCTGCTTGCACTTGATTATGTTGCCAATGTATCATGCCTGCGACAGACTCATTTTGCATCCCGACAAAATATGTCTAAGAGGAGCTAAACCTGAACATAAGAGAAATGAATTAGGGCTTTACTAAAATTTTGGGGAGCTGGCAGCACATCATAGGCTTCACCTGTAGTGAATCTAATTTGGTTCGACTCGGTAACCTCCAGCTCCCCCCCAGCCACGTTTCCTCCAGCTCCCCCCCAGCCACGTTTCCTCCAGCTCCCCCCCAGCCACGTTTCTTCCTCTCTCCACTCTCCTAATTGACCCTGTTCTACCTCAGACAGCCTTACCACACCTTGCTTCCTCCTACTGATGTGTTTGCTCAACAACCATGTCTCTTTGCCCTGACAGAGCTGCCTTGCTCTATAAAGCTATTATCCGTAACCATGTGCATGCTTGTCACTCTAATTACCTCCTGTCTTCTCTCCTGAATGTTCTCTCATACCACCTTCCTAAGCTTTTGACAGCTGGGCTTCTCTAAAACGGATCTAATTTGTTCTTCCTCTACATCCCTCATGTAGATTTTTTTTTGCCAGTTTACCATTAACAACGGAGACGCTCCTCCACTCAGCCGAAAGGAGAACTTCACTGCTGATCTATTTTGCACATGATCTCACACATATCCAAAAACTGTCAACAGTTTTGCAGGCATTTAGTTTGACAGTTACTGAGAGTTGATTTGAGTTAATTAAGTTGTGGACCAGTGATGTCACACAACTTTACTCAAATCAATCAAATTAACTGTCGAGCTAAGTGTCGGTTGACAGTTTTTGGATATGTGAGATCATGTGCAATGTAAATCAGCATTGCTTTTAGGTGAAGTTCTCCTTTAACTGTCATCCTCATCCTAGCCCAATTTATATTATTATCCCTAAACCTCCCTGGCATTATTTTATTCCAGCCTTCTCTGCATGCTACCTACCACTCGATGCCTAATGATTAACTGCCAAAGTGAACGCTAGAAGGAAACGTTCTGCCCTGCCATGTCTCCATGCTGGAGTAAACGCTCGTGAAGTATATCTGAATATCTTGGAATATGCCTGACCAGATTTTTTAGGATGATTGGAACAAAAATCGAAAATCGCACAATAGGCTGATTGAATTTTGTGCCAAATCATGCTGGTATCTCAGCTATTTGCACTGTTGTGTGAATGAAACCTACTGTATGCCTTTCTAAGTGACTTGACAGCCTCTCCATCACAACACCAAAGAGAACCCTTCTACATGCAGGAGCCAAAGAGGTCACAACTGAATAACCTCTCCTGATTATGTGGTTGTTAGGAATGAAAATCCTTCCTGGTCTATTCCATGACAGAATAAACGGTGTCTTCAATGCTATAATGTCATAAGCTTCCAGAAGAAGAAGAAAATTGTCCAAACTTATAAATGAAACCAACTAGTAAAGCGAATTAATATTCTGATCTATTTGATCTTTGGGGGATCTATGCTTATTACTTGCACATGATTTCCACTTTTGGGGAATTCCAGCCCCCCCCCCCCCCCCCCCTTCCCCCTTTGCTATTAAATCAGGGTGTAAGCATCTTTAGGTGATGTCACATTGATGTCACAATTCACTGTATCAGGTGCTACAATATGAAAAACAATCAATGCACTAGAAGACCGACTAGAAGGTTTCCTTTATATTATTCAATCAATGACAGCGGTAGTTGTTTTTGAGGAATGTTTGTATATTGCTTATACAGGTATATTCCGCTAAATATTGTATTGAAGACAGTGCCATTTGTGCTCTACTCTCTGCCTACAATATGACTGCCATTCAATTTAAATGTATAGTGTATTTATATATTTTTAAATCAGATTTTATAATAGGAATATGATGTTTCATTTACAAGCACAAGAGTAAGGAAACTGCGGTTTCTAACAAGTTTTTTGATAAACGCATGCCAGCAGCCGTGTTTGCGCTACAACTAAGTGCAACCTTAAATGCTTTCCTCATTGACAGATACAGGAGTTGGGTTGATACCTCTGATTTTGCCCTCGGTTGTTAACCTGTCATATGATGCTTTATTGATGCTGTGTGTTGAGCCTCAAGGTGCAATTCTTGGTCCAGTACAGTCTCCTCTATATTACCTCTGGTCATTTTACCTGTTGGCATCTCTTTTTGTTGCTCTGTCAGCCATGCTTAACTATGTCTTTCAGTTAAACAAACAATTCGAGGATGTATTACTTGACTTTCTGCTGATGTCAAGGACTGGATTTCCCAGAAGTTCTTTCAGCTCAGACAAAACCGATGTCCTGTTGCTGCCTGTGAACACAGCTCTAGACAAAATCACTTTTCTTTTGTTATTTAATTCCATACATCAAGATTAATCTATCAATGTAGAGGAGGACAACAGATGCCAATTCGCTGCCAGCTAACTCCTGTGCAATTACTTTTTAATTATGCACTGGCCCTATAAAACATAAACAATGAAATTAACGAAATCAAATTAGTTATCTTCATGATTCATGTTTAAACCTTCAGCGACATAAGATTAGATTGGTTTTGTCTTTTAATGACACTGAGAGACTCAGACACACTTTTATATCATTTCCGCTTAACTTCTATGCCCTGTTTGGTCGTCTCAATTACCAAGCTCCACTTTGCACTTACCTGTGCTGCCGGGATATCTATGAATATGAAGCATACCCCATCATCCCCCCTTTTCTTGACAACTTGATTTCAGAATACAGTTCTACAGTTTTACCACCAAGAGGCACTATCCCAATGCAGCCTTTAATCATCAGTCCTACCCTATATGTGGTCACCGGCGGCCAGGTCAAAATCCATACGCTCGCCATGAGCAGCCATTCCAAAAAGAGAGGCAGCTGTGTCAGCTCCTTATATAAGGGATTCACACGGCACCTCCTCCCCTCTCTCATCGTTGCGTCGCTCCTGCCCAGATTGCTGCCCTAGCTTGGCTGCCTGGAACTCTCCAAGCCTGGAGGAACGTCTCTGGTGAATAATGAGCAGAAAGAGGACATAAAAGAGAAAAAGAGATGACAGGAGGAGGTGAGACGTGCCTGAGGGGATCATTTGAATTGAAGATTAGGCTGACTAAAGACTGAGCGAGCAAGACGGACCTGCAATAGCCAGGCACTCTTGAGCATCTGCAGGCCCACCCACGTCTTGCCCTGGCCCACCCAAAAAAAAAGAAAAAAAAAAGAAATAAATTAATTGGTTGTTTTCTAGAGGCAAACTTGCTGCTGCCTTGCTAGCTAATGGTTTTGTAGCTTAAAAACGCAGGGCACATCATCTCCAGAGTCTAATGCATGACGACTTCATGACATCTAGGAATTTTGTGCGCTTCCCACGCAAAATTTTGTCATGCAATTGCCCCACCAATTTTATCCAGGCCCACCCAATTTTATCCAGGCCCACCCAATTTTATCCAGGCCCACCCAATTTTATCCAGGCCCATCCATAATTAAATTTCTGCCTACGCCCCTGACGCACGCACGTGCACGCACGCACGCACGCACGCACGCACACACACACACACACACACACACACACACACACACACACACACACACACACACACACACACACACACACACAGTCTTACTTAAATCACTTTTGGGGTATCAGACTGTATGCATTCCCTGGAGACTTACCCTATCTCACGTGGTCAGACCCGTCTTACGTCAGCATGCTTCCATCGATGGAGGGTCTGAAACACAAGTCAGCATCTCCAGGTTTTGCCATATAGAAATTTCTATGGTAAAATCTGATTGGCTGTGTATTTTTCCCATCTCTGTATTTCGAATCATGCGCTCAGTGTTACAAGCTTTCAATTGCAATTATCAACATAAAGATGAAAAAGAACTAGGGACAAAATTGCCCCTTGTCGGACCCCATTACTAACCACAAAAGGCGCTGATACACTATTGCCCCATTTAAAGAACTGAGTTTTCGACGCATGTATTTGTTTACAATTTCCTTTAAGGCATAAATACAGAGGTGCCATGATTAGCTTTCAAACCAAACTGGTTGTCTGTGGAGTTAATGTACTCCTTTATTCTATCCAGCAGAATTATTTCTAGGACTTTTGATACTGTAGTATATGCTGGCTAAAGCTATGGGCCTGTAGTTATCTAGGCCAGAGGTTCTCAAATGTTTTTCAGCCAAGGACCCCTTACAAGATAGAAAATATACCGGGGACCCCCTCATTCTGATTTGTGATTTTGGGCTAAGCTTAATTGTTTCCACGGTAACGTGCTTGACTTTTAATTTGATAGGTTTGTTATTAGAATGTAATCCATGAACCATTTTAGATTTAAAGCATAAACTATTTTCGTTGAACTATGAAGATTTTGCAAAAAAAAAATATATATATATATTTTTTATTACATTACATTTACATTACGTCATTTGGCAGACACTTTTGTTTTGTCCAAAGCGACTTACAATATCACAATTTGTCAACAGTACAGAAAACCACTATGCAACACAATCAATGACAGCCAAGATATTTTGATAGACTAGCACCATGTAGGAAGTAGTTTGAGAAGGAATAATTAACATGTAGCATGTAGCATTTAATTTTTTAATAAAAAAAAAAAAAACTTTTTTTTTTTTTTTACTTGAAAACTTTTCGCGGACCCCCTGGCAAAGTGCCACGGACCCCTGGGGGTCCGCGGACCCCCATTTGAGAACCACTGATCTAGGCTACTTACTTTACCAGCTTTCTCCTTAATAACGGGCACTAAGAGAACAGACAGCATTGAGTCTGCTAACAAGCACATGGCACATAAAGCCAGGAGAGGAGCTGTCCTTGGACTGGCATATTTCAGGTGCAATGACCTGATGGAAGTGTTCTTCACAGTAAGGACGTAGTGAATGATTTGAAGTGTGGACAGAGAGCTTGGCCTGTTACAAAGGTCTATAATCCAAAGTGTAGGCGTTAGGTGGCTTTGTGGATTTCCATTCTAAGCTTCTCCTCCGAGCCACTGTAGGAGGGACGCCAAGGCAATTATGTCTTTAATATTCCGTGTTAGTGAAAAATCATCACCTGGGACCCAAAAAATGGCAAACTCAAAACTAGGCTGCAGTGTCTATGCATTACATGAAGTATTAAAACAAGTGGAGCAGAGCTCTGTCAGCTTGGGCCAGGCCGGCCCCAAGCATGTGAGTCAATTCAGTCTGCCGTGACAGGGTGACAATCACAGCTATCACTGATATCCAGATAGATCCTGGACAATTTGGCTTTGCTGTACTGTAGATAGATCCTGGACAGAATGGCTTTGCTGTACTGTAGTAGATAGATCCTGGACAGTTTGGCTTTGCTGTACTGTAGATAGATCCTGGACAGAATGGCTTTGCTGTACTGTAGTAGATAGATCCTGGACAGTTTGGCTTTGCTGTACTGTAGTAGATAGATCCTGGACAGTTTGGCTTTGCTCTACTGTAGATAGATCCTGGACAGTTTGGCTTTGCTGTACTGTAGATAGATCCTGGACAGTTTGGCTTTGCTGTACTGTAGTAGATAGATCCTGGACAGTTTGGCTGTGCTCTACTGTAGATAGATCCTGGACAGTTTGGCTTTGCTGTACTGTAATAGATAGATCCTGGACAGTTTGGCTTTGTTGTACTGTAGTAGATAGATCCTGGACAGTTTGGCTTTGCTGTACTGTAGTAGATAGATCCTGGACAGTTTGGCTTTGCTGTACTGCAGTAGCATCGGTGAACAACCTTAAACTGTATTAAGCCGAGGCGAACGTAGGATGTAGTGTCTATGAAGTTGCAAAGCAGCGTGCTTTAACCCTGATCCCGGTCCCGACACTCAGAGCCCAGAGAGTTCCTGTGCTGCCCTTCAAGACCTATCTTCTCATCTGTCCCTCCTTCCACAGGTGACTTTCCTCAGAAGAACCCCAGACCCACTTGACAGGAAGCAGACACTGTCATTAAAAAACGCACATCTGCCGACGAGGGGGCTGGGGGGAATGTTAACTCTGCCATTTGATGTGACAAGGGCATTTCAACAACCTGACATCCTCGACAATAAGGGATGTGGTGCCGTGAGCTTTATTTCTAAATATTCTTCAAATCATCTTTGATTTACTTTTATGAGTTAGGCAGCGGCGCACCAGGCAGAATGTTAATGTAAGAGAGGCGACACAAAGCAAACCCCAAAATTACAACCTTTTATCAAATCTCACTTAGGCCTATCCTATATTAAGAATGCAAAGTGTGTCTGTCTCTGACTGTGTGAGTGAGTGAGTGAGTGAGTGAGTGAGTGAGTGAGTGAGTGAGTGAGTGAGTGAGTGTTCGGCCACAGCCATTTTAGGTGCGATCATGCTGAATCTTTCAGGAAGTGTACCCCTGCGGGTGACCGGAGCTGGATCTTTGAATAAGGTAATTAAAGGAGAAGTTTTTTTTTTTTTTTTTTTACAACCTGGACCTTATTTCCAGCTCCAGAGTGGAGGAGCCCACAGGGGAGCAGAGTTGTAATCAGCCAGGGAAGTGGACTATGGAAACCTCGTGGGGAGAGAGAGGAGACGCTGCATGCCAACTCTGCGAGCGAGGCCTGGCTAAATGGACAGGGACGGGTATTCCATTAGTGCTCTATTATATAATTGGAGCAATTGGTCTTTTGCGGTGTCTTCAATATTACATCTGATATAAGGGGATCCAACACAAGCACAGTTGTTAATCATATGACATTCATCTCTTTGTCGTTTTTCAACACCTTGGTCTCTAGTTTGCAACATTCAATCTTAGAATGATCCGTATCCTTCAACTGCCTGTGGTGACGTGACATGCTGTTACTTCTAAACATTTATATATAATAGCAGTTACAATGCATTTTAGAGGGAATAAGCCAGTGTGAACTCATGTATAGCCTATGCAGCTGCAGGCTATTTTGAAGTCAACTTGTTATGCTTTGTAAAAAAAAAAAAAACACACATCTTAGAACACATGCCTTTCTGGTTATAAAAAATAATAATGTGAAAATATAAAAATGAAAAGCAAATCTGTTTCATATAAAAATCATGATGCATCCATTAGCTGTTTTTACCATCCTATATGGAATATTATGTTTGCAATATTACATGATGATGATGATGATGATGATGATTGTTATTAAGGACTCTAATAGACTGGCTATTTATCCATTATAACCTTTTACTGTTCAATTTGATTTTGAATATCATTTGTGAAAGATACACCAGAGCAGATGAAAATAGCACAGGCAATTGAGATCAAATGTTGGGAATCTTACTTTGTATATTGTGTCATACAAGTTAGAACCTACAGCTGTGCAAAGAAACCACACGCAGCATGTGCGCATAGTACACATTACAAAAAAAGATTTGCACCATTACAAATATGACATCTTGGACTTGAAAATTGGTGTTAGTACTATTGATATTGATTAGTATCCACCTATTGTTTCATATGGGACTCATTACTCATCAGCGAAATACACATCAGATGTATCATCAAAATGCCAATGTGTATGAGACTAGCTGATCTACTACTGTCTTGTTACTAGACTAGGCTGACACTAAAATAATTAGTGCTAGCATAATGGGAGGGGTTCTTCAAGTTAAAGGCTTTAAGTTGCAATCCTGGCTCTCACAAAGCAAGAATTGATTCTATGGGAATATCTTTAAAAAGGCTTTTGTTTCCCAGTCTTCTCCATTCTTTTATTTCAAAGTTTGAGCCAGTAGTCGGACTACTTCAAAGGCAGCAGTAGGTCTCTTGTGCATTCACTGTAGCCAGAACATATTGTGATTCTTACTAGGGCGCATACACTGCTGCTTCATCACTTTAGCTAGAATGAAAGACAAAAACCCCTCTTTCTAATTATTGATTTCCATGAATAATCTACATTTTTTACCGTCTGTGGAAGAGCCAGTGTGTGAGTGGAAAAGCCAGTGTGCGAGTGGAGTGCGAGTGGTTGGGACAGAAAAATAAGCTTTCTTGCTTTCCTGTATGCTCTCGTAAAGACGGATTATCAGACAAGGGCCCCTGGGCACAGGTAGCTACTAACCCCCTCCCAGCACGTTTACAGGTAAGCTGAGGGGAACACTCACTGTGGCAGTGGTGATACCTTCAAAACAAAATGTTGAGGTTATCATAGGGGGACTTGTGGAGCTTTGCTGTTGATATAAATGACAAAGCCCTTCGACTGTGGTGCAGTAAATGTAGTGACGGCATTATCATGTATCTGGCTCAGGGGGCCCCTGAGCTCTTGGGGCCCCCTGAGCTCTTGGGGCCCTGGGCCTGTGCCCAGTTGGCCTGTTCAGTAATCCACCCATGCTTGTAAACAAGTGAAAACCAGTTTAGTGCAGTTTCGTGCTTGTCAGCTGTGAGTGTCTTGCAAGTAAATGCAAGCTTGTAGATAACGAAGGGTTGTAGTTTCAAGGTCGTCATTTCAAAATCTAATAATAATAATAATAATAAAAAGCTGCAGCGATAGGAAAACACAAGTATGTTTTAAAGTCTACAGATTCTCCGAAATCTTTATAAAAACTCTATCATACAAATCTATTGTGTGCAGTTCTCTTGTTTTTCCCCTTCTGAATGTATCATTTTGTAAGTAACAACTGACACATTGTTTCAATAAGTCTGCACTAAAGTTTGTATGAATAAATCAGAATTTGTGAACACTATAGTTCATGTGCTGGCACAGTCGTGACATTTTGTACTTCCCAACATTTTTTATGCAGTAAACCTGAACAGCTGGCCTTAACCTGGATGATTTTGTGCTTTTGCATGTGCCAAAACGTAATAGGAAATGTGTTCTCACAATAATAATGACAGCACAATTTGTGTAGCTCTTTTCTTACGCTTGAAGTGCAGACTTCCTTTAGACACTCCGGGAAAAGGAGAGCTGAAAGAGGACAAAGGATGGATAATAATGGATGAGGATAAAAAGCAGCAGAAGCAGATATTCAGTCAAATATTCATCATTGCCGAATTCAGTGCAGGTGGCACCGTGGCAGAGATCTGCACCGGCTCAGGTAATGGAGAGGAAGAGAGGTTGAGGGGACATGACCCAAGGCAGTGAGGTTGAGGGGTTATGACCCAAGGTGGTGAGGTTGAGGGGTCATGACCCAAGGCGGTGAGGTTGAGGGGTCATGACCCAAGGCAGTGAGGTTGAGGGGTCATGACCCAAGGCGGTGAGGTTGCGGCTGCAGACGTGGGCCTCTAAAGACATAGATAAAAACATGGAATTAAACAGTAGTGTACGTTCAACATTTCACAGTGTGAAGAATATGAGCCTACAGGTCTGTGGCTACACAAGCCCAGAGGTCTGACCTCTGACCTGCACTGGATGTATCTCAATCCGTAACGTTTCAAGAATAACAAGTTTAATTGTATTCCCATCAGGCTTATTCTGGGAGAAGTACATTCTTTATATATTTTTTTAATAGGAGTTATTTACTGCTGTAGGAAGGTTCCTGTGTCAAGGTAAACTCTGACGTGTAATTGTGTATGAAGCAGTGCAATTCATTTGATTAATACATGTATTGTAATTAGTGATCAAATTCTTTTACCATTTTGTTATCACATGTTCATAAAATACGGCCATAAGGCATGACTATAGGAGTTGGAATTGTTGCTATTACTCTTTTGGTAACCAAGGAACTATTGCGCCATCTTTCTTTACTAATTTAACATAAGGACGAATCAGCATAACGTCACTGCCACCCAAAAATGCATAACCCCGCGGCAGTTAACTAGTATGAGTTGTGCCAAACAAACGGTAATATCTCCAAAACTATACATCACTTTGCTTATATTTTTGACATTCTGAGTGAGAGCAGAATTAGCTCAAGAGTTTGAAGTATAATATATGCATGTCGTGTTAAAGTTGTGTGAACTGTCGCAGTTTTTAAATTGTAAACACGGTCAGCCGGCTAGAGTCAGACGCTCAAACCCAGGCTCCATAGGGTTCCATTGGCCGTTGCCACCCAGTGACGCGGTTTGTTTACCAAAATGCTGCTCGGCTGATCCTTCGTATAACTTCATCAAGCTCAACAAGCTCAAGATGAAGCCTGAGCAAAATCACATATGAACATTGTTAAAGGATTGCAATTAAACTGCAATTACTTGCAGGCAACAATTAGCCAGCAAATTGCAACATTTCAAATCAGAATTGGAATATTCTCCGGAACAAATGGTTGCAGGGGTTGGCTTGGGCGGTGGCAATTCTTCATTCTCTCTTCTTCGACTTGGTGTCAGGCAGTTGTGTGATGAAGTGCAGCTCACAGCCAATAACCCACTCAGTAGTGCGGACAACCTTCTGGAGAACGTCCTTGAAACAGGAGGAGAGACAGATATGCTACACTATAATGGTGGGTGTGATTATGCTTACGGTTATTGATTTGCAAAAATGGACCATGGGATTGGTTGTGCATGAGATGTTCTTGTCCCATTTAAGGGGGTTGGATGAACTTGAACGACTCGGCTAGATTGACAGCTGAGTCAATCCAAGGGGTAGATGAGACGACTTTTACATGCAAAGATTGACTTCCTTTGGAATGTATCCTCATATCAATAGTTTTGACTGTACGACCTTAGGACACATCATAGTGTGAGGCACTGGGGCAGTGGTGGCCCAATGGTTAGAGAAGCGAGTTTGTGACCGGAAGGTCGTCGGTTCAATCCCCAGGACCGGCAGGATAAATCTGGGTGGGGAAAGTGAAAAGGCAGCGCTTGCCCCTCCCTCATTACCACCACTGAGGTGCCCTTGAGCAAGGCCCCTAACCCCAACTGCTCCAGTGGAGCTGCTCAGTGGCCAGCAGATCAGACTGTGGTTGTACTGGTCAGCTTCCAGGTATGAATGTGTGTGTGAATGTGAACAGGGCACTCCTGAAAAAGAGAGCATTGCTCTCAGTGAGACTCCCCCTGTATAATACAAGGTACAAAAGAAAAAAAAAAAACTAAGCAGGCTACGTTTGTCGTGGTTGGTGATGAGGGAAGCCACAGTGTTGTTATCTACCAACTTAATCAGTTTGATAGCTGGCTGCAGGTGCAATTATTGGTACTGTATAAAGCGAGCCGCCGAGGAGAGGGGGAGAGCACACATCGCTGAGGTGCACCTGCGCTTACACAGCAGGGGTCTCATCAGTAGAGTCCATGCACATTGCCTTCAATCTGTCAGGATGTCAGATATCCACCAGCAGATTGATGGGCTGATGTTCCACTGACAGGTTTGCCATGATGACGGTGATGAGGGCCATGATGATGGTGTTGAACATGCTGGTGTAGCAGTCAGGAGACTCCTAGACATTCAATACAGCATGAAGCCATTGTTCAATGTCCGGGAGGATGTTTTCCTCCAGCGTGAGTATATTGAGTGGCTGCCACGCTGAGCTATTGTTGGTCAACCGATTCACTCATCCGGGCTGTTCACACGCTAGTGCGGTTTTGGCAATGCTAACGGCCTAATTGCCGAGCTGATGTAGAACATGGGTCCCAGTGTTTGTGTGTCAAAACTGTCATTTGTACCTCTGAAGGATTACCAGAATATATGGATTAGCGGAATATGTGTGCCAAGAGGGGCTTATAGGAGAGTTGAATACACCTTTAAAAAGTGGAGTGAAAGTGATCAGAATGCGATCAAATGCGAATGTAACGATCCGACAGATCCTCTCTCCCTTTGTAATGAAACTGAGCTACAGGCACCTGGGCATGGAGATGAAACTGAGCTACAGGCACCTGGGCATGGAGATGAAACTGAGCTACAGGCACCTGGGCATGGAGATGAAACTGAGCTACAGGCACCTGGGCATGGAGATGAAACTGAGCTACAGGCACCTGGGCATGGAGATGAAACTGAGCTACAGGCACCTGGGCATGGAGATGAAACTGAGCTACAGGCACCTGGGCATGGAGATGAAACTGAGCTACAGGCACCTGGGCATGGAGATGGAGACCTGACCTGAACTCCACTGCTCACATCAAAAGAAAAGAAAGTAGATCAAGTAAACCCATTTCAAACTGCCTCAGTCGCAACCTATAAAGAAGGAAGATACATCACTTACGTCAGAGGCAGATTTTGGGGCCAGTTGTATGGAAGTGAATGGGGCAGACATGGAAAGTCCCACTATAAACCATCATATCTGTCTCGTTTCACCTTTGATTGAAAAATGCTGTTGATGTTGATGTTGACTGATCCCCCCCCCCTCAAAATCTAACTGTGCGCGTTAGTTTTCCTTATTCTTGGTCTCCAAACAGATGATTGCTCTGTCCAGCAAGCTGCATATAGCTCAACTCAAGCCCGTGTTTTGTTCTAGCTAGCTTAGCTAACTACATCATGATACATGATGTAGCTAGCTTAGCTAAATACATCGTGATACATGATGTAGCTAGCTTAGCTAACTACATCGTGATACATGATGTAGCTAGCTTAGCTAACTACATCGTGATACATGATGTAGCTAGCTTAGCTAACTACATCATGATACGGGGACTGCCCCCTAGTCCGACATCTCACGAGACCAACACCTCATGGTTTTGGGTTAGGGTCTGGGGGAGGTTAGGTTTAGGCGTGGGGGTGGGAGAGGTTAGGTTTTGGGTTCGTGGGGGTGGGAGAGGTTAGGTTTTGGGTTAGGGTCTGGGGGAGGTTAGGTTTAGGCGTGGGGGTGGGAGAGGTTAGGTTTTGGGTTAGGGTCTGGGGGAGGTTAGGTTTAGGGTTAGTGAAAAACGGGGAATACTGTATAGAACCCGGGGAACATAGACATGATCCCCTGTCCAATGCCTCTTTTTTCGGACTCGTGAGGTGTCGGACTCGTGAGGTATCGGACTAGTGCCATGGCACCCATGATACATGATGTAGCTAGCTTAGCTAACTACATCATGATACATGACCGAACGGGGCAGGTCCGACCTATTATGTCATGTGTTTTCTTTCATCTGGAGAGGAGGAGCAGACAGAGTTGAATTGAAGTGTAATGAAAGTCAACATTGGGTGAGTGGTAGATAAAATGACTGTTTGAGATGGGATGAATATAGACCATTATGCTGTTCACAGGGCTTAAAGCAGCCAGAAATGTCTCCGACTGCTGATGGGGGGTGGTGGGTTAAGTTCAGTTTAAATGTAGCACTCCCGCTGCAAAACAATGCTAGCTTGAGCCAAGGCACAACTACAATGGCAAAATTCTAAATCCTTTCCACAGCATTTTCTTTAGCCCAGAGAGGAACTGAGAGGAACAAGGAGTAGGGAGGTAAAGAGAAGGGAAATGTGAAATTGAAATGACAATCAGGACACTCACAGTATGGACAACAAATCAAAACAATTCTTTTGAAATGTATTTGCATAAGCATTTTCTCATATTTAGCTTACATAAAAGGAAAAGGAAAAGAATATGGACTACTTCTGTCACCCTGTATATGTAACCCCTCCTTCTGGTTCACCCACAGCAGACTGAAGAACCACGCTACAACTTCTCTCAGGTTCACAGCATTTATTTTCCAGCCGAGCTGTAAACAAACACACGATTGTGGATGGTGCCCCATACTGTAGGTGAAGACGTCAGCTAGCAAAGGGGTGTACAACTCTCTCACATAGTGATCGTATAGTTTTTCCTTTTACAAAATAAAATAAAACCTCTACAAATAAAACATACAAAATATGTATTTTGTGTTCTCACATAAACTACCATGAACCCATTTTTTCTATATTTATATCCAAAAATAAATAACAATATTTCTATGCAAAGTTTTTACAGTGTTCATAAAATAGTGCAAACATACCTGTAAACAAACACACGATTGTGGATGGTGATGACTGTCATTTATACACACAGCTCCATGCCCCGCCCCCTGCACACCAGAATAGGAATACATTCAACACACTGAAGCAGTCGCAATGTTGCATTAGTTGCGCAATACTTCGTTAGAACGATAGGGCATGACACAGCAGCAGCTAACCACTACACAAGCTAACACACTTCACTAGATCAAAACAACAGCATTGACGGTGGAACTGCAACTTACAGACAGTCACATAGCGTGACCAGACTATACACTTTGATCTGAGTTAAGTTAGATTTATAACTTAGCATTTGACAAAAGTCACGGAGCTGTTTCAGTATGTACCATAGGTGAAGACGTCAGCAAGCAAAGGGGGCGAGCTGACGACTTCCGGGTTGCTATGTTTACCACCATCCACCACAAGCCACAAGAGGGCGCTAAGTGCAACAAATAAAAAGAGAAACCTTGCATAGATTAACAAAATGTAAAACCAAAGAAAGTAATAAACCTGCAAGACTTGCTTGCCAGATGAAAAATAATAAAGAATTTTGTCGAACTTCAACAAACTATAACAACCGTGTTACATCACAGTTATGAGTAATTTGTAGGTTTTAGTTAAAAGCATTTAAGGTCATTTCAATGGAGAAGAGTACTGAGCTGCCTTCAGCAGACACCATGATTGTTTACATGACATTACAGTACCTTGCCAAACAAAAAGACTGTCAGTTACATGAAAACTGCAGAGCCCAGAGATGTAACCGTGAAGACTATCTCCAGTGCATTGCTGATTGGAGATACAGTCCAATTAAGTTTGTCCTTGTATGGGTTATCATAAATATGGGCTGTGGATCAATGCAGGGATTGAGTTCTTTTGAATTATACACACATTGGAACCACCTTGGGTCCAAGTTCCCATACGCACATAACATGTGGAATACATAATGTACTGTAACCCCAGAATAAAAGAAACACCAGCAGCATAATATGTTTTAGTGTCTGGAACCTAATTGGTGGGGTGCTACCGCAAGACATTCCCATGGTAAGAAATGCTACAACACAGGATGAATGTGATGACTCAGAATGGCTCTTTATGTATTTGCATTTACCTTGCCCTAACCCATTGATACCTGATGCAGCATTTGTGTGTGTATCCCTTTAAGACCGCAAACCGCGTTAACGCGGTTTGCGGTCTTAAAGGGATACGCACACAAATGAGGGATATACACACAAATGCTGCATCAGGTATCAATGGCCTAAGGCAGAGGTTTTCAAAGTGGGAGGTGGGTCTCCCGGGAGGGGGCGTGGGGTTGGGCTCTAAACTGTTTCAGGGGAGGCTCAGTGAATGCAAGTGAAAAATGTTAGATTATTATTAAAATATCTCTTAGAATAGCCTAAATGTATGTGATTTGGTTAAAGTTCAGAGATGCAGTGGTTGTGGGGGGAATTTACAGTTTTTCCCACATTCCCAGAGTTGGAACAAATAAATGCCTTCAGTGCAGTCTGAAGTATGTCAAATAGCAAAATCCAGGCTATCTTGGCTCAATTGTTGAGTGTCTACGGGATCAAATAACATAAAAAGTATCCCATCCAGGAATTGAGCGAGAGGAGCTCCTTTTTGCAAGCTTTGTCTGGGCGGAGGCCCACCTGCCCTAAGGGATTTAGCAGAACTAAACCACGCTAGGAGGAAAAGGCACCCGTGACATCATAGCAAAGCCACCAGAAATATGCCCCATGGGAAAGAAGCGTTGAACAGGATTTCACTGTTCATTTTTTATATTATTTTTTGGAGGGCATCTGTTGCCTTTATTCGACAGGAAAACAGGTAGACAGGAAATGTAGGGGGAGAGAGAGGGGCTGACATGCGGCAAAGGGCCACGGGTCGGATTCGAACGTGGAGCGGCCATATGGGAAGGACTAAAGCGTGAATGATGCTAAATAGACGTATGGATGTATGGAAGCGTCACTCCCAATGGAGGGAGGGGGCTACACCGTGTGTGGGAGGAGCTGTGATCAACAGAGCTCTCTGGATGACAAGCAAGTAGAGCAAACCAGCATCAGCCATAGCAAACGCTTTAGGATTCATCACTTCACCAGAAGGTCAACGACCTTTCTGTGATTGTATTTCTATGTTGTTTTTGTCTTCTACAATTGATGTGACCGCTATGCTGCATACTTGCACTAAGTCAAATTCCTCGTAGGCCTATGTACGGTAATCTGATTACTTACTGTGGCTATTCAAGTGAATCTGAATCTGATAATTCAGGTTATTTTCAACCTGAACTTGAATGCGGCATCAAAGTGGTGGAAATGGCATTCGTCTTGTAGAATGACTCGTTCGCCTAAACATGCTCAGAAATGTGCTACCAATGAACACATAGGCCTATAGCTAAATGCCCAAACTCCAAAGTCAGTGGAAACTCCATTGGCAGTCTAGTCTATTTCTTGTTATCAACGTCAGGCTACATTTCCTCCCATCTTTATTAATTCACTGTCAGAACAAATAATCTGATGAAACCTTTATGAGCTACTAAACCACCACCACCACAGATACATCATCCGTTTTAACATTGCTGCTTATTATACTTCCAATGCTGTGGTCACAGCAAATCCAGCCCAAAGATTCATCTGCACGTCAGTGATGGCCACTGCTCCAGATATGTAATGTATACATTTTTAATTTCACTCATTCCTTAATGATTACTGCATAATTAAGTAGCCAGCCAAGTGCCTAGCTGACTCTCAGCATGTTATTCCATGCGTTCGGTCAGTCGGTAGTGCTGTAAATCTGTCCTCAGGAATTATTCCTTTCCATGAGACTCGATAGAGAGATAGATAGATAGATAGATAGATAGATAGATAGATAGATAGATAGATAGATAGATAGATAGATAGATAGGTAGGTAGGTAGGTAGGTAGATAGATAGATAGATAGATACATAGATAGATAGATAGATAGATAGATAGGTAGGTAGGTAGGTAGGTAGGTAGATAGATAGATAGATAGATAGATAGGTAGGTGGAGGATAGATAGATAGATAGATACATAGATACATAGATACTGTAGATAGAGATAGGTAGATAGATAGATAGGTAGATATATAGAAAGATAGATAGATAGATAGATACATAGATACATATATACTGTAGATATATAGGTAGGTAGGTAGATAGATACATAGATACATAGATAGATAGATAGGTAGGTAGGTAGATATACAGTAGGTAGACAGATATTGATAGATAGATAGATAGATAGATAGATAGATCGATCTATCGATCGATCGATCGATCGATAGATCTATTGATTGATCGATCAGATGCAGAGATGACAGACACAGGATGAAGTTTAGTCTTTTTACTGACATTGTAAAGCACAAGAATAAAGAAAGAACAACTGCCAACAACAGAGCAGGAAAACGGCCGGCCGACAAGATAAACTAAAGGATCCGTTTGAAAGTTGATCAGTTCAGGAGAACCTCACACAGGAGTCTCAAAACGTGGAGAGCGATCACCAGGAGCTTGCTGGAGTGGCATGAAGGTAAGTGAAGATCAGCAGCGAGGTCTGAAAGCACAAATGGTTATATAGGCTGCCAAACAGGTGCAGGGAATCACACTAGAAATTAAGATAGATTATCACCGCTCTCCCATATAGGCTGTCTCCTCCCGCCGCTGTTACTGTGTAGGGGGAAGAGTGCCTGTCCAGCACCTCGGACAGCTCCCCTGCCACAGACAGAGAGAGAACCGCTGCCCTGCACTCCAGTGGATGTGTGAGGTCACGGTGTGCATATCGTTGGCCACATGCATTTGTGTTGTACAACGGGTGTCATGTGACAAATAAAGATGAGTTTGTCCGTCCAGCTCTCTTGTTATTTATGTACAGAATTCTACTGTGTGTGTGGACATATTTGACTTATTTGATTAGGGTGCTCTAAGGAGGCACAATGTAATAAGGTATCTGTGTGTGTGTGTGTGTGTGTGTGTGTGTGTGTGTGTGTGTGTGTGTGTGTGTGTGTGTGTGTGTGTGTGTGTGTGTGTGTGTGTGTGTGTGTGTGTGTGTGTGTGTGTGTGTGTGTGTGTGTGCATGCGTGCATGCGTGCATGCGTTTGAGTGTGAAGTCTTAAGTCTATCTCCTGACTCATATGTGAAGTGATTTTGGCTGGCTGTCAAATTGTGGTTACAACATCTCAAGGTGGGCAGCCGCTATAAACACTGCATCTCGACTATATAATGATACTGTAGCTACTGTAAGCAACTAGAGAAGATCTGGTTGTGTTTTCATGCTGCAAGAAGTGGATAAAATAGCACCTGTGCTGTGCAAGTGAAATGTTACCAGATTAGCTGGCTTCTTGTCTAGTGTGTTGTTTTCATTTTTCATTTCATTTATTAGTTTATTTCACAGGGACAATGCACACCAATCAACAGTAGAACTGTAAGTGAGCCAGAGTTAGCCTGGACAGCTATGTTTCCATCTGCTGTCCCTGGCCAGATGTTGCAGGGCAGCCTGAAATTTCAAAAAATTTAAATGCATGTGTTACAAGATAAAACAAATACTAGTGACTCAGAAGATACAATAAAACATAAAAGACTGGTTAGAGACCAATGGCATGCAGAGAAAACAAAGACACAGATAAGCATAGCCTGACACTAATGAAGAACATGCAGTATCTACAACAGGTACAACAGGTACACCTACAATAAAAGCATACACACTAGGGCACAAAGCGGACACATCATGCATGGACAATGCAGACATCAATGGACAACAACACTACAAGACACATGCACAGACTGGATGCAGGACAACAAGCAGGAGAGTTGGCAGAATGCCGACAGAAGTAGTGCTAGTGTGTACATGCCTGGTTATTGATGAGCCAGTTCTTCTAATCTTTTAGGTCATGACTTACATCATCCAATCTGTGGGATTCAGGATCAGAGCAAACTTGAAGCTTCTGTAGCTGAAGAGAAGGGACGCTATAGCTTTGCCTCTCCAATGTATATGGAAATCCATCTCACAGCGAAAATGGGACTTGATGTATTATGATGACATGGCATGTGGTAGCAGAAGTGGGTAATTGGGGTAGCACCAGCAGGGTGACTTTATGATTAGAGGCGATCTTTCAACTAGAGGAGTGGTTTCAAGCCCACTCATTGACAAGCATCTGCCCCGCTGTTTCACACCAGCGGGCTCTGCCATCCCATATTGTTTAATAAGAGCGAGGTTGGAATCATCGGGTGAGATTTTGTTGGCAAGCTATGAGCCGAGGTACAATCTATGTCAGCGTCCAGGAAATAATAGTGCTGACTATAGTTGTGCAGGAAGACCATTCTGGGATGCCTGGATTGGTTGTTAAGTCTTCTGGATGTGTCATGGGCCTAATTCAATGAAAATCAGTGATGGGAGGTCCGTAGCAGCATCCGTAGCAGGCTTCATACAGAACAGCTTACCCTTACAGCACATGGGATAATTAAGTCTCTTCTGTATTGGTCAATGTCAGATATCAGGCATATAGACTACATACAAATAATGAGTTGTGCAGATACAGTTACATAAGGGTATAGTTTTGATTACACAGTCCAAGGGCTATAATCATAAATATTTGAATTCTTTAATTAAGTGGCATTGCCGTAAAAATTGATTGCAAAAAACATCTAGGATTCTGAAGAAGCTGTTCTTCTCTTTTCTCCCTTGAGGTATGTTAACTCAGGCCTGAATCTCATTAAAACAACAGAGTGTGCACATGTGTTTTTGTTTGACAGACTGCATAGGAAATGTCCTTATTGTAAGCGTAAGCAGAGACCAAAAGAGAGTCTGAGGTCAAGACCACAATCTGTCTTGCTGACTTGGGAATTCCAGGAGATCAGGAGGGCCATGACCTGTGGAAGCCCCAACAATCAGAACCATCCTTAGGGGGTATATGGATTGCGGGAGATCCTTGTCAAAACAGGCCGCGTGCCTGTCATTCTTGCCTGTCAGTATAGTCTTGTAGTATTTGAGGAGACAGTTTTATGCTCCAGCATGCTCACCCCTCCCTACGTGAACAAATTACCCTCTCACCCCTCCCTATACATGAATTAATTACCCTCTCACCCCTCCCTACACATGGAATAATTACCCTCTCACCCATCCCTACACAGGAAAGAATGACCCTCTCACCCCTCCCTATACATGAAAGAATTACCCTCTCACCCCTCCCTATGAAAGAATTACCCTCTCACCCCTCCCTATGAAAGAATTACCCTCTCACCCCTCCCTATACATGAAAGAATTACCCTCTCACCCCTCCCTATGAAAGAATTACCCTCTCACCCCTCCCTATGAAAGAATTACCCTCTCACCCCTCCCTATACATGAAAGAATGACCCTCTCACCCCTCCCTACACAGGAAAGAATTACCCTCTCACCCCTCCCTATACATGAATGAATTACCCTCTCACCCATCCCTACACATGAAAGAATGACCCTCTCACCCCTCCCTATACATGAAAGAATGACCCTCTCACCCCTCCCTACACAGGAAAGAATTACCCTCTCACCCCTCCCTATACATGAAAGAATTACCCTCTCACCCCTCCCTACACAGGAAAGAATGACCCTCTCACCCCTCCCTATACATGAAATAATTACCCTCTCACCCCTCCCTACACATGAAAGAATTACCCTCTCACCCATCCCTCCCTATACCTCTCACCCCTCCCTACACATGAAAGGGGGAAAAGTATCAAAAAGATACTTTTGCCACCTATAATGTTTTTATATGGTATGTCAAACTAGGCAGAATTTATATTTACACATTACGTAAAACAGCTAGCGAGAGTAGGCTACATGTAAGCTACATACTAAACTACTGTAGCACCTCTACAGAAAGAGACATTGCCCAAATGGAAAATGTTTGCTAACACAATGTTATTGATCAAGCATGATATGAATCAAATTGTTGTCAATGAAATAATACTTAAAATGCCTCCTTGCGGATCTCAAATGCAAAATGTCCAGATGAATGGCGCAGTAGCTTGATCGTTATACAATAAACTTGTATAGTATAATATGACTTATACAAGCACAACATGTCCATACAAAAACAAATACCAATACCATACACAAAATCACCTTCTATATCTTGGAATTTGAAAATATAATCATTTGATGCAGAATAAAGACTCTGTTGAGACAGTGCTAAATAGAAAGTCATGGTAAAATGAATTTAGTAATTTCCTAAGCTGCTTTATGGGATCAGATCAGTTAATAACCTTTTTCCAACCCTGTCTCAATCCAGCACATTAGTCTTGGTCCACACATTCGCCACATCCTGGATTAACTACTGCAATGCTCTCTGGTCTTCCAACCAAACTGCTCAACTGCCTGGCTTCAAATCATTTAGAACTTGGCTGCCCGGATCATTACCTGCACGAAACCATCCAACCACATCACCCCATTCTCAACTACACTGACTCCCTGTTCAATACCGGATTGACTACAAAAACCTTCTGCTCACCTTCAAAGCTAGCCCCCACTTATCTGTCTAACCTCCTGCAGGAGTACAACCCCCCCCCACCCACCCACCCACCCACCCGCTCCCTGTACTCTTCCTCTTCTGCTGGTCTCCTGACCATCCCCACCTCACGCCTCAGCACCAGGGGCGCCAGGGCTTTTAGCTGCATATTAGTGGCCGGGCCAGCGAAGCGGCAGGGCCACTTATTGTATTTGCCTGTATTATTCTTCTCCCGGGAAGTTCAACTTCCCATGCATGAAAACTAACCAAACTTTGCACAAAGGTCCAGTCCCATGCCAAACGTCTTTGACACAAATTTGGCGCCAATAGTCCTAACGGCGGCACTACAGCGACCGTCTAAAGTTTAAAACTTTGAAAATTCATAAAAAATCAGGCATACGTGCTACGGCTTTGCAACTTTCACCGAAATGTGGGCCCAAATGAGGCGAAACTTTTGTACAATGCAACCTATGGCCAATTATGAAGTCTAAAGACCGCAAAACTGCAAAAACTGTCAAACTTATTAAGCCCTACTCCTCCCACACTTTTTTCTTCAAACGACACCAAACTTCAGCATCTGCATCGTTAGACTGTCCTACACAAAAGTATCAAACAGATTTTTGATTGGTCAAAAATTGAGCCCACAGTGCATCAAAACTAGGGATGTCCGATATTATCGGCCTACCGATATTATCGGCCGATATTAGCATAAAAAAATCGATATCGGAAAATATCGGTATCGGTTTTCATGCCGATTTTTTTTTTTTTTTTTTTTTTTTTTAATAAATACAGGGGGAGTCTCACTGAGAGCAATGCTCTCTTTTTCAGGAGTGCCCTGTTCACATTCACACACACATTCATACCTGGAAGCTGACCAGTACAACCACAGTCTGATCTGTTGGCCACTGAGCAGCTCCACTGGAGCGGTTGGGGTTAAGGGCCTTGCTCAAGGGCACCTCAGTGGTGGTAATGAGGGAGGGGCAAGCGCTGCCTTTTCACTTTCCCCACCCAGATTTATCCTGCCGGTCCCGGGGATTGAACCGACGACCTTCTGGTCACAAGCTCGCTTCTCTAACACTTACAACTTTAACACAACATGCATATTATATATTAAACTCTTCAGCTACATTAAGCTACATTATGTAACTTGTTACGTGAAATTTTGGTGGAAAAAAAGCCTGCTTATATCGGTATCGGTTGATATCGGTTGATATCGGTATCGGAAATTAAGAGTTGGACATTATCGGATATCGGATATCGGTAAAAAAGCCAATATCGAACATCCCTAATCAAAACGTTGAATTCTGGCCCCATGTATAGCCTAATTGCCTTAATTACCTAGGGCAATTAGGTTGTATTTGTGATGACATCAGTCACTCAAGCAATTGTGATGCCATCACTGATGTCACTCATGTCACTTATTATTGTTGTTGTTGTTAAAGACAATTTGCATCTTTCTCACAAGTGTCCCAAACGGTTTGGTATGCAAAAGGGATTTCTATCTTTCCCACCTGATATTGCTTGTTCACAATATCCTTTAAACAAATTGTTAATATTTAAATGTCTCAACTTAAAAACATCAGTCTTCAACCTACTGAAAACAAACACAAATATTCAGATCCTGTTAGATGCATATAAACACATTTTCTCCTGAGGTAATCACAGCCTGATACAACTCAACGTAGTACACTTGTCTAACTGATGCTAAACAGGCAAAGACTTATCTGAGTATTGATTCATCCCGTCCTCGATGTCAGGGTCGACCTGCAGATCGAATGTACATGTTGTTGTGGCATTGCCCAAGTCTTTCTACTCTCTGTCTTTCTGCCTTGCTACTTTCTACAATACATCATCATTGCTTTTTGTGATACGGTTGCATGTTTAGCTAGCCCCTGACTCAATCTACACCCTCTTTGGTTTAGCTAGCCCCTGACTCAATCTACACCCTCTTTGGTTTAGCTAGCCCCTGACTCAATCTACACCCTCTTTGGTTTAGCTAGCCCCTGACTCAATCTACACCCTCTTTGATTTAGCTAGCCCCTGACTCAATCTACGCCCTCTTTGGTTTAGCTAGCCCCTGACTCAATCTACACCCTCTTTGGTTTAGCTAGCCCCTGACTCAATCTACACCCTCTTTGGTTTAGCTAGCCCCTGACTCAATCTACACCCTCTTTGGTTTAGCTAGCCCCTGACTCAATCTACACCCTCTTTGGTTTAGCTAGCCCCTGACTCAATCTACACCCTCTTTGGTTTAGCTAGCCCCTGACTCAATCTACACCCTCTTTGGTTTAGCTAGCCCCTGACTCAATCTACACCCTCTTTGGTTTAGCTAGCCCCTGACTCAATCTACACCCTCTTTGGTTTAGCTAGCCCCTAACTCAATCTACACCCTCTTTGGTTTAGCTAGCCCCTGACTCAATCTACACCCTCTTTGGTTTAGCTAGCCCCTGACTCAATCTACACCCTCTTTGGTTTAGCTAGCCCCTGACTCAATCTACACCCTCTTTGGTCTACCGTCTGAGGATAGCAGCATTGTTACACCAGGCACAGCCCATGTGACTATACACTCCTTTGCAAGGTGCTTGATCCTCATTATGTTGGAGGCATAATCACCTGCGTCTTCTCCCCACTGGGTCAAAGACGTTATGTAACTCATGCATGTCATTAAGAGGATCCTCTTGAGCCTTTATTAAACCATGGAGGCTCCTTTTTGATTATTGCAACCCCTTACAGGTGGGTAGAGAGGATTACTCAGATACTGCTGTGAGCATGTTTTCCCATCCCTCTTTTGATTTGGTTGATTTTGACATTGTTCTGACTGATAGCTAACCCTTTGGGAGTGGAGGCCTTGTAATATATGACTGAAAATTGGAATTTTCTAAGATACATGTTCATTATAATATGGACATAGACAATTATAAAGTGGAGAATATCGTCCTCTAATTTCTTTGCATTGTGTGAGAGAGAGTGATGTGTTTAGTTTTATCCTTTTGTTTATGGTGGTGTTGTAGAGTTGTAGCAGCAATGTAGTGTACAACTGTACTGAAGAATTTGAATGAAAGTAGTTCTGAATCGATCTAATTAAGTTTAGAAGTCGTTCTTTCAGCTCACACCATCCATGAACTCTAAGGATCCTTGTTTTCATTTGCATGATTGGAGCCACCTAATTGCTCTGCTAATAATGATAGTGCTGACAATTTGAAACGCAACCAGGTTGGTAAATATGACATGCTGTGTGCAGTTTGCTGACATCATGTTACAGGATTTCTGAGTATTGAAGTCCAAGTTCTTCTCGCTGCCATGTGGAGCTGCCAATGTGCAAACTTGCCTTGTGCAGCTTTAAGTTTGCACATCCACTCAAGCCCCATCTGTGCAGTTATACACAACAGACCTACTGGGACTGAAAGCAACCAGGAAACGGAAGAGTTGGTTGTTTGGCAAGTCGTTTGAGGTTATAGCAGCAACAACAAGACCAGAACAGGCCCAGAGTAATAGCCCCCAGCTTGATGAGCTGCGACAAATCATGTTTATGTTCAAGGAAGTTCCTCCCTCCTCCCATCTGGTAGAGCAGTGGTTCCCAACCTTTTTTGTCTCATGTACCCATTGAGCTGTTTTTCCATGACAATAGTACCCCTCACTCATGCGTGTTGATGATTACATACAAGTAAATCTATACAAAATATATGTTTCACTGAACTGCCGGTGTTTGGGCTTTATAGTTTGCCATTATCAGTAGCAGAACAGTGTAGCAGTTGACACTTGCCAGCAGAACTAGTTGTGGCACACACATCACATTTTAACAATCATTCCAAGTACCCCCTGCAAGCTGCTCAAGTACCCCTAGGGGTACACGTACCCCTGGTTGGGAATTAATCACTGGTAGAGAACACACACTTTTAGGATATATATATATATATATATATATATATATATATATATATATATATATATATATATATATATATATATATATGTGTGTGTGTGTGTGTGTGTGTGTGTGTGTGTGTGTGTGTGTGTGTGTGTGTGTGTGTGTTCTAAGCAGACCTGATGGTAGACTTGACTCGGACTTGTGACCAAAGACTTGAGACTTGACTTGGCCTTGTGCCCCTCAAAGACTTGAGACTTGACTTGGACATGAGCTCAAAGACTTGAGACTTGACTTGGACTAGCAAAATATTACTTGTGAACATCTCTGATATATATATTTATTCTTATCATTATGTATTATTATTTATTTTGTTGAGTTGAGACATATTGAGCACATAGGCAGATGGTAAGTAAAACACAATGTCAAACTTAATTACTTTCTAGTGCATAAAACATTCAGTGCTACACTGAAGCCTCACCAACAGAGGCAGCAGCATGTGTAGGCAGGCCGGGCTGCTGTTTGATTTTGCTGCGTCGGCTGGATTAGTTGACAGCCATGCAGGGATGAGATGCTTGAATTACTGCACACATATATTAGTATTGTATAATGTGCTGTACTGACATGCCACTTTAGAGCAGAGCAGGGCCGCTCTGTTAAACCTGCATTAAGCGATATCAGTCCTGGGCAGTGTTTGGAATAACGCCGTTTAAAAGAACGGCGTTAGGTAACGCCGTTATCGTTACTGAACGCTAAATGCGGTGCGTTACTATGAAATGATTGAGTAAACTACCCGTAGCCTACACTAGTGTTGTCAAGTGAGGAGACCGGGTGGGTTAACATAACGAGATAAACGATTATGATTGGCTAAGGCAGAGTCATGTGTTTCATGGTAGCCAATCGGAGCCAGTGTTACACACGAGCCAGGAGTCAGGACACGGGCGACACACACACACACACACACACAGACACACCAAACAGATTCAAGGAAGCAGCAGAAATGGCGAGTCCGGAGTAGAGAGCTGCGCGGGCCTGAAATTTCGGCCCTAGCCCTCCCCGGCCCGTGACATGCAGACCCGTGCCCGATCCAGCCCGTTGCGAGGCCCGAAGCCAATATTACGATATAATGACACATCTCTCTCCCTCTCTGTTCCGCGTGCTGCGCAGCCTCTCTCTGTCTGTCTCTCTATTTGACTCTCTCTCTCTCTCTCTGTGTTCGGGAGCTGTCCGCTCGCTGTACATGGACGGACACGGCACAAACGGCTTGTTTCTCTCTCTATCTCTCTTCGGGAGCTGTCTACAGCTACTAACGTCACGTGAGGGTCTGTGTGTGGCTGGGGGAGTGTCTGTGCACTCCTCTTTGTCTGACTGTGCTCCGCTGTGTAAAATCAAGCGAGTACGCTAATACAACATTATTTAATTGAATTATTGAAACGGCCCGACCCCGGACCTATTATTAAAAATAAATAAAAAACAAGCCCGGCCTCGGCCCGTTTTGGTCGGCCCGAGGGGCCCGTGAGGGTACCCTCAGGTTTGCAGCAATCCATGAAAATTTGGCATTTTCAAGGTGGAGATAACGCAAATAGTTACTTTCCCTGGTAACTAGTTACTTTTATTATAGAGTAATTCAGTTACTAACTCAGTTACTTTTTGGAACTAGGAAGTAGTGAGTAACTATAACTAATTACTTTTTTAAAGTAACATTCCCAACACTGGTCCTGGGCCGTTTCTCAATACCAAGAATGCGTTCTTGTTCTTGGGTTCTTGGGGAGAACGTTCTTGCTAGTCGTTCTTGGAAGAATGAACTTGCGAGGTCACAAGCACACATGACGCTGTTGTTGGCAGTTTGAGACGATGCGTTCTTGAGGGTATTGCGCAATACCAGCGCAGAGGCCGCCTGCAGTACTACACAAATAAAAAGCTCAGCTGATGCAGATGCAGCCAATTGTGCTCTGAAACTTTTTGCCATTTTTCGCCATAAATGTTCGTAAAGTGGCACTTATTGAAACGGCTACTACCCTGCTTGTAGGCATCAAAAGTCATCAGAAATTAATTTAGTGATGAAATAAAACTTTAAATTGTTAAAAAAACTTCCTGGAGCTTATGACGTCTTCTCTGCTGCGTTCTGCCTCCACTTATCCCGAAATGAATGCTGGGATATGTGCCTTGCCAAGTTGACACAAGTCACCACCCAGAGCATCCTCGGTAAAGTGGGCGTGTCGAGAACACATCCGGGAATTTTAAGCGTTCTTGGCGAAATGTGAACTTTGTATTGGAACAGTACTTGGGCTGCGACTGATGACGTTTCACAGGGACACAAGAACGCAAGAACACACAAGAACGCTTATTGAGAAACGGCCTACTAGCTGTTCTTACTCCTGGTGCATCTGGTGCTGGAAGTGGTGTTGGAGGACCAGTAGGAGGTGCTTTCCCCTCTGGTCTCATGAATAATATCCCCATCCCCAATGCCCCATGGCAGAGACAGGGACCCTGTCCTGTGAGTGAGCACCGTCTTTCGGATGAGACTTTAAACTGAGGTCCTGACTCTCTGCGCTCAATAAGGATCCCATCGGCACTTAACACAAGAGTAGGGGTGTAACCTACCCCGGTGCCCTGAGGGGTGTAACCCCGGTGCCCTGAGGGGTGTAACCCCGGTGCCCTGGCTCAATTCACACACAGGCCTTCCTTCCATCATGGCCAGCTAATCATCCCTCGTTACTTAATTGGCTCTTTCAGTCCTCAACTCTCCACCCCGATAGCTTGTGTGTGGTGAGCGTTCTGGCGCCAACTGGTGGGTTGCTATACACATCGGTGGTGGATGAGTTGATGAGTTCCCCCTCTCCCTCCCCTGATATGTGAAGCGGAGTATCTAGAAAGGCGCTATTTAAATGCAATCAATTAAACGAGTGAACTTGATATACCTCTTCTCTTGTCAAAATCTGTCAAAGCGTGACATTTCTCTGTAGGCATGTTTAGCTATTAGCCTTTATGCATGGTGCTTTGCAATTTGTGTCCTTCGTAGGCATCCGTACTGCAGTGGCTTTGCTGTGTATTATTTGGAAATTTGTGCTCAGATGTGATGTTTATTGCAGCTTTAAAACCATTTAGTGGGGGGGGGGGGGGGGGGGGGCGGTCCCAGAGACCATTAGAGACACACCACTCCAGGTTCCACCAATTGTAAGAAATTGAACTCTTCCGGTTTCCTAAACTAGGGATCTCGCACGCTATGCGCGCTCGATTCCTAGGCTCGCCCGCTATATGCGGGCTCGCAAGCTCGGCTGCTGCGTGGCCTCGCCCGTCCTGCAACTCGCTGATGATGTCACAGTGGGATTTATGACATCACTGGGATTTATGACATCCCTGATGATGTCACAGTGGGATTTATGACATCACTGATGATGTCACAGTGGGATTTATGACATCATGGATGATGTCACAGTGGGATTTATGACATCACAGTGGGACAATCACAGTGGGGCAGAGAAACAAACAGAGCCCCAGCTCCCATTTATATACTGATGGGCGTGCTCATCAGCTTGTGATTGGCGTCTGTCAATGGTATGAAACATCATTGGCTGACCAGTCTCCTAAGGGGGCGTGGCAGTGGCACAGATACAGGAAGTGACTGGAGGTTGGGGTGTCTCTGGCAGGCCTGCAAACACATTGCTTCACTGTGGTTTTATGGAGAGCAGCATACAGTGGTTGTACTTTAACACTAATAATGGCCTGGCGTCCTCATAACCTCATACCGTACCATCTGCCACTAGGCCAGTTGAGGGGAACCTTGTTATCCCGGTAACGTTCATATTAGTATTCGGCTCACACTGAGCAGTGGAGACCAATGTGTGTGAGGCAACAGGCACATCCTCAGGCACACAAAGGGGTCATCCCACTGAAGATGAATTGAACTTGTAGGGCCACAGGGCCCACCTCCGACAAAGCTGCCTAATTTCAGGTAATTGGGAAGATGTCACTTCGGTAATCTTCCTCAGTGTTGTCCTTGATTGCCTGCAGCGCAGCCACCTAAACCTGCAGTGCAGCCACCTAAAGTCAACAACATCCTCTGATCTTATCCACCAATGAACCCAGGATTCATGAATAATCTCATAATGACTTCAGTAAGTGGAGGCTAAGATGGCCTATTCCTTTGTAAGCACTTATTATTACCAAGCACTATTTATTTCTGATTCAGATTTCTGTTGCATATGAGCAGAATTTCTTTGATGTTTTTGAAAATATTTGATCCTTTGGAAAATGTCTAATGAAATCCATATGAGCCCTAAACCGTTGGCGTCTTGAAACACAGTGACATTATAATGATCGTTTTCATTGATAAAACCTTGGTCTCAGCACATAGGTTTTTGTAAGAGGGGAGAGGGGGTGCAATCATGCACTTCAAGATCTGTCTGCTATGTGATGTCATGAGTGTAACTTGTGTGAATTATGATAGCTTACTGTTTTATACAAGGCTCCTATTTTCAATTTCAAAATTCCATACGTTTCCAGACTCAAATTTCTTTGGAGGGTTTGGAGTTGAGCCTCAGTGCAAGTCTCAAGTGAAAACTGAAAAACAGTTTGACAGCTGCGTCACAGATTTGAGGTCATGGGTTCGAGGTTTGAGTCAGTTAAAGACTTATGGAAATGGACACCCAGACGAAAGACTGAAAAGCTCTGAGAAATCCTCTCTCAAAAGGTGTGACGCAGTGCCTCAGAGAGTTGGATTGCTGCCCAGCAGTATCGAGCTTGTGGGTTCGAGCCTCAGTCAGTTTTGAGGTTGTGGGTTCGAGCCTCAGTTTTGAATGGAGACACCCAGAGGAAAGAGTGAAAAAACCCTGAGAAAACCCTGTCTTTAGAAGTGTGACCCAGTGGCTCAGAGAGTTTGATTGCTGCCCAGCAGTATTGCGGTTGTGGGTTCCAGCCTCAGTTGGTTCTGAGGTTGTGGGATCAAGCCTCAATCAGTTTTGAACGGAGCCAGCCAGAGGAAAGAGTGAACTGCTCTGAGAAAAACCTCTCTACTCTCTAAATAGGTCAGGTCACCACAGTTTAATTCACAGAAATCAGGTGGTGAGCTTGACACTAACAATATAGCTAGGGCTAATTTTCACTTTCAAGCGTTTCCTCACGTCATGTTTAATTTTCAGCTGATGCAGAGGTTGTGATGTCATACGTTTAATCATCACACATTACAAACTGCATCACTTTCATGGCAAGATCAGGTGATTTCTGTGCCTCACTACTGTCCCCCACCCTGACTGACCACACATTTCTGGACATACAGTACTTACATCTTTAAATCTGGAATAGCTAATGATGCACATTTGATTTGAACACCCATTGGTGTTCTCCCCCATTAGTGCTCACTTGATTTCTCAATCCTGGTTGCTACT
>NC_139626.1:4198551-4228551 GCF_964638095.1 Poromitra crassiceps | reverse complement strand
TATTGCGTTTCTCACAGTAAGTAATTTTTTTTTTTGCACTTGTGTAAATATATCTGATGATTTTGATGTTTATTGACTGGCTCGCTGCTCAGTTTGCTGTACTTTCTAATTGATTCCAGGTGGGAGATGAGGGAGCGTTCAAAAACATCCCATAACCTACTTGTAATTATCACTATAGGAGGTTGGTGTGAACCACTTTTTCCCCAGTTGGCAAATCAGAACATCCGATTTGCATTGAATGCAGCATCAGAATACTTGAGTACTTGAGCTCATGCTGGTTGAAATAACACGTCTAGTACCGCAACATTATGCACGTGTCAGACAGTGGATAATCACAACTTGGATCTAGGCAGGTCCCATTGCAGTGAGTGTGTGCAAGGCCGTGCTTTTTTTTACATACATACATAGACATACAGTATATACATATAGTCTATGGACTGATATAAATGCAGTCCATAGACATACACAGTGAAAGAAAAAAAGACAAAAGTGCATGGGGGGGGGGGGGGGGTGCTACTCAGTCTCTAAGCCCTTCCGTCCATTCTGACTTGACCAGTAAAGGATCCTGCTCATCTTTTGCCCTGCAAGCAGTCCAATTTGCCCAGCGGCAGTCATGGGTCTTAGCCTTCGTTGGCAGATAATAAGTTAGTTTCTCCATAGAATAAATCTCTGCTACGATATCCATCCATTGATCTGCTCATGGGGGGGGAAGTCTCTTTTCAGTCAGTTCCTCGTAATGGCCTTTTTTCCAGCAACTATGAGAACCTTGAGAAAGATAGAAGTCCTCCTTAAAGGAAGGCTTTCCCGTGGGGAATATGAAGATATATTAAATCTCACACCCCTAAGGAGTTTGAATCCGTTGAAATTTTTGAAATTGGTTGTTCACAGCCTGAGCAATCAACCAAAATCCACTCTGTGTGTGGGGGGGGGGGGGGGGGGGGCTGGTGGGGGGGAGGGGCGGGTGCGGGGAGCCGAAATCCTACAGTTCCCACAATGCACTGGGCTCGCGTGGCCTTCGATTCCACGCCCACCCCTCAGGCATTTGGCTGATATCAAACTCCAGTAGGTGGCGGTAATGCACATATATATTTGCCAACCACCATAAAACTCAAAGAAGAAGAAGAAGAAGAAGGCTTCGACATAAAAACATTAGGAGAAGAATAATAATAAAAAAAAAATTGCCTTCAAATTGCACCAAATTTAAACGGTAGTATATATGTCGGGAGATGTCTTCATAAAAAAAAAATCATGCATTTTAAGGCATTTTCCTAGGAGTTAGGAGCATCTGATGTTGTAACTATTTCATGTAAAAATGTGTAAAAAAGGGTACATTGCTCAGCGTTGATTTCGTAACTTCAACGCACCTTCTACTAGATGTAAAATTTGACGAGCTTTCCAATGCCGCCAGTCCCGTGTCTGTAGGTCCTTCCGTTCCCGAGATATGGTTCTTTGCAAGGAGCTATGGGAAGCTAACATTAGCTAGCCTAGGCTAGGCGGTGAAAAAAGATGGCTGCCTTTTGTTTTTCTTCAGGACCTCTGAAGGGGCGTGGAGGACCTCTAGAGGCGGAACCATGGTGGCACACCCCCACAACACTTGTAGTTCATAGGTGCTCGACTTCCGCAAGGCGGACTTGGCCTCTCTGACGTAAAACGCGTCGGCGAGGCCAAAAAATATGTGAGAGATGGTTGATTGCTCAGGCTGTGAACAACCAATTTCAAAAATTTCAACGGATTCCAAAACCTTAGGGGCGTGAGATTTAATATATATTCATATTCCCCACGGGAAAGCCGTCCTTTAAGAATGATGTCATCTGTAAACAATCCCAGGTACACAATCTGGGGTTCCTTGGTGTCAATTAAGGCCGGGCTTTAATTGCTTTTTGGGTTCACCCGCTGGCTAACTGAAGCTATGCCAAGCTAACTGAAGCGACGCCAAGCTAACTGAAGCTACGCCAAGCTCCACACTGAAGCTACGCCAAGCTAACTGAAGCTACGCCAAGCTAACTGAAGCTACGCCAAGCTAACTGAAGCTACGCCAAGCTAACTGAAGCTACGCCAAGCTCCACACTGAAGCTACGCCAAGCTAACTGAAGCTACGCCAAGCTAACTGAAGCTACACCAAGCTAACTGAAGCTACGCCAAGCTAACTGAAGCTACGCCAAGCTCCACACTGAAGCTACGCCAAGCTAACTGAAGCTACGCCAAGCTAACTGAAGCTACGCCAAGCTCCACACTGGAGTGATGACATTTTGCACACAATCAATCGTCACGATGGCAAAAGAAACAAACAAAAAGCAAAACTAGGAAAATAAGGTCCAGGTTGCAAATACATGGAATGCTCCTTTAACAGTGTGACTGATGAGTCATCCCGGCACAGCCTGAGGAGACAGCAGTGTTATTGTCAGTCTTCCGAGACTGTTTTGAAGCATAACCAAGTTGAAATAATTGAATTACTTTCCCACTCCTCCCTCGGCATTAGCTGGAGGTAAATCCTCCTCCCTCGGCATTAGAGGGGGGATGCGTGCCGGAGGTAAATCCGGCAGAGCAAAACATTATCTAAAAAAATAACTTCCATGGCAAATTGGCCTTCAATTCTTTCCCCCATCTGTGATGGGTAAATATGTGTTTTTGACAGTGACACGGAATGACACTGACAACACTGCGGGGATTTGCTGTCACAAAAAATTGAAAACACGGAAGGGTGTTCTCATGCTTGTCTGCGATTTTCCCTTCTTTACTCGTACCCTCTTTGACCACCCCACCTCTCTCTGTCTCTCTCATCCTCTTTGTACACGTACCATCTCTCTCTCCTTCTCTCATCCTCTTTGTACACGTACCGTCTCTCTCTCCTTCTCTCATCCTCTTTGTACACGTACCATCTCTCTCTCCTTCTCTCATCCTCTTTGTACACGTACCATCTCTCTCTCTCCTTCTCTCATCCTCTTTGTACACGTACCATCTCTCTCTCCTTCTCTCATCCTCTTTGTACACGTACCATCTCTCTCTCCTTCTCTCATCCTCTTTGTACACGTACCATCTCTCTCTCCTTCTGTCATCCTCTTTGTACACGTACCATCTCTCTCTCCTTCTCTCATCCTCTTTGTACACGTACCATCTCTCTCTCCTTCTCTCATCCTCTTTGTACACGTACCATCTCTCTCTCCTTCTCTCATCCTCTTTGTACACGTACCATCTCTCTCTCTCCTTCTCTCATCCTCTTTGTACACGTACCATCTCTCTCTCCTTCTCTTATCCTCTTTGTACACGTACCATCTCTCTCTCCTTCTCTCATCCTCTTTGTACACGTACCATCTCTCTCTCCTTCTCTCATCCTCTTTGTACACGTACCATCTCTCTCTCCTTCTCTCATCCTCTTTGTACACGTACCATCTCTCTCTCCTTCTCTCATCCTCTTTGTACACGTACCATCTCTCTCTCCTTCTCTCATCCTCTTTGTACACGTACCATCTCTCTCTCCTTCTCTCATCCTCTTTGTACACGTACCATCTCTCTCTCCTTCTCTCATCCTCTTTGTACACGTACCATCTCTCTCTCCTTCTCTCACTTTCTCTCCTTTTTTCCTCTCGCTCTCTTATCCGCCTCCGATTTCTCACTTCTAGAGACTAGAGGGTGTCTCCATGGCAACAAGGGAGAGGTGGGGGGCTGGAGGAGGAGGAGGGGGGGCTGGAGGAGGAGGAGGGGGGGGGGCTGTATTGCTGGTGTTGTGTGACTAGAAATAGGTCATTTCAACCTCCGGACTGACGGATTCTGCAACGGAATTATCAATAGCTAATAAGCTCCGTATTGTTTACAAATACAGTCTCATCCTATAGCTGATTTAATTGCTTATAGCTATACATATTTAGCCGTTGTGTTTTTAAAAAGGAATATTCTCATTAGTTTCTCTGCTAGTTTGCTTGTGTGTGTGTGTGTGTGTGTGTGTGTGTGTGTGTGTGTGTGTGTGTGTGTGTGTGTGTGTGTGTGTGTGTGTGTGTGTGAAAGAGAGAGATTGTTATGCTCCAGGAGGATCTCTCTCTGTGCAACCATTTGAAAGAACTGCTGAGCAGCACGGAGCTGTTTAAAAATGTAAATGATGGAAACAGGTCATATAAAGAGTTTGGCAGTGTATCTTACAAGTCACTGTACTGTAATACTCAATCAGCGTGCCATGCTAATAAGAACATCGCCAGGGACTTGGGAGTGTATGGAATGCACGAGGGACACTATACTGCTGTAATGACAGACATCTTTGATGTCGGCGGCGGCGGCACTCGAGTTGCACACTCTGACAGCAAATTAGGCTGTTCCTGAGTCATATGCTAAATAGGAGGGCCTCCTCAAGCTGAACCAATCATGATGCTGCATCTATAAATAAACCCCAATATCATAATCCTGTGCTACTACAGTACATTTAAAATGTTCCCTTTACTTTTCAAATGTTTTGAACTGGTTTCAATTGAAACACTATAGAGACACTACTGCGTTAACGCGTCATCATTCAGAAACCACGCCCAAGACGGGGGGGAAAACAGAAAGCCCCCCTCCTCCAATCCTGGCGTTCTCCTATGTCGCGTGCATGGTTGCGTGTTGCACAGAAAGATCGTATATACGGAAGATGAACACTCCAACTTCACCAATTCTCAATGGTTCCCTTGTTTTGCTCAGGAGTACAAAAAAACTTTAACTGGCGATTTTTTACATTTGTTGTCTAAACAGCCCCACCACACAACAGCTTTTAGCTATGTTTCATTCAAGGAAAATGACGCTGGTGTGTGGAAATGAACGGAGCTTTTCCCCCGTGATGGGCGTGGCCTATTTCATGCAGCGTCTCTATTGCTGCTATTTGACATTATGCATTGTTCTACTTAAAGCCCCCCTCCAGTCAGTTTTTCCTACAACATACGATACGATACAACACAGATATCGTGATGTATCGTAGGTTAAATTTCTTCCAATATATCGATTATTGCAGAATCGCTGTATCGTGATAATATCGTTATCGAGGGCCAAGTATCGTGACCATATCGTATCGTGAGTTACTCCGCGATTCCCACCCCTAATTGTGACAATGACAATGTAAGTTAAAGGCTTTCCAGGTTGGTTTTTCTTGGGAGTGTATAGACAGATCGTATTCATAATGCTGTATGAATGAAGACCCATTCGAGGCAAAAGAAAAGCTTTTGCTGCACTGACGTGAAAGGATGCTCAGCTTTATACTCACATGCATACCCCCTCCCTACTGCAGGACATTAAGGATGCTCAGCTTTATACTCACATGCATACCCCCTCCCTACTGCAGGACATTAAGGATGCTCAGCTTTATACTCACATGCATACCCCCTCCCTACTGCAGGACATTAAGGATGCTCAGCTTTATACTCACATGCATACCCCCTCCCTACTGCAGGACATTAAGGATGCTCAGCATTATACTCACATGCATACCCCCTCCCTACTGCAGGACACATGCATACCCCCTCCCTACTGCAGGACATTAAGGATGCTCAGCTTTATACTCACATGCATACCCCCTCCCTACTGCAGGACATTAAGGATGCTCAGCTTTATACTCACATGCATACCCCCTCCTTACTGCAGGACATTAAGGATGCTCAGCTTTATACTCACATGCATACCCCCTCCCTACTGCAGGACATTAAGGATGCTCAGCTTTATACTCACATGCATACCCCCTCCCTACTGCAGGACATTAAGGATGCTCAGCATTATACTCACATGCATACCCCCTCCCTACTGCAGGACATTAAGGATGCTCAGCTTTATACTCACATGCATACCCCCTCCCTACTGCAGGACATTAAGGATGCTCAGCTTTATACTCACATGCATACCCCCTCCCTACTGCAGGACACATGCATACCCCCCCCCCCATACTGCAGGACATTAAGGATGCTCAGCTTTATACTCACATGCATACCCCCTCCCTACTGCAGGACATTAAGGATGCTCAGCTTTATACTCACATGCATACCCCCTCCCTACTGCAGGACACATGCATACCCCCTCCCTACTGCAGGACATTAAGGATGCTCAGCTTTATACTCACATGCATACCCCCTCCCTACTGCAGGACATTAAGGATGCTCAGCTTTATACTCACATGCATACCCCCTCCCTACTGCAGGGCATTAAGGATGCTCAGCTTTACACTCACATGCATACCCCCTCCTTACTGCAGGACATTAAGGATGCTCAGCTTTATACTCACATGCATACCCCCTCCCTACTGCAGGACATTAAGGATGCTCAGCTTTATACTCACATGCATACCCCCTCCCTACTGCAGGACATTAAGGATGCTCAGCTTTATACTCACATGCATACCCCCTCCCTACTGCAGGACATTAAGGATGCTCAGCTTTATACTCACATGCATACCCCCTCCCTACTGAAGGACACATGCACACCCCCTCCCTACTGCAGGACATTGAGGGCCATTCCTCTTTGATAATGTGTCAGGGAGGATTTCACATGGGATGGCTTTTCTGAACACATGCCAGCGAGGATCATTCTAATAGTTTCAAATTGTGGAAGTTATTTTAAGCGCGCAGATAGACAACCGGCGAGAGGTGACTCTGACTTTTAATGCCTCCTGAAACACGGCCACCAGCTCCACTTTACTTATGATGGCCATGGTCCACTAGCTCCACTTTACTTATGATGGCCATGGTCCATGATGGCCATGGTCCATGGTCCATGGTCCATGATGGCCATGGTCCATGGAAATAGGGCAATTCCACTGTCCTCACTTGCCATCAAAGATGAACACGGATGTGCAGAATCCAAGATGTTAACATGATGGCTGAAATTAATCCTTTACAAAAACGATGACTTTGCTATATGGACCACAAAGCCTTTACATAATGCTTGAGTTTTAGACAAATAACATCAAACTTGTATTTTCATATTTTTCTCAATAATTTTTCAGCCCTGATAAAAAAAAGGCAGATAAAAAGAGTGATTTTCTTTGCAGCAATAGCAATAGAGCAGTTGCAGCGGGAGGATTACATATACAGAATCATATACAGGACCTTGGGATCAAGTGTGTTCCTCAAATTCATTGTGACGGGAAAGCAGTTGCAGGAGGGCACAGCAGATGTCATTTATTTCCAGCAGCATATTTCATAAGCGACTTCATAGGATTTGAACTGAGACCTCTTGAGTTGAGAATTAATTTCTCTATTGTTATGCTACCGCCCCTCTGTCTTCCAGTCATCGGAAAACACTTTACTTGTCCAAACAACTTCCATTGCCATGGGATTCTGCAAGGGAGGTAAAGTTTTGCTATTATTCTAAGGATGTAGGGATGTAGCGTATAGCGTCACATTCGTCCAACAGTTTGGTTTGCTAATACACGTGGTTCAATAATGTAACCGTATTTTCACATCTGAATAGCCTGACGACCTCACAGGAAGCCTGATGACCTGGACTCAAACTTGCTACAGTAGGTTTGTACTCTCTTGCACTCTGGTCAAGTAATGCTGAATGTAATTTCTTTTAGACATGCTTGTATATCGTTGTTTGGACTGTGAAATGTCATGTAACTTTTGTTACATCGCTACCAGGATTCCTTTTCTAATGCAAAGGAATATTATTTTATTTGATCTTTTATACTCTATGAACTAAATTGATGATTGACTACCATATTGATTAGGAGCAAATTTACAGTAATTCTGCTTGAGTGCAAAGCCCCTTTTGGATAGGGGAAAACCCCAACTAATATTATCCACAAACTACCTTTTCTTTGGTCTAAAAGTTACAAGAGACAATTCACTAAGGGGTCAAATGACTCTGTAGTAGGCTTGGCTTTTTATCGGATCCGCTCTGATCGGGAGGCGATATAAATAGCACACACCCGGTGGACACGCCAAATTTTCTGAACATATACTTTCTAAATGGTTGATTACTTTAAATTGTCTTTACATTGTGTCCAATGGTACCCGACAAAAACAAACTCTCTCTTCTCCTCTCCTCAAGGAGAAATTGTGGAATCAAATATTTTTATGCTCGTTGACATGACATGATGCGCACATTAGACGCATTAGGCATTAATTGCTATTTAATTGAACGCCTATTAATGCCTTTTCCTCCTATCCGTGTATACCGTTATATATTGGACTGCACTTGCAATGTTGGGATTTGTCTTTTACATATTTTCTTTTATCTCTGAATATTGATATGAGCGCTACGCTGCATACTTACACTAAGACAAATTCCTTGTATATGTAATCTTGCATATTGTGGCAATAAAAGTGATTCTGATTAGTATTGCAGAGCAATTTAGATACATTTCTATACATGAACTGTTTATCCGGCCGTGATGATATTGTGGTGCTGCCACAGTTTATGTGGAAACAATCATGACAATCTACTGGTTTATTTAAGGAGCTTAGGCTATATGAGGTCAAGGATGTGACACACGTGTCGACATCATGTCTGAAACAAACTGCAATGTGCTGGCTATGTGAAAGTGTCAATGCCCTATTTTTAGCATCCTCGTATTGTCGTCGGGTCAATTTGACCCGAAATGAAAAGAAAAGTTTTTCCATCAGAAATCTGGTTTTCTTCCATCAAATTGCCTGAAAATCACATGGGTGATTCAATACTATGTCCTTCACAAATACAATTTATTTGAACTAATTTCACTGAATTTTGGGTGTTTTATTCAAAATAGTTCCTCCTGTTGTCCTCCCGGGTCAAGTTGACCCGGTCTGGTTTGACTGTTTATGATACATTTTCACCCAATTCTGTGTTGTACCTTGTTAGCAACTCCATTCCAAACCATTACTACAATTGTTATTCTTTTGGAATTCATGGTCAATAGAGCTCACTTATATCAAATGAGACCTTTGCGTGTGATTTCAATGATATACCAATAGAAACAAGGAACTGATGCCAAACATGGAAATGATGATCAGTTTTGGAAAGACCAGTAACATCTTAAAATTGGAAGCCTACAAAAACCCAGAGAAAGTACTGTAATGAAATGCATGCTTTTTGTAAAAAATAGCTGTAGGCCCAATAATAGTATTGAATAATAACTTTTTGGGGGCCTTTTTGGGCTTCATAATGGGGAATTTTTCTTTAAATTTAACACTGCACAAAAAAAAATCAAAATGTATCAAACTCAATGTTGGTGCTAAACTTTTACATATACCACACTGTGAGAATCCCACCAAAAAAAAATCACTTTGCATGACATGTGATTTTGAGGACAATACCACACGCTGTTTACCTGTGTTTAAAAATAGCGCCTATAAGCGGGCTTTTTGATCTAAAAGCGGTATCATTCATACATTCAGTTTACAGTATTACAGAAACGTCCCTGCAGGAAGCTGTGCTCATGTGTCCTTGAGGAAGACGCTCCGTTCCAGCTCCAGAGTTTTGAACCTGCTCTTTGACCTCCATGTGGAGGGGTCATTGCCTCTTCGGGGATCAAGAGAGTATCACACAAAACAAACAAACAAACAAACAAACCAAAACAGAAAAAGCCTCACCTTCTTATGGACTCCATATCTGTTGACTCAACTTCTTGCAAGTGCTTGTAGACATGGCCAGTGACTCTGGATCCATCAGTGAGATTGTGTTTCCCTCTAGAAATAGGTGGGGTCCTGAAGTAAGTGGTCTCCCTCCGTTGTTGGGCAGGACTGAGTGAAAGGGAACTACTCCTGTAACCAGATTGGGAAGATCCAGTAAGACAGATGGATATCACAATTTCAGACCACTTCCAAGCAAACACACAGTTTTAACAATAAACTAACTGCTGCGTAAATCTAAACTGCACTCACTCATTCCATGTCTCGTCTCCAGCTCACCTCATGTATTGTTGATGTAAAACGAGGCTGTGTCAGTGGATTCACCTATTTGTATCCCGTTGATATTTCAGTGAAAAATGGGGCATCTTATTCCCCATTCTGTTCTGTGTGTACATGAATGACCTTGCTCTCGCAGTCAAAGCATTGCACTGGGGTATGCAGGTACATGTGAAAGGAATACGAATCCCACAGTAAGCGGATAGCTCTGACAAAAGGCAGGTTTCACACGCTGCTAGTGCAGTCCATAAATGGTGAACAGAAACTCAACTATAGATATGAATAGAATGAATATTGTTTGTTAATTGTATTGTTAATGTGTTCTGGCACAGGGCCCACATATGTAAAATAACTAAACTAATAAATGAAATGAAGAAATTAATAAACACTACACTAAATATTTTGCACTTCATGAATCATTCTTGACCAAAATATAGATTTAAATTGATACAGAAATAAGGTGGACTTATATTGAACTGTAATAGAACCAAGTGCTCAATTTGCATACAGTCCTTTGTTGCTAACACAGTGCACTTTATTTACTGTAAGATCAGACAACAGTTGAATTTGAAATTTCGGCACTCATCACCCGTCACCCACCGCCTGTTGAAAGCCTGAAAGGGCACATGTACTGTAAGTTTCATACAATGTGCTTGTCGTTACAAAAGTCATAAAGTATGTGTGTGTGTATATATATATATATATATATATATATATATATATATATATATATATATATATATATATAATATATATATATATAATATATATATATATATTATATATATATGCATGTATATACACACACATACATATACTTTTGTTTTGTTTTAATTGGTGAGTGAATTAATCTGTTTTTGGACTGGGGCCAGCCGGATGGGCCTGTGCTGTCAAAAAGGTCAGGATGTATAAAATGTCTAGCAGAGTACGGATTCAGAGCTAATTAGAAACAGTGCTTCCTGTCCTGTCATACTCTTTTTTTATATTCTCCAGTGGGCAGTACTGTAGGTAGGTAGTCTCTAGTACTGTAGATACTCTAAAGTACTGTAGGTAGTTTATTTCAAATAAAGTCCTGGCACATCTACTGCAGTGAAGCAATGTAAATCTCAGCCAAGCACAGTTATGCCGCACGATGAAAAACAAAAGAATGTGCTGCTCACAATTGTCAGCCTCCTGATGGATCTGGGCTCAACTTTCTTGCTGTGAGCAGACCTAATGAATGTTAAATAGGCCAATAACTGGAGGCTTCCTGCAAGCCTGTGTGTGGGCATATTATTCAAGAACAAGTACAGCTTTTGTATCGTCCCAGAGCGCATTTGTGACAATGATATACACCCCTAAATACTATATCAGTTAATTTGAATATGATTTCAGCTCCCTGGCTCCCTGGTTCATTGGCTGCTTCTGTCTCTTCTCTGTAACATACATTTTAGACCGCTTGATTTCAGTTAACAACTGAACTGAACTGCAAAATAATAGCTTATAGCATGTTACAGCAATGTGCTTTATTGGAAAATGCTGGATATATGCATACATCATAATTTGCACTGCAATATGGTTTCCAAGTTGTCTAATGTTAGCTAAACTGATTTGCATAGAAAGAGGATTAAGAGAGTTGTGTGGAAAAGCATAGCTAAGATGATGATGAAAATGCATAGTTGTCATAATGTTTACCTGGAATCATTAGAAAAAATGTTTTCTTTTTGTTTTTTTTCTTCTGGGGAGAGTTATAGACTAGTCATGCTTCCTCCAATACATGTGCCATGTCACCAGCAGGACGTAGCACGTGAGAGGATCATGCTATTCCCCCCAGTTGCCCTCGCCCTCGAACAGGCGCCTCGACCAACCAGAGGAGGCACTAGTGCAACGACCAGGACTCATACGCCACGGGCCAAGTACCGCTACCGGGAATTGAACCCGGGTCTCTGTGGTGGTATGGGCAAGTGCTTCATTCAAAAAGTTTTGTTTGTTTGTTTGCTACATGTGTATAGCAAAGCACCATGCAATGTAGAGAGAAAGCATGAGTGCCTGTAGATATGACTCAGAACAGAATGTACTTACATAAACAGAAAATATAGATTTTTGCGTCTGTTTTTCTATGGCCTCTTCATATTTTTTTCCCCAATGATTTATTTGATGTGTCTCGTAAGGTCTATACTGTTCTAGAGAGTGATAAACAGGTTTGAACAAAATCCAACTTCAGCAGATATGCATTCAAGCAAGTGAATAAGTCTGCACATATCCGTGCACGCGCGCGCACGCACGCACACACGCGCGCACACACAATATGAGGGGTATACTCATAACACACATGCACACACACACACACACACACACACACACACACACACACACACACACACACACACACACACACACACACACACACACACACACACATCCATGCCTAGAGATAAAACCAATGATGCACAGGCAACATTTTGAGGCAATATTGATGGCCCATATTGGCAGCAGTATATTTTCATGGCACATTTTTCTTGATAGTTCACAATTTCCCTGGCCAATAACTGAACGCATCCTAACATTGTCCATCACGGTCTAGTTTTCTCTGCCTCCTCTGACTCTAAGAACAAGCTGAATGGATGGTTGGCTGTCTGCCGTCCTCTATGAAGGAGCTGCATGACACTGCAGTGAGGAAAAGGCTAGCAAGTGTTGCCACTGACTTTGCAGCCCCAGGCAACAACCTTCTGAAAAACGTCCCTTTGTGGGACAGTTCAGGACAGTTTTTTTTATTTTATTTTTTACAGTCGATGCCTAAAATGCTCACACAAATCCTTATGCTCTGCAACTTTAACCTCAGGAATTACACCCATAATCCTAATCATTTTAAAGCCCCAACCTGTAACCTTCTGCTGAGCGGCAGCAACAGCAGCCTCTGCTGCCACAAGTGGCAAATACAGATGCTAGTCAATGCTACACTTCCCCATTTGTACGTTCAGATATCAACCTTATTTTACGATTTCTGCGCATACTCTCTACTTTGCTTACCTTTCTGCAGTGTTTATAACTGATTCCCTGGGGGGGAAAAACAGCTCCAAATATCCCCAAATGTGTCGACTTTTTTTTATTGTAACAAGTCGCTAATTGTGCCGCTAATCAAACTATGAATACATTTTACTTCATATAGGTACTTCACAATAAAAGCGTCCCATTAGTTGTCAGCGGAAGTTTTTTAATTTGAAGGAGCTACTTCAGGAAATTGAGTAACATGCAGGCAACTTGACATGCTCCGGGACGGAGCCTGGAAGTTAAATGGTGCAGGGAACAGACGTTCAGGGTGGAGAGTGGGAACGATAGAGGCGCCATTCTCCCTATTAGTAAAGCATCAAAAAGATTGAATGAAGCACTATCACACGAGAGGGAGTGCTGCTGTTGTAATTATCATCACGACCAATCACAGCCGTGACGAGATTAGACATCACGACCTCAAGTGTGATATTGCTTTTATACATGCGTTGTACAGCATAAACAAAGCTATTCTTCAAGTAATAATAGCATTGTTTTAGGTCATTTGCGACAAGGGAGGATTTCTGTCTGTTACTCGCCTCCGCCAACAAAAACAGCTCGCCCAGGATTGCACTACCAAGTGTTGCCAAGCAACAAGCAACAACAGGTCAACTTCCTGCCTGCAGTTTCCCAAATGCAAGCTAGCGAGGCTAACGTTAGCTACTTTGAGGTTAGCCCAGACGATCTCAGCTTTCCGTTCATAAATAAGGTTAAATCCTTATCGCTGTCCCTGGGTGCGTGCGTGCGCTGTTTGAACGCAGCCTAATCATGGAAACGTTAATAACAGCTGTGAAGTGGAGTGATATACACAGAGTGAAGCACCCGTGAGGTTATCGTGAATTATCAGCACGGTTAGGATCCCTCTTGTCCAATCAAATTGCTCGGCCCGGAACTAACTGTTGTGTAAAAGCCGTTATATTAAGGTAAGAAACGTACATATTGGAGCTTTAACTATCTCATGCCACACTGGTCCAAAGTACTGCTGGTCTCTCACCATCACCTTCTACAGCTGTAATCACACTCTGTAAGCCAGGCACATAATGACACAGTGCTGAAAGTAGTACAGTATGTGGAGTCTACAGGACATGTGTTGTACGCACTGTTCCCTCACACTGAACATCACTTCCTTCCTGGTACAATGTGTGTCAGTCTGTGTTTATATATTAATCGTCAATATGTCCCTGCTCCACATTCATCAAAGCAAAATGAAGTGATGCTGAAAATATCATTAGGGCTATGTTTCGCACTCATTGAATTTCATGAAGTTAGTGGTTGGCTGTAGTGGAGGGCTAGGGGTAAAACATTATCCACACTCTCTTGTCCCTTGAGAATTTGAAACTGGAGCATGTCATCACATATACTGACTTCTCACAGCTCAAAGGTGTTTGTTTCCTTGCACCATACTGTACTTTTGTTCATTTTGCTGTTGGATTTCCTTTGCATTTGAAGCAGAACGTGTCAACTGCCATCTACATCAGCGTTACCCAAACTATCATCTACATCAGCGTTACCCAAACTACATCAGCGTTACCCAAATTATCATCTACATCAGCATTACCCAAACTATCATCTACATCAGCGTTACCCAAACTATCATCTACATCAGCATTACCCAAACTATCATCTACATCAGCGTTACCCAAACTATCATCTACATCAGCATTACCCAAACTATCATCTACATCAGCATTACCCAAACTATCATCTACATCAGCATTACCCAAACTATCATCTACATCAGCATTACCCAAACTATCATCTACATCAGCGTTACCCAAACTATCATCTACATCAGCATTACCCAAACTATCATCTACATCAGCGTTACCCAAACTATCATCTACATCAGCGTTACCCAAACTACATCAGCATTACCCAAATTATCATCTACATCAGCATTACCCAAACTATCATCTACATCAGCGTTACCCAAACTATCATCTACATCAGCATTACCCAAACTATCATCTACATCAGCGTTACCCAAACTATCATCTACATCAGCATTACCCAAACTATCATCTACATCAGCATTACCCAAACTATCATCTACATCAGCATTACCCAAACTATCATCTACATCAGCATTACCCAAACTATCATCTACATCAGCGTTACCCAAACTATCATCTACATCAGCATTACCCAAACTATCATCTACATCAGCGTTACCCAAACTATCATCTACATCAGCATTACCCAAACTATCATCTACATCAGCGTTACCCAAACTATCATCTACATCAGCGTTACCCAAACTATCTACATCATCTACATCAGCGTTACACAAACGATATATAGAGAGAGATTGGTAGTTTACAAATTGAGATGTCATAGCCATTTTTGTGAGTTTAAGTCCGCGGGAAACAGAAGATTTCTCTTTTGGGCCCCAAGCTGAAAAGGTTTGGGAGCACCTAATCTACATTGATGCCAAATTGATAATTAGGGCCACCCTTTTGCCCTTGCTCAGACTTATACAGTATAGGAATAAAATCAAAGACATTGTCAAGGACTTCGAATGACCATTGAACTCTACACATAAAAACTCTCCTTTATGCCATCTAACTGAAGATACGACCACTTTTCCATCTATTTTGTCTTCTTTTCATTCTATTTTCATATAGGCAAACAACAAACTCCTGATTCTGACGAAGGGTATCCACACAAATAACTAAATGCTAAATACATATTGACACTAATTACAAACCCCATAAATCCTCACTAACCATTCTACAAAAAAGCTGTCTATATAGTCGACCATATTGCAGGATGATTAAATGTCTTACTTCGCTGCCTCTCGTCTCTGGATCTGGGCTGGGGGGGGGAAATACATAAACATAGGAAATAAGAGGATGTCCCATTTTCACCTGAAGCGTTTCCCTTTAGACAGGACTCTGCTGAGAATAGGAGGGGCCAGTGCTGATGTGGGAGGGGCCAGTGCTGATGTGCCTGACGCCATGTTGCCAGCCTTAACAGAGGATCCGTGGGAACTGCAGCTCTGCAAAAGGGGGGAAATAGTAGTGCATGAGTGGTACAAAACGCACAAGATACAGGACGATACACAGTTAACCTATCGTCATTACACTATGTAAAAGACCCTCCCTGTAGAAGTAAGATTCCTTAGCATGTGCTCCCTAACAATCACTTGAGAGCGTTATTTGGCTTCTCTGTCTGGCCAGCAGAGAATGTGTGTTTGACAAGAACAATGCAAAACTCAGCATATGAGATATTTAGGACCAGGGCGTCTGGGTAGTGGGGAGGAAACGCACTCGCCTACCACCGCGGAGACCCAGGTAGCGGACAGTACCACCGTGGAGACCCAGGTAGCGGACAGTACCACCGTGGAGACCCAGGTAGCGGACAGTACCACCGTGGAGATCCAGGTAGCGGACAGTACCACCGCGGAGACCCAGGTAGCGGACGGTACTTCCGCCTTGGTCAGACGTTGCTACAGACACAATTGGCTGCAGCTGGGAAGCCGGTGGAGTGTGTCCTGGTTCGCTGCGCTAGCACCTCCTCTGGTCGGTCGCGGCGCCTGTTCGGGGGGAAGGGGTACTGGGGGGGAATAGCGTGATCCTCCCACACGCTACGTCCCAAATCAGGTGAAAAGAAGTGGCTTGGCAACTGCACATGTATCGGAGGAAGCATGTGCTAGCCTACGGCTCTCCCCAGATCGGCAGAGGGGGTAAAGTAAAGTAAAAAAGTAAAGTCCCAACACACCTGAGTGTGCGAAATTTGTTCTCCGCATTTGACCCATCCCCAGCAGCAGCAGCAGCGCCGCACTCGGGAATCATATGGTGATTTAACCCCCCAATTCCAACCCTTTGATGCTGAGTGCCAAGCAGGGAAGCAATGGGTCCCATTGCTTCCCATTAGTCTTTGGTATGACTCGGCCCGGGGATCGAACTCACAACCTCCCAGTCTCAGGGCGGACACTCAAACCACAAGGCCACTGAGCTGGTGGTGGGGTGGAGCAACGACCGGGACCAGCAGGGGGGAATTGGCCAAGTACAATTGGGGAGAAAAATCTGAAAAACCTTGATAAAAAAGAGCGATATTTAGGAGCAAGTGTTATGACCAAGTCAATAGCCAAACACAAGGGGAGTGGGTCCAAAACCTGGTTGCTGTAATACAGTGTGTCTACAAAGCCTTCCCCCAGTGTGTCATACATCAAAGTGAGGATCTATATATGACTTGGCAGCATCCGTCTCCAGTCACCTTGGAGACGTGAGCCCCTTCACTTGTGCACAATGTTTTTCTTCATCACAGGTTTTATTTGAAACTGCAGATTAGGGGCAGACTCTTTTGTGAATAAAGTCCCTGCTGGCCCTTCACAGCACTCCAGCTGCTCTCAGGAATTAATCCCACACAAGATTACATTAATAGTTTCCTAAAGAAATGTCCTCCCGCTCGATTCTCTCCCTTTTTCCTTATCAAAATGAACAGCATTATCTTACGAGATAGAGCACGAGAGCGTACGAGAGCGAGCACGAATGCCCCTGAAAGGCCCTGTGCAAAATCCTAATGCTGTGATTCCAGTTACAGTAGCTCCTGTGCTGCCCTTTCTCTCCCTCTGATGTTATTCCAGTTACAGTAGCTCCTGTGCTGCCCTTTCTCTCCCTCTGATGTTATTCCAGTTACAGTAGCTCCTGTGCTGCCCTTTCTCTCCCTCTGATGTTATTCCAGGTACAGTAGCTCCTGTGCTGCCCTTTCTCTCCCTCTGATGTTATTCCAGGTACAGTAGCTCCTGTGCTGCCCTTTCTCTCCCTCTGATGTTATTCCAGGTACAGTAGCTCCTGTGCTGCCCTTTCTCTCCCTCTGATGTTATTCCAGTTACAGTAGCTCCTGTGCTGCCCTTTCTCTCCCTCTGATGTTATTCCAGTTACAGTAGCTCCTGTGCTGCCCTTTCTCTCCCTCTGATGTTATTCCAGTTACAGTAGCTCCTGTGCTGCCCTTTCTCTCCCTCTGATGTTATTCCAGGTACAGTAGCTCCTGTGCTGCCCTTTCTCTCCCTCTGATGTTATTCCAGGTACAGTAGCTCCTGTGCTGCCCTTTCTCTCCCTCTGATGTTATTCCAGTTACAGTAGCTCCTGTGCTGCCCTTTCTCTCCCTCTGATGTTATTCCAGGTACAGTAGCTCCTGTGCTGCCCTTTCTCTCCCTCTGATGTTATTCCAGTTACAGTAGCTCCTGTGCTGCCCTTTCTCTCCCTCTGATGTTATTCCAGGTACAGTAGCTCCTGTGCTGCCCTTTCTCTCCGTCTGATTGTACATCATTAAAGCAACTGAATGTGAGCCTCTCATGTCTGCCTCTTTCTGAAAACCCTGTCATGTACCCTGTGGGGGGAGAAAACCCTGTCATGTAGTCCTACCCTGTGGGGGGAGAAAACCCTGTCATGTAGGCCTACCCTGTGGGGGGAGAAAACCCTGTCATGTACCCTGTGGGGGGAGAAAACCCTGTCATGTAGGCCTACTCTGTGGATAGAGAAAACCCTGTCATGTAGGCCTACCCTGTGGGGGGAGAAAACCCTGTCATGTAGGTCTACCCTGTGGGGGGAGAAAACCCTGTCATGTAGGCCTACCCTGTGGGGGGAGAAAACCCTGTCATGTACCCTGTGGGGGGAGAAAACCCTGCCATGTAGGCCTACCCTGTGGGGGGAGAAAACCCTGTCATGTACCCTGTGGGGGGAGAAAACCCTGTCATGTAGGCCTACCCTGTGGTTGGAGAAAACCCTGTCATGTAGGTCTACCCTGTGGGGGGAGAAAACCCTGTCATGTAGGCCTACCCTGTGGGGGGAGAAAACCCTGTCATGTACCCTGTGGGGGGAGAAAACCCTGTCATGTAGGCCTACCCAGTGGGGGGAGAAAACCCTGTCATGTACCCTGTGGGGGGAGAAAACCCTGTCATGTAGGCCTACCCTGTGGGGGGAGAAAACCCTGTCATGTACCCTGTGGGGGGAGACAACCCTGTCATGTAGGCCTACCCTGTGGGGGGAGAAAACCCTGTCATGTACCCTGTGGGGGGAGACAACCCTGTCATGTACCCTGTGGGGGGAGAAAACCCTGTCATGTACCCTGTGGGGGGAGACAACCCTGTCATGTAGGCCTACCCTGTGGGGGGAGAAAACCCTGTCATGTAGGCCTACCCTGTGGGGGGAGAAAACCCTGTCATGTACCCTGTGGGGGGAGAAAACCCTGTAATGTAGGCCTACCCTGTGGGGGGAGAAAACCCTGTCATGTAGGCCTACCCTGTGGGGGGAGAAAACCCTGTCATGTAGGCCTACCCTGTGGGGGGAGAAAACCCTGTCATGTAGGTCTACCCTGTGGGGGGAGAAAACCCTGTCATGTAGGTCTACCCTGTGGGGAGAGACAACCCTGTCATGTAGGCCTACCCTGTGGGGGGAGAAAACCCTGTCATGTAGACCTACCCTGTGGGGGGAGAAAACCCTGTCATGAAGGCCTACCCTGTGGTTGGATAAAACCCTGTCATGTAGGCCTACCCTGTGGGGGGAGACAACCCTGTCATGTACCCTGTGGGGGGAGAAAACCCTGTCATGTAGGCCTACCATGTGGGGGGAGAAAACCCTGTCATGTAGGCCTACCGTGTAGGGGGAGAAAACCCTGTCATGTAGGCCTACCCTGTGGGGGGAGACAACCCTGTCATGTAGGCCTACCGTGTGGGGGGAGAAAACCCTGTCATGTAGGTCTACCGTGTGGGGGGAGAAAACCCTGTCATGTAGGTCTACCGTGTGGGGGGAGAAAACCCTGTCATGTAGGCCTACCCTGTGGGGGGAGAAAACCCTGTCATGTAGGCCTACCCTGTGGGGGGAGAAAACCCTGTCATGTAGGTCTACCCTGTGGGGGGAGAAAACCCTGTCATGTAGGTCTACCCTGTGGGGGGAGAAAACCCTGTCATGTAGGCCTACCCTGTGGGGGGAGAACGCCTCTCTTTCTGGAACAATTGCCATGGCAAAGTTTCTCTGTGAAACCCGGAGGATGATATCTATGTCGGGGGATCAAATAAATGGGTTGTGGTGGATGATAGCAGAGCTGCATAGCTGAACCCATTTCACTTGCTCTCTCCTCTCCTTCCTGTCTTGTTTGATGTTAGGGTTCTATCTCCTTCTTGTCTTGTTTGATGTTAGGGTTCTATCTCCTTCTTGTCTTGTTTGATGTTAGGGTTAGGGTTCTATCTCCTTCTTGTCTTGTTTGATGTTAGGGTTAGGGTTCTATCTCCTTCTTGTCTTGTTTGATGTTAGGGTTAGGGTTCTATCTCCTTCTTGTCTTGTTTGATGTTAGGGTTAGGGTTCTATCTCCTTCCTGTCTTGTTTGATGTTAGGGTTCTATCTCCTTCTTGTCTTGTTTGATGTTAGGGTTAGGGTTCTATCTCCTTCTTGTCTTGTTTGATGTTAGGGTTCTATCTCCTTCTTGTCTTGTTTGATGTTAGGGTTAGGGTTCTATCTCCTTCTTGTCTTGTTTGACTCCTGAGAATTATTGGATAAACAGGATGTATAGAGCACCGCAGGAATGAGTCCGGACGTAGCGCTTGGGTTGGTCAGGGGAAAAGTGAATGGGCTTTTAGAATGGGGATTTCGCTTAAATGCATAAAATAAGGCCTGTGGTTAACAAAGGTTAATGTAGCGCGGATTTGGGTTCAGCAGGATAATCTTCACAAACGTGAATACCGATAACTTTTATGACTTTTGGAACGTAAATGCGTTTTTTTTAAACGTGATTTTTAGAAAACGCTTCAAAAGGCATAACAGCGATTAACTTTCGTGAAGATTATCTCGCTGAACCCAAATTCGCGCTCCCATAAACTTAGAGTCCCATAGACTTCCCCCCGACGAACCAACATGACGGCGATTTCTGGTTAAGCCTACAAAAATACGACCTCCCTGCGGTACTCTATAGCAAGAGGAGAAGAGGGGAAAACAGAGCCTGGAGAAAATAGCAGAGAAACCCAACTATATTCACTAAGTAGCCTACCAAAGGATGAGTAGGGAATCTTAACCTTCTCAACAGCTTCACTTGGATTTGCTATCATACAAGTCCTGAACTGTGTGTAGTGGGGGTATTAGGCCATTCTTCAAGAGTGACAGCCCTTGAATCAATAGCACTAACCGCCCAAAATGGAAATCAATTGTTTTACAATTATGCATTGACATGTAAATTAGCATAACAATTTTAACTGTCTGATGATAGCATCTATTCTGATGCTACGAGGTTTTACTTTGATAAAATTAGGTCTTCATATTATCAGAACAGATGGAGGGAACAACCAAGGCAGTACTACAGGCCAAGGCACCCCCCCCCCCCAGTACTACAGGCCCTGTAGTACTGGGGGGGGGGTGCCTTGGCCTGTAGTAGTGCCTTGGTCCAGAGAGCTGGAGGGTGGGGGTGCCTTGGCCTGTAGTAGTGCCTTGGTCCAGAGAGCTGGGGGGTGGGGGGGTGCCTTGGCCTGTAGTAGTGCCTTGGTCCAGAGAGCTGGGGGGTGCCTTGGCCTGTAGTAGTGCCTTGGTCCAGAGAGCTGGGGGGTGCCTTGGCCTGTAGTAGTGCCTTGGTCCAGAGAGCTGGGGGGTGCCTTGTAGCCTGGGTAAACCCATCCCCCACGTGACCTGCTCTCAGACCTGTTCTCAGTCACTATGGTCTGGTGCCCCGCCTGTGCTAAACGATTTCCTGCGGTTGTTGGGCCCCCCCCCCGATAGACCGCTCCATTACGCAACCTTCATCCAACCAGCTTTGTGCACAGAGCACATGCGCAGTGCAGCAGATGGCGCCATCGCTCTGCGACCTTTGTTGTTAGCAAGCGAGCTAACTACACTTTCATTCACTAGGCTACTGCTAGCGACCACAATAGCAGTGCGATGGCTACCACCAATGTGAACGATTTTTGCAGGTTGTGTAAGAGAAACCTTCGTTCTAAAGGCAAGTTGGGCAGCTGCAAACCACTCGAGAAGGGGGTATTTCTACGCCTGGAGAGGGTTGGTGTGAAACTACACCAACAGGAGAGCAAATCATGTCGGATTTGCCAAACGTGTTCCAATTTCATTTCAAGAGCAGAGGAAACATTGAATACTCTCCAGAAATGGAAACGGAGTGAAGAATCAAGCTCAGAACAACCAACGCTGGTAGCAACGCCAATAAAACCACAAGACTCAAAGCGGGAAAGAGCGTTTTCTCCGAGGAAAACGCCACGGCCAATGAAAAGGAAACGACTGCTTTATCCATCTCCCAGGCGCGTCCATGCCAGAGGGACACCAGCAGCAATGCTGCAACGACAAAGTGTGACTGAGGTATGTAGTTGTAACCTTATGTACTTCCCCCGTGCACTCCCGCAAATAAGTAATGGTATGCGCAGCCAGTTTATCAGATAATTTCGCCGTAAAATGTGTCCAGGTGATGAGAAGCCCCCCCTGTACAAGCTGTCCTTTGTATGGTCGCTGCCCGTCCGCTCAGACACGATTTCGATATAGCGTTTGGTGATCTTTTGACCAACAGACCTCATAACTCTCACTTGAAAATGAGATCTTGATCTCAATGTGATTTTACCTGATTAAATAAAGGTTATATAATGGGGATCTATACTGTTACGTGTGTTTACCAACATCATTAAAATATCATAAATGTATCGCTGTTTTAATCAATGGCTACGTTGCTAGCTAGCTAGCTAGCCGTAGACCAGCTATGAACCCCAGTTTGGATGCTCACTGCCCGTCCACTAAAACGCGATTTCGATATAGTGTGAGGTGATATTTTGATCAACAGACCCCATAACGGGGATCTATACTGTTACATGTGTCTACTAACATCATTAAAAGATCATAAATGTAACGCTGTTCCTGGTACTTTAGTTTTAATCTAAGGCTACGTTGCTAGCTAGCTAGCCTGCCTGCCTTGGCAAAACAACACACACACACTACATCTCTCTCTGTCTAGTCACTATAGCCTGGATGACGTTAGCTAATGCTACCCAGCCTTACATTGGCATATGCTGCATTTAGCTTGTATTATGTAGGCTACAGTAATATTGTATAGCTGGCTAGACAGACGAGTTTATCTGGAATCAGTGTGACAAGATCCCTGCTGCTAGCTTGTCTGCCTTTCTGTGTCAGAGTATCTACAGTATGTGTGTACAGTATGTACTGTGCTACAGTATCTAGTGACTGGGAACTGAGAGAGCAGGTCACGTGGGGGCTGGGTTTACCTAGGCTAGGTGCCTTGGCCTGTAGTACTGCCTTGGTCCAGAGAGCTGGGGGGTGCCTTGGCCTGTAGTACTGCCTTGGTCCAGGGAGCTGGGGGGTGCCTTGGCCTGTAGTAGTGCCTTGCTCCAGGGAGCTGACATATTACTTTTCAGGTTCAAGGCGCCCCAGCAGCACATCATGGAGATGGTGGAAGGCATTGTCCAAAATGAGTTCCGTTTAGTGCTCATCCTCCCCTCTGCCACCGCCTTGAGGGCTTCCACGCTCAACTCTATGGCCGAGTCAGCTTTTCTTTGCCGGTTCATTGAGCACAGACTGGTACTCCCTGTCTTACTACTGTGGAACGCTGCTGCGCTGGCTACCAAACATCATTGATAGACGAGGCTGCGTAGAACGCTGCATACATTAAATCCCTTTCTTGGAGAACAGTCTGTCCCTCATTGCACTGTCCTCCTCCACACCTAACACTGCCGAGGGAGGGAGTGCTGAGGGAGTGGGCGGGCAGAAGTGGGGTCACATTAGACCCGCCTGGTCTGGGGTCTCCGTGTCAATCCTGTTATTAAAAACCCATTTAGCTGGTAGCTCTCTCCCTGGTCCCGTCTGCCCACGGCCCCCCTGGCTGCGTATAACCAGTGATCCTCCTCATCCCACTCTGCACAACCTTGTTCTGCTGCTTCTATTCCCTCTCCTCTATAGGCGTTCTTACTTTGCTCCCTCTGAGCACATGTGACTTCCTCCCTGAGCCGAGCTCTGAAAGCATTTTGTAGCCCAATACAGAGCATCAATAATACATCCAGAGGCCTCCATACATTCCTGTCACCGCATCTTCACAGTCACGCTGTTAATAGGCTAGTGTTGGACAACGGGCCTCTACCTCGGTAAGAATATATATCAAGTTGTGCTCCCCCCCCTATTTTTTTGTCCCATTTTTATCCCCCTCATTAGTGCATTACTGCTCCACCCTCTGCTGATCTGGGGAGAGCCGAAACTGGCTCCATGCTTCCTCCGACACATGGGCAGTTAGCCAGCCGCTTCTTTTCACCTGACAGGGGAAGCTTCACCGGTAGGACATAGCACGTGGGAGGATCACGCTATTCCAACCAGTTCCCCTCCCTCCGAACAGGCGCCCCTAACGACCAGAGGAGGCACCACATCAGCGACCAGGATATTGCATGTTTTGGTGAGGGGTTCCTATATGATGGAAACCCCCAGGGGGCACGGGGAGAACATGCAAACTCCACACAGAAAGGCCCTTTTGACTACCCCACCCGTCGCGGCGGGCACTCGAGGACATGCGGACGGGCACGCACTCCTTCAGCGCTCACAGTGTCCCAGGTGGGAATCGAACCCAGGACCTTCTAGCGCTTACCACTGCGCCACCGACCGTGCCCCCCCCCCCCCCCCCCCCCACCATGAAGACACCGGCGTGTTGCGCTTGTGATCCCGCAGTGCCCGAGCGTATGACGCAGCGCCCACACGCAGCGCCCACATCATCTAAAGGAGTATGTCAACAACGAGAGGATGTTCTCAGGGCAATCAGCGACTCCAGAGAGGAAAAGAACACAACAAACGGACGATCCAGAAACAAAACCAAACAAAAATAAACAATAAGTTTAAGAAAACAGAAAACAGAAAGTGCTAGGGAGTTCGCCCCCCTCCTGAGTGCTGAAAAAACTGAATAAAAATAAAATAAATCAGGAGTTTCTGCAGCAGTTAGAGTGATTGTATGAGCACCCCTAGGGGTACTTGAGCAGCTTGCAGGGGGTATTTGGAGAGATTGGGGATTAAAATGTATTCCCAAAATATTAATAAAAAAAATACCCCAAGTCATTTCATAAGCCTATTGCTAAAATAAGTGTACCAGTACTCTGTGAAGAGGTCACATCCATCATGTCAAAACTGAGCACAAAGCAACTAGCTGGCAAACATGCTGTCGCTCCGGATTCAGGTTTAGGGAAGCCCAGTAACAAAAGTCCCTAGATGTGTGTCACAGGAATCTGTCATTTTGAGCATGACAAGGACATTACAAAAACAAAAGACAAAAAAAAAAGATCTTTAATCTCTACTCAAAAAAATCTCTGCTCTCTCTCCATTCACGTCAGATTTCAATGTGAACAAACGCCTTCAACCAGTACAGGGCTGATTAAGGTATCACTGGAAAATCAATCAAAAATAATAGGTGAAGATTTACCTTTTGGAGTTGGAGGCTATATTGAGGCCGAGGAGTAGATTTGGACATGAGGCCAGAGGCGTTCACACTGCAGTCCCTCAGGCTGCGGCTCTCTGAGAAGTGGGCCCGCACTTTCTCCCTGTGTCTCCTGGAAGAGAGAGAGAGAGAGAGAGAGAGAGAGTGAGAGAGAGAGAGACAGAGAGAGACAGAGAGAGAGTGAGAGAGAGAGAGAGAGAGAGAGAGAGAGTGAGAGAGAGACACACAGAGAGAGACAGAGAGAGAGAGAGAGAGACAGAGAGAGAGAGAGACACAGAGAGAGACAGAGAGTGAGTGAGAGAGAGAGAGAGAGAGAGAGAGAGACAGAGACAGAGACAGAGAGAGAGAGTGAGAGAGAGAGAGAGTGAGAGACAGAGAGAGAGACGCAGAGAGAGAGAGAGAGAGAGAGAGAGAGAGAGAGAGGGGGGGACATTCTTTATTATAGCTATACAAAAGCAAGGACGAGAGATGTTTTGTTCAAAATACTGACTGTAAATAGTACAGATATACAGATATATACAGATAGCAAAAACAGCTATGTTCACAATATATGTACAATAAGTGAAGCTAGATATTAGACAGGCAGGCAGTATTCACTTAATTTACCCCTTATAGTGTTCTTATTAGTGTTCTATAAGCAAACTGTATTATTGTAATGCTAATTCTAGCATTACTTCTTTGAAATAAGTCACAATATGAAGGCAGGTATACTCTCTTGAGCTGCTGCTGATTTTGTCTGTTCCCTCTTAGAGTGATTCACCCTTAAAACTGATTGACTGGATTTTGGGTTATGTTTAAAAGATAAGTCCAATCATTGCTTACAAGAATTCTATTGGCCAGCTCTCTACCAAGAAGGCAGGTAATCATATTCATTGACCTGTTTGTGCATTGCTTCGTCTTGACACGACTTATATACAAACAGGGTGCAATCGCACACAGTTCTTAGTCTTTTAGATAAGCCTTGTCCATAAACTGTCACAGTCACCTATTCAGGGAACGTTTTAGATGTCAAACTGATCATTGTGGACAGGCATGTATATCAAGCTGTCAAACTGTCACAGAGAAATATCTCAGCACTTCTTTTCACAGAGACCTTTGTTGTATCAACTATACACAATGGGGACAGTTGGGGGCTTTTGACTGATATTGACATCAAAATGCAAACTGACAACATTTGTCAAACTTTTCAAATGCAGGAGCCAGTTGAAAGGTCAGAATGACATGAGCAACACTCACTTTTTCTTCCTCTCCAGAGCTGTAACTGAAAGTTTGGATAGTGCTGGTGGAGAAAAGGGCCCCGGGCAAAAATAGCATTTACGAGAGAAACTGTCTTTCACAAGTGAAAATTTAATCAAGGCAATGTACCGTGAAACGTCCATTACAGTACATGCTCCTGCGATAATATTCTGAAAAAAGAAAAAGAAGTTCCGGCAGTGCGATCATACTGTAGACTAGTTTTAGGGTCAGGAGTTTGGATCCTTGCTTCACAGGGGAAACTACAAAGATAATTTTGTATGTATGTATGTATGTATGTATGTATGTATGTATGTATGTATGTATGTATGTATGTATGTATGTACGTATTATTTATTAAGGCACTGGGTAACTTGAATCAGGTTTCACTGCTTACCTTTTCCATTAACTATAAAAATGGTTCACATGATCAAGCAAAAAGCGAGAAATTAAAGTGAAATCGTGTGTTTTAGCTATGCTAAATATAGAGCGTTACGTAATCTTGGATTACATTTTGATTGATTTAAAAATGAATTGAGGCTTAACATTTTTAAGAGTAAATGTTAATTCACCATTAAATGTTCATTTTGTTTGACATATACTAGGTGGCTCAACTCTCTCTGCAGCTGAGGGCTATGGAGTGTATCCAAAGTAAAGGACCTGACAAGCAATCAGGATTTAGGAAGCGTTAGGCTGCAAAAACAACAACAACAACAACACACACACGCCTCTGATTTGTGTTGACGAATCCATCTCTCCAGAAAAAGTTCAACTGTGTTGAAATTTCTGTCCGTCAAAACTGACGAAAAATCTGACGGAGACGGACGCGTCATCAGCACTGCCGGACAATGGACAGCTGTCATTGAAAATGAATTGAAATGAGAGAGACAACGGATCAGTGTGACCGTGGCTTTAGACTGAACTGGTTCAAAAGAACACAAAACCCAATTGTGACTGTGAGTGTTGGTTATGAAGGACTGCCGCCATTATGGGAACTACTCTGAAACCATTTACCAAATCACCAACTGCTTCAAGCACACATCTCTGAAACAAGTTCACTGTGAAAGAAGACATGTTTTATTTTTCCTCCAGATCCCCCTCTCCCCATCCCCCGTGGGAGGATCACACTATTCCCCCCCAGTTCCCCTCCCCCCTGAACAGGCGCCCCCGACCGACCAGAGGAGGCACTAGTGCAGCAGCCAGGACAAATACCCTAATCCGGCTTCACACCCGGAGACCCGGAAAATGGTTCCTGTATGGACGCCCGACCGAGCCGGAGGTAACGCGGTAACTTGAGGTCGTGACCCCTCGTGTTGGTAGGCACGCTGCACTACGCCGGCGCCCAAGACTCCATGTTTTTACACATATTGGTCCCTATTCTCCCACAGGCCTTCGGCGCTAAAACGGGCCTTAAACGCAAAAAAACGTGCCTTGCGCCTGTTTCGGGAAAATAGCAATAGGCTTTAGGCTGCCAAATGCGCTTTAGGCCGAATGGGCGTGGCGGAGTCCCTGAATGCGCCGAAGTGGGCGTGGCGGCGCTAAATACCGGCGTACTACTATCTTCCAGCCATCTTCCGACCTGGCCGACTTTTAGCGCTTTGCGCTTTTGAAAAGCTGGCCTAAAGCAGGATTCTGTGCACCGGGGACAGGAAAGTGAATGGAGAATACAATATATAGAAAAAAATACTTTAGAATACAATAGAATATAAGATTGCAACCCTTCTCAGGCTTTTTGGGTGAAGCTGTAATGCAGTTTCATAAATTTAGTTTAGGCTATCATAATAATCCCCATTTATGTGTAATATAGCTCTACGTTTTATTACCCCCCCCCCCCCCCCGAAATTAGCTAGGCTACTAATATTACTAATATTCCTAATTAATATGTATTATTATTTCATTCAGATAATTGACATTATAGGCATGTATATCGTTTAATGTGAGAGAAAGGGAGAGAGAAAGAAAGAGAGAGAGAAACTGGATCAACTGTTGTGTAGCGCTTCTTCAAACCCCACTCTTCATTACAGCTATTCATTACAGAATTGTCTGTTGTATTTATTTTTTCTGTGTGCAAAGCATAGAAAGTTATAATTATTTCCAAATGTTTCCCCCGTCTGTGGCAGCGGAGCTGTCCGAGGTGCTGAACAAGCGCAGCGCATAGACGGCCACCTGGGGCGGCTCACTCAGGCGGTCCAGGACTGGGCGCGGGGCGTCGGCGGGGTAATTCTCCTCCCCAAACAGTGCGCGATGGTACATTTGAACCTGAATGGATAGATGAATAAACAACTTAAGTAAAGAGTTGTTTTGTAGCTATTCAAAATGAATGGTGGACAGATATATCACCTGATTCGCCAGCACCATCTTCTCCTCAGCTGTGAATTTAGTGGATCGGTTTTGGTCTGCCATATTGATCACACTGCGCCAGCTGCTGCCAATCTGGCTTTTAAAGCCCCTCTGATTGATTACTGAAGATTTTATTGAGAATGAACATATTTGTCAGAGCCTGTGGGCAGGGGGTGGGGGGGACGCATATATAGGCCAAATAAAATACTATTACTCAATAATAAAATCCTGTAAATTAAATAGAATTAAGTTATCAGATCTAGTAAAAGTGATAGGTGTCATTCAGAGGATGTTGCATCGTGCAGTGGGGGAGGAGAGATAAAACGATATCATTCTGGCCATCTAATCTCATGACATCCAGCCATAGGCAATATTTTTTTCTATCAGATGCATTTAGAAATTATTTTCACTTTGGTCTTGCTATAGTGTAGCGTATTTACATGCTTGCAGTATTTTAACTGCAGTTATTGGTTTGAGAAGCATAATAATATGGAATAATAGCCTATATATGGAGATAGACAGACCGGATGAAGGGAGGGGGGGGCGGCGGAGCCCTTGGCTTTGTCTGGTTTTACCGGATTTGTCCAGGAATTGGAGCTTAAAAGGCAAGCGTGTGTCTCTTCCCTGCAATTCTCCAATGAGCGGACAATGCATAATTTTACGCTTAAAAGGCGTGGTTATAATGGTTGAGGCTGAGTTTAGCGCCGATACCAAGATATCAAGTGCGCCTTTCCACGCCCACTGCTTTGCGCTGCGGCTGGCGTTCGGCCTAGAAACTGCGCGGCTGCAACGATAGAGCCCATTGTCCCTGTTTTTATTGCTAGGCTGCTCAACAATTATAGGCTTACTCGTGTAATTCACACCCTAGGCAATTTGGATGTGGATAATCAGTTGCTGATGTTGGACATTTGGCAAAGCATTGCCACCAGCGTGATATGTACTCCCACTCTCATACTGTTTAATTCCTAATTTTCAGAGCGACACATCATTAACTAGGCTTTGATTTTCCATTTCATGGGGTCTTTAAAGCATGTAGAAGCAGTTTTCATATCTCTAAATCATGTGTGCTAATGATTGATCTCCTTTGTAAAGTTTTGGGTAAAATTGAAGTTTTCCGCTTTAGTTGATGAGCAGAATGGACTTAGGAGGGAACGGGAGCTAC
>NC_139626.1:4191051-4196051 GCF_964638095.1 Poromitra crassiceps | reverse complement strand
TTTTTACTTGTGTTTAGATGCTGTAACCGCTCAAAACATTGGCTACAGCAGTATACATCACCAGAGACTGCTTCCATTAGAACAGCCAATAAACACTTTGAGACACCTTGCTCAACCAATCCAGTGAGACTGACTATGCTCAACCAATCCAGTGAGACTGACTGTGCTGGAGGAATTTCTCTGCCCCCCCCCCCCAATGTCATACATGACCTTGAGCTTGCACCAACCTCCTCTGACATTAGCCCAAGCCGTCACATCGGGCGCCCGTGTTGTGCTGCGGGAGATTCCCTGCCTACCAACACGAGGGTCACAGGTTCAAGCCCCTGTGTTGGTCGGGTGGAAAGCCGAATAGTTCAGAGAAGGGAGAAGCCAGCACTCCTTAATGTCTTTTCGTATGATTTAATATCCTCAAGCCTGGGCAGCAGACAACGGACGTTTCAGTCAAAGACCTTCCTCAACGCCTTCCTCAACAGACGTTTCAGTCAAAGACCTTCCTCAACGCCTTCCTCAACAGACGTTTCAGTCAAAGACCTTCCTCAACGCCTTCCTCAACGGACGTTTCAGTCAAAGACCTTCCTCAGCGTTGAGGAAGGTCTTTGACTGAAACGTTCGTTCTCTGCTGCCCAGGCTTGAGGATATTAAATCATACGCAAAGACATTAAGGAGTGCTGGCTTCTCCCTTCTCTGAACTATTTGCTTGCCCTGCACCCAGTGAGTTTTGAATCGATTTTGAGTGTGCTCACAACCTGTGTTTTTCAATTGGAAAGCCGAATAGTGCCTCCTCTGGTCGGTCAGGGCACCTGTGCGGGGGGAGGGGAACTGGGGGGAATAGCACTATGTGCTGCTGGTGAGAGTCCTCACTGTCAGGTGAAAAGAAGCGGCTGGTGAATTCACATGTATCGGAGGAAGCATGTCCTTAGTCTACTGTCCCCAGATCGGTAGAGGGGTCAATGACTGGGGACAGCTTAGCAGGAGGAATTGGCCAAGTACAATTGTGGAGAAAACTATTAATTATTAATTATTATTATGATTATTATTGTTGTTGTTGTTGTTGTTGTTGTTGTTGTTATAATAATAACATCACCACCTGACAACTGCAGGAAAAGTGCAGAAAACATCGTGGCAAGTCTTGTGTAAATGTGGTTGTCTGCCCAAGTGTGTCACCATCCTGCATGAAACAGTTCCTTCACTGGCTGTTGAAGAACATGAGTCTGGGCCTCATAAGATCTGCACGGGGACACAAGCAGGCATGCTGCTTGTACCCTCCTTTCCCCTCTGTGTTCCATCAACACATCACAGGTGTTACACGTGGTGTCATTGAGTTCCATCAACACATCACAGGTGTTAGATGTGGTGTAATTGAGTTTAAACGGGAAGGAAACCTCTTTAATATCAGAAAGCTTCTGCCAGAGACCAAGATAACATCTGAACACATCCTGGCGTTACAATAAGTGGATAGCTCAGAGGCACCACCAAACTGCCCACTCAGCGCCTGTGAAGAGGAGCCAGCGAGAGGGTGTGACTTTGAAGTCCAGTACAGCAGACAGCCTGAGGGAGTATTGTACTGTAGTAGTGGCCAGTTGCTACACAGACATGTACATGTATGCAAATGTAATGCTGGTAAAAAGCTTTTGACGCTTTGATAACTTTGACCCTATTTCGGGTTTTACGTCTCATTGTCTCAATTAAATAATGGTATCAAATGACGAGGCAGACTGTAAATCAGTTGTGTTTGTCGGCATGCTGCCATGTTAGAGCCAGCTGACCCACAGTTAACTTGTGTTCATGCATTACCTCTGCATGCTGGGCCTGATTACACTCTGACACTAATGTTATAATACAATAATGCGACACTTTGACACCAATGTTATAATACAATAATGCGATACTTCCGAGCGATAGAGCGGACTACTATCTCATGACTCGCGTCCACAAAATGAACGTGGGGGAACGCAAAAGTGACAATAACTGTCTTTAAGCGGCATTTTTACGAACAAACAGAGAGGCTGCCTCCACTTCTCCTCTATATCAATGAAAGACTAAATCAATTTGTCACTTATACTGTATGCTGAAGTGAACCTTCCAGCTGTTACCATCAGTGCAACTGGCCTCTCAACAGCTGCAACTTTTAAATAGCCTGGAAATATATCTCCCCCCTCTGCCACACCATCAGGCCTGAAGTGGAGTACCACCTGACACAAGCCTCAGCCTCTTTGGTTTGGATAAGAAAGATTTGTTCCCATCCCAAAACAAATACCTGGATAGAAACTTAAAGAATAGCTGTCGACAAGGCAACATGCCTTTCGACCCTGCTGTACGGCTGTAAAGGCATAGACAACATACAGCCAGTATACTATGAAACGGCTTTTCATATCTAATGCAAGACTACCAGTGTTGGGCAAGTTACTTTCAAAATGTAATATACTACATATTACTAGTTACTTTCATTTGAAAGTAATAAGTTACTTTACAATATTACTTTCTGTGTAGAGTAACTTGATACTTATTACACTACTTTCGCATTACTTTTACCAAAACAACAGCAGCAGCAGAATGACATCGCCGCCCCGGGAACCATCCCGAAAATTATTTCAACCGCCTTCAAGTCGCAGTGTAAACAATCCAAAATTCTAAATGTTATCCTTTTCCTTTGTTATTGTCATCTATAGTGGTTATTTGCATAAAAACACAGATTGATTAGGAAATTATTGTATCTTTTTTAAATATGTGCTTTGATTTAATAAAATGTAACTCAATTTGTAACTTGAGTTACTTGACAAAGTACAGTAACTGGTATATTACTGAAATCCTATAAGTAATACGTTATATTACTGAGTTACTGCTAAAAGTAATATATTACATGTAATATGTTACTTTTGTAACGAGTTACCCCCAACACTGAAGACTCCTATAACACTCCAACATCATCATCCAGCGTCAGCTATACTGGCTAAGACACGCTGCATTGACATCAAGGACATCAGCGCCCTTACAAGTGCACACCATATGGCCAGCCACTGTTATGCCTCTAGGCCAGATTTGATTCTTCATTCTTTATGATGACCAGATTTAAGTATCCATGAATGAAGCATCAAGCTGGCGTGTCTGAGAAACATCATGATCAAAACAGCATGATACACAAAGCGACAGCTATACAGCTACTATAAGAAATGAAAGAAAAGAAAACAGATCACATCCAACGCCAAACACGGCTTTTAAGTATTATCACATTCTGTCTTGAACGCCGAATGTCACATATTGGACTTTCCTAGTTATCAAAAGATCGATTGCTAGCGTGGAAGCGGAAGTCATAATAATCAAAGTTAATCAAACCTACAGGAATACCATAAACAAGTATGCAGCAGATAAGCATGAATGTGTAGCTGGAGTAGTCTGGAGCCGATAAACAATCTATTGGTTATGTCTGGATGTCCATCCAACAAAAAAATCGATCAATGCCAATTCCCATTTCCTCTAATGCATCCACCCACCTGCAATAGCATCTGCAACTGAACTCATTTAGTTCCCAGATTAAAATCACTGAACTGAGGAGGGTTGTTGTGTTTAGGCTTTGCATTCTGTTTTGCCATGTCTTCCCCTTCCCCCCATATTTCTGAGAGCAAGTGTGTCAAGCGCAGACAATCAGTGAAGCCAGGTTATTGGAAAACCTCCCAGCATGCAATGTACTGTAGCCTATGTGGTATGTACAGGATATTGATTGATTGATGGATTTGTTTTATTCATTGTGTCATGCACTTTTGACAGTGCCCAGCCCACACGGGCTTACAAGAGACACAAAATACAAAATATGCAATACAACATATACGCCAGCGCTATAGTGGTGCAACTAAATCACAATATAACATTCTCCTAAAACAACAAAACAGATCATTAAATCACTTTCTAAACGGAACATTCTGCCTTTGCTCCCAATTGAGAGGAAGGCAGAGAAGACGTGAAAGCGAAGAGTGTGAGATGCATCCTTTCCCTGTGTGTAGGCGGCAAACGTGTGGATCAGTGTGGGCGCTGGTATATTCCATCTGGACCGGGAACAGTGTGTCACTATGGTCTGATGATTAAGTCACCAAAGATTTGCTAAAACATTCATAATAATAATAATAATAATAATAATATCTGTTTTGATACAATGCTACGGCCGCTCGTGACCAAAGGTGACACCAACACTAAGAAAATAACAAATCTCACTCCAAGATGATCAACAGAGGTTAAAATGATCATATGGCACACCACTCAACGAACAAGGACATTTGCATCGTCTCTTACTTCATCGGTTGCATTTCTTTTGTATTTATATACTGTAGGCGCTCAGATTAATTGCTTTAGAAACCCTGGTGAAGGCCACATGCCGGAACACAATTGGTTGTATGAATAAATCTTTGTTTTAAGTCCTGCAAGCATGGCTGAAATGTCCTCAACTGGAGAGTCGACCAGCGGGAAGCGAAGGTCTCTTGGGTGACGCTTGTGACAATAGACCCTTCTCACAGGGGCCATCTTGTGTCGAAAAGGCAGGGTAAACACAGGTGCAAGCAAAACACTAATGAGGGTTTCCAACTTCCATGATTGGAATTTGGAAACCCTCATTAGTGTTTTACTTGCACCTGTGTTTATTCTGCCTTTTCGACACAAAATGGGTCCCATGAAAAGGGTCTATGAAGGTTAAAGACAGACAAAAATGGGTTTGTTTTGTGAGTTAGATGCCACTTAATTGGCCACTATGCCGATTTTCAACCAGCTTTGTATCGTTACTAAATCACTAGTATATATGCAAATGAACAATGTCTAACTTCCCTCCATCTTGCCTGGGCCCGAGAGCTCCCCGTTCAGTCACACAACTTCCTGGTCCAAATGATGTCATCATGATGTCATGTGGAGCAGCGGCCATTCTCTCTCTACTCACGAGTGTCTTGTCAGAATTGTTCATTCTCTGTCTGTCTTTTCCTCCCCCTTGGTTTTTATAACTGTCATACTGTTAACTGTCA
>NC_139626.1:4168551-4188551 GCF_964638095.1 Poromitra crassiceps | reverse complement strand
GTTGCAGGTCCAAACCTTGCCAGAGCCTTTACACAGTTGTGGCTAATTACTTTCCTTTTGTGGGCATGTCCATCTCCAAGTTTGTTACAGTGCATCGGTTCGGAAGCAACACACGTGTGTTGATGATTGAAAGCCATTGTTGTTATATTCATATTTAAGTCATTTGTGCAGATAAAAGTCAACATGTCATCCCTTCAGTCTGATTTGGATGAGTAGCGCCTGCTCCTGCCTTTAGGTAGGGAGCAAATTGACACGATGTTTTGATTGAACACAATCTAAGTGAATTATTCCCAAAGCTAAGTATTACCGCCTCAGGGAATCTTCAACAACTCTGAGCACTTGTACTTATAGCAGGGAGCCAAAGTGAACGTCACTTCCTGCCTTTCTCCCTGTACCAGCGTCTGAAAAAATATGAATGGTGGTGAACGAGACAGACAAGACTTTTTTTGATCCCGTTTGAATTGTGCCACGGGGTCCACATGTACATTTTGTCCATTTAAAAGAGAACTATGCATGTCATGAAAGTTGCAGTTTGTCCTGACACTAAGGCTACGTTCACACAGCAAACCTTAGCGCTCAAATCAGATTTTTTGATCAGAGCAGATTTTTTGTGTGGGTGTTCACACAGACTTTATAAAAGTGGCCCATATCAGACTCCAGTGTGAACAGATCGCGTGACCCACATGTGACCCACATGCGCAGAAGAACAACTATAACGTCACACGCAGCACACTGCTGCTCTACATAAACCCGGAAGAAGACAGCAGTAAACATGGTGGTAGCTGACGATGTTGTTTCATCTGTTGTTTACGGTTTAATTTACAAGTTATTGTGCAGTGGAAGCCAGCGAATACAGGAGCAGATGATATCGAGGAGGAGGAGGAGGAGGAGGAGGAGAAAGAGAGCCAAAATTTTAATGATGGCTTTCTGTGGAGCAATAGCTGCTACTTCTTGCTAATACATATAAGGTCTAAAACCTCACTGTCCCTCCACTGATTAGCCCCCTCACTGCTGTCCTCCATGTTTGTAATCACAATCTACCTGCTTGGTCCTCTCTCCTCCCGCCAGCGCAGAATAGTGACGAACCGCTCTGGAATGATGTAAAAGTCACATTGAAGCGTTAAGTCAGACTATGGTGATGTCGTCTATATGCATGCTGCTTCTGCTGTTCTGAAAAAATTGGATGTAGTCTATCATGCTGCCCTGCAGTTTGTAACTGATGCAAATTTCCGCACACATCATTGTAAATTATATGAAATGGTTCAATGGACTTCTCTGAGTCTAAGGAGAAAAACCCACATGTTAATTTTTATTTTAAAAGCTTTATTAGGTAAGTTCCCTCTATATATTTCTAGTTTATTGACATATCGCCACAGCCGATTTAACACTCGGTCATCAGAGAAGATTATTCTCTTGGCCCCCAAAACCCGAACAGAGCTAGGTAAATCTTCCTTCTCCTTTCATGCACCATATGCCTGGAACGAGTTACAAGATGTTTTAAACATGAAATCTTTACCCCCTCTGGACATGTTTAAAAACACTCTAAAATCTGTTCTTATAGAACAATGTCATTGCATGTGAAATGTGCGATTGTCAAGTTTCTTTTTAGCCCTTCTTTTTAGCCTTTAATCCTTGTAGTCTGTGTTTGCTTATTGTATTTCTGTCTGTATTCTGTGATGTTATTTGTCCCTGTTTGTATTCTTGTTTTTTTTTTTACATGAAACCTTTTATTTTGCTGTCCATCTTGACCAGGACTCCCTGGCAGAAGAGATATTGTATCTCAATGGGACCTTCCTGGTTAAATAAAGGATAAATAAAATAAAATAAAAAAATGGGCCAGATGTCTGTTCACACCGGAGTCACATTCCAAAACATCAGATTCGAATCTGATGTTTTTCCACATTTGAAAGTAGCCCAGGTCGTCTTTAAAAAAGTCACTTTCAATGTGACTTGTACTGTTCACACAGTCATGAAAAAGACTGACCTGAATCACTTAGGGGGGGGAAAGATCAGATTCGAGCACTAAGGATGGCTGTGTGAACGTAGCCTAAGGTTTAGTTTTGTTAATCAACTACATCTCTGTGCAACAGTCTCTTACCCAAGAGACGACCGTAGCCTAGATACTCATTCTGAAGGAGTGGAAGTCCCCCTCTCCACCTTCTTTTCAGCTGTGGCTGACAGACATGGTCTCGGTTATACACGTATGGAGAGACTCCGGTCCCTGAGGACCAATTCACTTGGGAAATTCTCTACCGTCTGGACATTTCTGGCCTACTTAGACGAAAGGTTGGAGGTGACAGTTGACTCACCAAGCTGACTTCTCATAGACCCTTTGTGTGGGGACCCCACGCATGTCTCTTACAAGCACATAGGCACATGACGTGGCTGGTAGCGCCAAGCTCTAACATTGGAATGTTGATGATGTATGTACTGTATGTATGTATGTGTTTTTCAGTTTGTTTTTTTATGTTTTGAAAATTGCAAAATAAAAGATATATAAAAAAACATATCTCGTGTCGCACAGTATGACGTCACACCGTCACCAACATGGCCTGGCGGGAGAGACGTCACTTATGCGACTGGTTGTGCGTATATAGTCGTTCTGATTTATAACTTATAGTGTTACAGTTTTAACATAAACAAACTGCAACTTTTTTGACTTGCAAAGTTTTCTTTTACATTGACAAACATGTACCCCACGGGATGAAAACAGTATCGTCTCTCAGATCGTTAGGTTTTCTTCTATATCAGACACAGGTTTTTGTTCCTACCTGACATGTTTCGATGGCAAAACTTCCGTCTTCATCAGAGGTGTCACTAGATGGTGTGTGACGTGTCTTCATCAGAGGTGTCACTAGATGGTGTGTGACGTGTCTTCATCAGAGGTGTCACTAGATGGTGTGTGACGTGTCTTCATCAGAGGTGTCACTAGATGGTGTGTGACGTGTCTTCATCAGAGGTGTCACTAGATGGTGTGTGACGTGTCTTCATCAGAGGTGTCACTAGATGGTGTGTGACGTGTCTTCATCAGAGGTGTCACTAGATGGTGTGTGACGTGTCTTCATCAGATGTGTCACTAGATGGTGTGTGACGTGTCTTCATCAGAGGTGTCACTAGATGGTGTGTGACGTGTCTTCATCAGAGGTGTCACTAGATGGTGTGTGACGTGTCTTCATCAGAGGTGTCACTAGATGGTGTGTGACGTGTCTTCATCAGAGGTGTCACTAGATGGTGTGTGACGTGTCTTCATCAGAGGTGTCACTAGATGGTGTGTGACGTGTCTTCATCAGAGGTGTCACTAGATGGTGTGTGACGTGTCTTCATCAGAGGTGTCACTAGATGGTGTGTGACGTGTCTTCATCAGAGGTGTCACTAGATGGTGTGTGACGTGTCTTCATCAGAGGTGTCACTAGATGGTGTGTGACGTGTCTTCATCAGAGGTGTCACTAGATGGTGTGTGACGTGTCTTCATCAGAGGTGTCACTAGATGGTGTGTGACGTGTCTTCATCAGAGGTGTCACTAGATGGTGTGTGACGTGTCTTCATCAGAGGTGTCACTAGATGGTGTGTGACGTGTCTGATCGTCCTGTCAGATTTGACGAGTTTTGCCGTGGAAACATGTCAGGTAGGAACAAAAACCTGTGTCTGATATAGAAGAAAACCTAACGATCTAAGTAAATTATAGACACTATGAACCTTTTTGGATTAGTATCGTCTCTCGCCATTCACCACCATTCATATTTTTTGGCTCTCTATAGAAACTCACAAACTAGTGATCTTTCCTGCGGACATGATGTTTCTTTAGCCATGAGTAATATTGAGGTAGAACTTGAGGTGTGTGTTTGTCAATTACAAAACGTTTGCCACTGAGCATGATTAACAGAAGAGTGCCTCTGTATTGCACATGAAGCAAACACCGTTTCAGGTCTTTTCATAGTTACCAGGAAGACACAATGCCTTCAAATGCTTTCACTCAAATAATCTAACTAATAATATTATTATTATTAATAATAATAATAATAATAATAATAATAATAATAATAATAATAATTATTATTATTATTATTATTATTATTATTATTTAACTCAAGAATCCAGCCTGTCCTGACCCATGGTCCTGACCAGTGTTGCAGGTCCAAACCTTGCCAGAGCCTTTACACAGTTGTGGCTAATTACTTTCCTTTTGTGGGCATGTCCATCTCCAAGTTTGTTACAGTGCATCGGTTCGGAAGCAACACACGTGTGTTGATGATTGAAAGCCATTGTTGTTATATTCATATTTAAGTCATTTGTGCAGATAAAAGTCAACATGTCATCCCTTCAGTCTGATTTGGATGAGTAGCGCCTGCTCCTGCCTTTAGGTAGGGAGCAAATTGACACGATGTTTTGATTGAACACAATCTAAGTGTATTATTCCCAAAGCTAAGTATTACCGCCTCAGGGAATCTTCAACAACTCTGAGCACTTGTACTTATAGCAGGGAGCCAAAGTGAACGTCACTTCCTGCCTTTCTCCCTGTACCAGCGTCTGAAAAAATATGAATGGTGGTGAACGAGACAGACAAGACTTTTTTTGATCCACATGTACATTTTGTCCATTTAAAAGAGAACTAGCATGTCACGAAAGTTGCCGTTTGTCCTGACACTAAGGTTTAGTTTTGTCAACCAACTACATCTGTGTGCAACAGTCTCTTACCCAAGGGACGACCGTAGCCTAGATACTCATTCTGAAGGAGTGGAAGTCCCCCTCTCCACCTTCTTTTCAGCTGTGGCTGACAGACATGGTCTCGGTTATACGTATGGAGAGACTCCGGTCCCTGAGGACCAATTCACTTGGGAAATTCTCTACTGTCTGGACATTTCTGGCCTACTTAGACCAGGTTGGAGGTGACAGTTGACTCACCGAGCTGACTTCTCATAGACCCTTTGTGTGGGATGATCCCACGCATGTCTCCTACAAGCACATAGGCACATTACGTGGCTGGTAGCGCCAGGCTCTAACATTGGAATGTTGATGTTGTATGTACTGTATGTGTGTTTTTCACTTTGTTTTTTTATGTTTTGAAAATTGCAAAATAAAATATATATAAAAAAACATCTCTCGTGTCGCACAGTATGACGTCACGCCGTCACCAACATGGCCTGGCGGGAGAGACGTCACTTACGGCCGGAACACACATCTTGCGTGTGCTGTGCGTATGCGTGGCATCTGCGTGGCGTTTTCATTTCGGTTCCCATGTTAACAGGTTACAGCAGCCACACCACCGGCATCAGACGCGCGTCTCAGGCGCGTGTCTTGCGAGCGTGAGACGCGCATCATCTAGAGAATAGAAGCGAAGCCTATTTTTTCAGCTTTCCGCGCGCGTGTCTCTAGCGTCTCTACAGAAATACACATTAAAAATGACCTATTTCTGTTCATAATCATATCATACAAGCACTATTTTCAAAGCAGACATAATAACTGTTAGCAGAGTGGGTTAATGCAGCAGTTCTCGCGTGCACTCCCAGAGCAGCAGCAAGACGGAGGAAATAAATATACACGAGGAACAGTTTCTCTCTGTGGTTCTTCTCCCATGGAGCTGTTTATTGACACTCACTGGGTCAGAGACACACACACACACACTTACATACGTTTTCCGTGCATGTCATTGGCTGTAACCACCTGTGTTGCGTTCAGGTAACATCCTAAATTACAATGTTATACAATTGAGAGCATATTCTCTTTTATATCAACAATAAAATTCTCACAACACTTCCGTGTTTATTTCTCTGGGCGAATTTGCGGCATATTTTTTTTGACTCTGGTTGCCAATCAAGGCTCGTTTTGATTTGAGACGAGAGGATGAGCTGAGCTCACAGCTGCAGTTCTCCTGCCCACTGAAAAACCAGATAGGCTACAACGTGGCTTCGTTCCTCCCCTCCCCACCACACACACACACACACACACACACACACACACACACACACAAATCATACTGCCTCGATTCTGAAGTGAGCCCAAGCGATCTTCAGTTAAAATCATCATTGTATTGTTTATAGCAAATTTAATAAATGGTAAACTCTATAGGAAGATAGTTGGCAGACAGGCAGCAGCGCAGCAGCTGCACGCACCAGCCACGCTGCCTGTGTGGATGCCACGGGCGTGCCAGCCGCAGCAAGCACGCCACGCACACGCCACGCACACGCAAGATGTGTGTTCCGGCCGTTATGCGACTGGTTGTGCGTATATAGTCGTTCTGATTTATAACTTATAGTGTTACAGTTTTAACACAAACAAACTGCAACTTTCTTGACTTGCAAAGTTTTCTTTTACATTGACAAACATGTACCCCACGGGATGAAAACAGTATCGTCTCTCAGATCGTTAGGTTTTCTTCTATATCAGACACAGGTTTTTGTTCCTACCTGACATGTTTCGATGGCAAAACTTCCGTCTTCATCAGAGGTGTCACTAGATGGTGTGTGACGTGTCTTCATCAGAGGTGTCACTAGATGGTGTGTGACGTGTCTTCATCAGAGGTGTCACTAGATGGTGTGTGACGTGTCTTCATCAGAGGTGTCACTAGATGGTGTGTGACGTGTCTTCATCAGAGGTGTCACTAGATGGTGTGTGACGTGTCTTCATCAGAGGTGTCACTAGATGGTGTGTGACGTGTCTTCATCAGAGGTGTCACTAGATGGTGTGTGACGTGTCTTCATCAGAGGTGTCACTAGATGGTGTGTGACGTGTCTTCATCAGAGGTGTCACTAGATGGTGTGTGACGTGTCTTCATCAGATGTGTCACTAGATGGTGTGTGACGTGTCTTCATCAGAGGTGTCACTAGATGGTGTGTGACGTGTCTTCATCAGAGGTGTCACTAGATGGTGTGTGACGTGTCTTCATCAGAGGTGTCACTAGATGGTGTGTGACGTGTCTTCATCAGAGGTGTCACTAGATGGTGTGTGACGTGTCTTCATCAGAGGTGTCACTAGATGGTGTGTGACGTGTCTTCATCAGAGGTGTCACTAGATGGTGTGTGACGTGTCTTCATCAGAGGTGTCACTAGATGGTGTGTGACGTGTCTTCATCAGAGGTGTCACTAGATGGTGTGTGACGTGTCTTCATCAGAGGTGTCACTAGATGGTGTGTGACGTGTCTTCATCAGAGGTGTCACTAGATGGTGTGTGACGTGTCTTCATCAGATGTGTCACTAGATGGTGTGTGACGTGTCTGATCGTCCTGTCAGATTTGACAAGTTTTGCCGTGGAAACATGTCAGGTAGGAACAAAAACCTGTGTCTGATATAGAAGAAAACCTAACGATCTAAGTAAATTATAGACACTATGAACCTTTTTGGATTAGTATCGTCTCTCGCCCTTTACCACCATTCATATTTTTTGGCTCTCTATAGAAACTCACAAACTAGTGATCTTTCCTGCGGACATGATGTTTCTTTAGCCATGAGTAATATTGAGGTAGAACTTGAGGTGTGTGTTTGTCAATTACAAAACGTTTGCCACTGAGCATGATTAACAGAAGAGTGCCTCTGTATTGCACATGAAGCAAACACCGTTTCAGGTCTTGTCATAGTTACCAGGAAGACACAATGCCTTCAAATGCTTTCACTCAAATAATCTAACTAATCTCACTAAATTACTAACCTAAACTTGTACCACTAACCTAAACTTGTACCACTGTTCCTTCAGAAGTTGTAGTTGTCATAGACTGTGCTCCATAGTTGATTGCTCTATTGCTGACAAAAAATGTGTTATTGTAAGTCGCTTTGGATAAAAGCGTCTGCCAAATGACGTAATGTAATGTAACTAATAATATTATTATTAATAATAATAATAATAATAATAATAATAATAATTATTATTATTATTATTATTATTTAACTCAAGAATCCAGCCTGTCCTGACCCATGGTCCTGACCAGTGTTGCAGGTCCAAACCTTGCCAGAGCCTTTACACAGTTGTGGCTAATTACTTTCCTTTTGTGGGCATGTCCATCTCCAAGTTTGTTACAGTGCATCGGTTCGGAAGCAACACACACGTGTTGATGATTGAAAGCCATTGTTGTTATATTCATATTTAAGTCATTTGTGCAGATAAAAGTCAACATGTCATCCCTTCAGTCTGATTTGGATGAGTAGCGCCTGCTCCTGCCTTTAGGTAGGGAGCAAATTGACACGATGTTTTGATTGAACACAATCTAAGTGAATTATTCCCAAAGCTAAGTATTACAGCCTCAGGGAATCTTCAACAACTCTGAGCACTTGTACTTATAGCAGGGAGCCAAAGTGAACGTCACTTCCTGCCTTTCTCCCTGTACCAGCGTCTGAAAAAATATGAATGGTGGTGAACGAGACAGACAAGACTTTTTTTGATCCCGTTTGAATTGTGCCACGGGGTCCACATGTACATTTTGTCCATTTAAAAGAGAACTATGCATGTCATGAAAGTTGCAGTTTGTCCTGACACTAAGGCTACGTTCACACAGCAAACCTTAGCGCTCAAATCAGATTTTTTGATCAGAGCAGATTTTTTGTGTGGGTGTTCACACAGACTTTATAAAAGTGGCCCATATCAGACTCCAGTGTGAACAGATCGCGTGACCCACATGTGACCCACATGCGCAGAAGAACAACTATAACGTCACACGCAGCACACTGCTGCTCTACATAAACCCGGAAGAAGACAGCAGTAAACATGGTGGTAGCTGACGATGTTGTTTCATCTGTTGTTTACGGTTTAATTTACAAGTTATTGTGCAGTGGAAGCCAGCGAATACAGGAGCAGATGATATCGAGGAGGAGGAGGAGGAGGAGGAGGAGAAAGAGAGCCAAAATTTTAATGATGGCTTTCTGTGGAGCAATAGCTGCTACTTCTTGCTAATACATATAAGGTCTAAAACCTCACTGTCCCTCCACTGATTAGCCCCCTCACTGCTGTCCTCCATGTTTGTAATCACAATCTACCTGCTTGGTCCTCTCTCCTCCCGCCAGCGCAGAATAGTGACGAACCGCTCTGGAATGATGTAAAAGTCACATTGAAGCGTTAAGTCAGACTATGGTGATGTCGTCTATATGCATGCTGCTTCTGCTGTTCTGAAAAAATTGGATGTAGTCTATCATGCTGCCCTGCAGTTTGTAACTGATGCAAATTTCCGCACACATCATTGTAAATTATATGAAATGGTTCAATGGACTTCTCTGAGTCTAAGGAGAAAAACCCACATGTTAATTTTTATTTTAAAAGCTTTATTAGGTAAGTTCCCTCTATATATTTCTAGTTTATTGACATATCGCCACAGCCGATTTAACACTCGGTCATCAGAGAAGATTATTCTCTTGGCCCCCAAAACCCGAACAGAGCTAGGTAAATCTTCCTTCTCCTTTCATGCACCATGCCTGGAACGAGTTACAAGATGTTTTAAACATGAAATCTTTACCCCCTCTGGACATGTTTAAAAACACTCTAAAATCTGTTCTTATAGAACAATGTCATTGCATGTGAAATGTGCGATTGTCAAGTTTCTTTTTAGCCCTTCTTTTTAGCCTTTAATCCTTGTAGTCTGTGTTTGCTTATTGTATTTCTGTCTGTATTCTGTGATGTTATTTGTCCCTGTTTGTATTCTTGTTTTTTTTTTTACATGAAACCTTTTATTTTGCTGTCCATCTTGACCAGGACTCCCTGGCAGAAGAGATATTGTATCTCAATGGGACCTTCCTGGTTAAATAAAGGATAAATAAAATAAAATAAAAAAATGGGCCAGATGTCTGTTCACACCGGAGTCACATTCCAAAACATCAGATTCGAATCTGATGTTTTTCCACATTTGAAAGTAGCCCAGGTCGTCTTTAAAAAAGTCACTTTCAATGTGACTTGTACTGTTCACACAGTCATGAAAAAGACTGACCTGAATCACTTAGGGGGGGGAAAGATCAGATTCGAGCACTAAGGATGGCTGTGTGAACGTAGCCTAAGGTTTAGTTTTGTTAATCAACTACATCTCTGTGCAACAGTCTCTTACCCAAGAGACGACCGTAGCCTAGATACTCATTCTGAAGGAGTGGAAGTCCCCCTCTCCACCTTCTTTTCAGCTGTGGCTGACAGACATGGTCTCGGTTATACACGTATGGAGAGACTCCGGTCCCTGAGGACCAATTCACTTGGGAAATTCTCTACCGTCTGGACATTTCTGGCCTACTTAGACGAAAGGTTGGAGGTGACAGTTGACTCACCAAGCTGACTTCTCATAGACCCTTTGTGTGGGGACCCCACGCATGTCTCTTACAAGCACATAGGCACATGACGTGGCTGGTAGCGCCAAGCTCTAACATTGGAATGTTGATGATGTATGTACTGTATGTATGTATGTGTTTTTCAGTTTGTTTTTTTATGTTTTGAAAATTGCAAAATAAAAGATATATAAAAAAACATATCTCGTGTCGCACAGTATGACGTCACACCGTCACCAACATGGCCTGGCGGGAGAGACGTCACTTATGCGACTGGTTGTGCGTATATAGTCGTTCTGATTTATAACTTATAGTGTTACAGTTTTAACATAAACAAACTGCAACTTTTTTGACTTGCAAAGTTTTCTTTTACATTGACAAACATGTACCCCACGGGATGAAAACAGTATCGTCTCTCAGATCGTTAGGTTTTCTTCTATATCAGACACAGGTTTTTGTTCCTACCTGACATGTTTCGATGGCAAAACTTCCGTCTTCATCAGAGGTGTCACTAGATGGTGTGTGACGTGTCTTCATCAGAGGTGTCACTAGATGGTGTGTGACGTGTCTTCATCAGAGGTGTCACTAGATGGTGTGTGACGTGTCTTCATCAGAGGTGTCACTAGATGGTGTGTGACGTGTCTTCATCAGAGGTGTCACTAGATGGTGTGTGACGTGTCTTCATCAGAGGTGTCACTAGATGGTGTGTGACGTGTCTTCATCAGAGGTGTCACTAGATGGTGTGTGACGTGTCTTCATCAGATGTGTCACTAGATGGTGTGTGACGTGTCTTCATCAGAGGTGTCACTAGATGGTGTGTGACGTGTCTTCATCAGAGGTGTCACTAGATGGTGTGTGACGTGTCTTCATCAGAGGTGTCACTAGATGGTGTGTGACGTGTCTTCATCAGAGGTGTCACTAGATGGTGTGTGACGTGTCTTCATCAGAGGTGTCACTAGATGGTGTGTGACGTGTCTTCATCAGAGGTGTCACTAGATGGTGTGTGACGTGTCTTCATCAGAGGTGTCACTAGATGGTGTGTGACGTGTCTTCATCAGAGGTGTCACTAGATGGTGTGTGACGTGTCTGATCGTCCTGTCAGATTTGACGAGTTTTGCCGTGGAAACATGTCAGGTAGGAACAAAAACCTGTGTCTGATATAGAAGAAAACCTAACGATCTAAGTAAATTATAGACACTATGAACCTTTTTGGATTAGTATCGTCTCTCGCCATTCACCACCATTCATATTTTTTGGCTCTCTATAGAAACTCACAAACTAGTGATCTTTCCTGCGGACATGATGTTTCTTTAGCCATGAGTAATATTGAGGTAGAACTTGAGGTGTGTGTTTGTCAATTACAAAACGTTTGCCACTGAGCATGATTAACAGAAGAGTGCCTCTGTATTGCACATGAAGCAAACACCGTTTCAGGTCTTTTCATAGTTACCAGGAAGACACAATGCCTTCAAATGCTTTCACTCAAATAATCTAACTAATAATATTATTATTATTATTAATAATAATAATAATAATAATAATAATAATAATAATTATTATTATTATTATTATTATTATTATTATTATTATTATTATTTAACTCAAGAATCCAGCCTGTCCTGACCCATGGTCCTGACCAGTGTTGCAGGTCCAAACCTTGCCAGAGCCTTTACACAGTTGTGGCTAATTACTTTCCTTTTGTGGGCATGTCCATCTCCAAGTTTGTTACAGTGCATCGGTTCGGAAGCAACACACGTGTGTTGATGATTGAAAGCCATTGTTGTTATATTCATATTTAAGTCATTTGTGCAGATAAAAGTCAACATGTCATCCCTTCAGTCTGATTTGGATGAGTAGCGCCTGCTCCTGCCTTTAGGTAGGGAGCAAATTGACACGATGTTTTGATTGAACACAATCTAAGTGTATTATTCCCAAAGCTAAGTATTACCGCCTCAGGGAATCTTCAACAACTCTGAGCACTTGTACTTATAGCAGGGAGCCAAAGTGAACGTCACTTCCTGCCTTTCTCCCTGTACCAGCGTCTGAAAAAATATGAATGGTGGTGAACGAGACAGACAAGACTTTTTTTGATCCACATGTACATTTTGTCCATTTAAAAGAGAACTAGCATGTCACGAAAGTTGCCGTTTGTCCTGACACTAAGGTTTAGTTTTGTCAACCAACTACATCTGTGTGCAACAGTCTCTTACCCAAGGGACGACCGTAGCCTAGATACTCATTCTGAAGGAGTGGAAGTCCCCCTCTCCACCTTCTTTTCAGCTGTGGCTGACAGACATGGTCTCGGTTATACGTATGGAGAGACTCCGGTCCCTGAGGACCAATTCACTTGGGAAATTCTCTACTGTCTGGACATTTCTGGCCTACTTAGACCAGGTTGGAGGTGACAGTTGACTCACCGAGCTGACTTCTCATAGACCCTTTGTGTGGGATGATCCCACGCATGTCTCCTACAAGCACATAGGCACATTACGTGGCTGGTAGCGCCAGGCTCTAACATTGGAATGTTGATGTTGTATGTACTGTATGTGTGTTTTTCACTTTGTTTTTTTATGTTTTGAAAATTGCAAAATAAAATATATATAAAAAAACATCTCTCGTGTCGCACAGTATGACGTCACGCCGTCACCAACATGGCCTGGCGGGAGAGACGTCACTTACGGCCGGAACACACATCTTGCGTGTGCTGTGCGTATGCGTGGCATCTGCGTGGCGTTTTCATTTCGGTTCCCATGTTAACAGGTTACAGCAGCCACACCACCGGCATCAGACGCGCGTCTCAGGCGCGTGTCTTGCGAGCGTGAGACGCGCATCATCTAGAGAATAGAAGCGAAGCCTATTTTTTCAGCTTTCCGCGCGCGTGTCTCTAGCGTCTCTACAGAAATACACATTAAAAATGACCTATTTCTGTTCATAATCATATCATACAAGCACTATTTTCAAAGCAGACATAATAACTGTTAGCAGAGTGGGTTAATGCAGCAGTTCTCGCGTGCACTCCCAGAGCAGCAGCAAGACGGAGGAAATAAATATACACGAGGAACAGTTTCTCTCTGTGGTTCTTCTCCCATGGAGCTGTTTATTGACACTCACTGGGTCAGAGACACACACACACACACTTACATACGTTTTCCGTGCATGTCATTGGCTGTAACCACCTGTGTTGCGTTCAGGTAACATCCTAAATTACAATGTTATACAATTGAGAGCATATTCTCTTTTATATCAACAATAAAATTCTCACAACACTTCCGTGTTTATTTCTCTGGGCGAATTTGCGGCATATTTTTTTTGACTCTGGTTGCCAATCAAGGCTCGTTTTGATTTGAGACGAGAGGATGAGCTGAGCTCACAGCTGCAGTTCTCCTGCCCACTGAAAAACCAGATAGGCTACAACGTGGCTTCGTTCCTCCCCTCCCCACCACACACACACACACACACACACACACACACACACACACACACACAAATCATACTGCCTCGATTCTGAAGTGAGCCCAAGCGATCTTCAGTTAAAATCATCATTGTATTGTTTATAGCAAATTTAATAAATGGTAAACTCTATAGGAAGATAGTTGGCAGACAGGCAGCAGCGCAGCAGCTGCACGCACCAGCCACGCTGCCTGTGTGGATGCCACGGGCGTGCCAGCCGCAGCAAGCACGCCACGCACACGCCACGCACACGCAAGATGTGTGTTCCGGCCGTTATGCGACTGGTTGTGCGTATATAGTCGTTCTGATTTATAACTTATAGTGTTACAGTTTTAACACAAACAAACTGCAACTTTCTTGACTTGCAAAGTTTTCTTTTACATTGACAAACATGTACCCCACGGGATGAAAACAGTATCGTCTCTCAGATCGTTAGGTTTTCTTCTATATCAGACACAGGTTTTTGTTCCTACCTGACATGTTTCGATGGCAAAACTTCCGTCTTCATCAGAGGTGTCACTAGATGGTGTGTGACGTGTCTTCATCAGAGGTGTCACTAGATGGTGTGTGACGTGTCTTCATCAGAGGTGTCACTAGATGGTGTGTGACGTGTCTTCATCAGAGGTGTCACTAGATGGTGTGTGACGTGTCTTCATCAGAGGTGTCACTAGATGGTGTGTGACGTGTCTTCATCAGAGGTGTCACTAGATGGTGTGTGACGTGTCTTCATCAGAGGTGTCACTAGATGGTGTGTGACGTGTCTTCATCAGATGTGTCACTAGATGGTGTGTGACGTGTCTTCATCAGAGGTGTCACTAGATGGTGTGTGACGTGTCTTCATCAGAGGTGTCACTAGATGGTGTGTGACGTGTCTTCATCAGAGGTGTCACTAGATGGTGTGTGACGTGTCTTCATCAGAGGTGTCACTAGATGGTGTGTGACGTGTCTTCATCAGAGGTGTCACTAGATGGTGTGTGACGTGTCTTCATCAGAGGTGTCACTAGATGGTGTGTGACGTGTCTTCATCAGAGGTGTCACTAGATGGTGTGTGACGTGTCTTCATCAGAGGTGTCACTAGATGGTGTGTGACGTGTCTTCATCAGAGGTGTCACTAGATGGTGTGTGACGTGTCTGATCGTCCTGTCAGATTTGACAAGTTTTGCCGTCGAAACATGTCAGGTAGGAACAAAAACCTGTGTCTGATATAGAAGAAAACCTAACGATCTAAGTAAATTATAGACACTATGAACCTTTTTGGATTAGTATCGTCTCTCGCCCTTTACCACCATTCATATTTTTTGGCTCTCTATAGAAACTCACAAACTAGTGATCTTTCCTGCGGACATGATGTTTCTTTAGCCATGAGTAATATTGAGGTAGAACTTGAGGTGTGTGTTTGTCAATTACAAAACGTTTGCCACTGAGCATGATTAACAGAAGAGTGCCTCTGTATTGCACATGAAGCAAACACCGTTTCAGGTCTTGTCATAGTTACCAGGAAGACACAATGCCTTCAAATGCTTTCACTCAAATAATCTAACTAATCTCACTAAATTACTAACCTAAACTTGTACCACTAACCTAAACTTGTACCACTGTTCCTTCAGAAGTTGTAGTTGTCATAGACTGTGCTCCATAGTTGATTGCTCTATTGCTGACAAAAAATGTGTTATTGTAAGTCGCTTTGGATAAAAGCGTCTGCCAAATGACGTAATGTAATGTAACTAATAATATTATTATTAATAATAATAATAATAATAATAATAATAATAATTATTATTATTATTATTATTATTTAACTCAAGAATCCAGCCTGTCCTGACCCATGGTCCTGACCAGTGTTGCAGGTCCAAACCTTGCCAGAGCCTTTACACAGTTGTGGCTAATTACTTTCCTTTTGTGGGCATGTCCATCTCCAAGTTTGTTACAGTGCATCGGTTCGGAAGCAACACACACGTGTTGATGATTGAAAGCCATTGTTGTTATATTCATATTTAAGTCATTTGTGCAGATAAAAGTCAACATGTCATCCCTTCAGTCTGATTTGGATGAGTAGCGCCTGCTCCTGCCTTTAGGTAGGGAGCAAATTGACACGATGTTTTGATTGAACACAATCTAAGTGAATTATTCCCAAAGCTAAGTATTACAGCCTCAGGGAATCTTCAACAACTCTGAGCACTTGTACTTATAGCAGGGAGCCAAAGTCAACGTCACTTCCTGCCTTTCTCCCTGTACCAGCGTCTGAAAAAATATGAATGGTGGTGAACGAGACAGACAAGACTTTTTTTGATCCACATGTACATTTTGTCCATTTAAAAGAGAACTGCATGTCACGAAAGTTGCAGTTTGTCCTGACACTAAGGTTGGTAACGCTTTAGAATACAGCCCGCAAATAAGCATGTAGTTATAGTATAACAACGGGGTTTAGGGCTGTAGTTATAGTCTAACTACGGGGTTTAAGGTGTGAATTATAAGATCTGTACTTATAGTCTAACTACGGGGTTTAAGGAGTGTAGTTAGAGTATAACAACGGGGTTTAAGGAGTGTAGTTATAGTCTAACAACGGGGTTTAAGGAGTGTAGTTAGAGTATAACAACGGGGTTTAAAGAGTCTAGTTAGAGTATAACAACGGGGTTTAAGGAGTGTAGTTAGAGTATAACAACGGGGTTTAAGGAGTGTAGTTAGAGTATAACAACGGGGTTTAAGGAGTCTAGTTAGAGTATAACAACGGGGTTTAAGGAGTGTAGTTAGAGTATAACAACGGGGTTTAAGGAGTCTAGTTAGAGTATAACAACGGGGTTTAAGGAGTGTAGTTAGAGTAGCCTATAACAACGGGGTTTAAGGAGTGTAGTTAGAGTATAACAACGGGGTTTAAGGAGTGTAGTTATAGTCTAACAACGGGGTTTAAGGAGTGTAGTTATAGTCTAACAACAGGGTTTAAGGAGTGTAGTTATAGTCTAACAACAGGGTTTAAGGAGTGTAGTTAGAGTATAACAACGGGGTTTAAGGAGTGTAGTTATAGTCTAACAACAGGGTTTAAGGAGTGTAGTTAGAGTATAACAACGGGGTTTAAGGAGTGTAGTTAGAGTATAACAACACTCCTTAAACCCCGTTGTTAGACTATAACTACACTCCTTAAACCCTGTTGTTATACTCTAACTAGACTCCTTAAACCCCGTTGTTATACTCTAACTACACTCCTTAAACCTCATTGTTATACTCTAACTACACTCCTTAAACCCCGTAGTTACCCTGTAAGTACAGTGTGGTACCCCGTAATTAGCCTATAAGTACAAACATTTGTCCCCTGCTTCATAATACAGCCCGCGACCCCGTCGTTAGACTATAAGTACAGATCTTGTTACCCTTTAGTTAAAGTATTTTTTCACTCCTTAAACCCCATAGTTATACTATAACTACACTCCTTAAACCCCGTTGTTATACTCTAACTCCACTCCTTAAACCCCGTTGTTATACTCTAACTACACTCCTTAAACCCCGTTGTTATACCATAACTACACTCCTTAAACCCCTTTGTTATACCATAACTACACTCCTTAAACCCCGTTGTTATACCATAACTACACTCCTTAAACCCCGTTGTTATACCATAACTACACTCCTTAAACCCCGTTGTTATACCATAACTACACTCCTTAAACCCCGTTGTTATACCATAACTACACTCCTTAAACCCCGTTGTTATACTATAACTACACTCCTTAAACCCCGTAGTTAGACTATAAGTACAGATCTTATAATTCACTCCTTAAACCCCGTAGTTAGACTATAACTACAGCCCTAAACCCCGTTGTTATACTATAACTACATGCTTATTTGCGGGCTGTATTCTAAAGCGTTACCCTAAGGTTTAGTTTTGTCAATCAACTACATCTCTGTGCAACAGTCTCTTACCCAAGGGACGACCGTAGCCTAGATACTCATTCTGAAGGAGTGGAAGTCCCCCTCACCACCCTCTTTTCAGCTGTGGCTGAAAGACATGGTCTCGGTTATACGTATGGAGAGACTCCGGTTTCCTGAGGACCAATTCACTTGGGAAATTCTCTACCGTCTGGACATTTCTGGCCTACTTAGACGAGGTTGGAGGTGACAGTTGACTCACCGAGCTGACTTCTCATAGACCCTTTGTGTGGGATGATCCCACGCATGTCTCTTACAAGCACATAGGCACATGACGTGGCTGGTAGCGCCAAGCTCTAACATTGGAATGTTGATGATGTATGTACTGTATGTACTGTATGTATGTGTTTTTCAGTTTGTTTTTTTATGTTTTGAAAATTGCAAAATAAAATATATATAAAAAAACATCTCTCGTGTCGCACAGTATTACCTCACACCGTCAACAACATGTCCTGGCGGGAGAGACGTCACTTATGCGACTGGTTGTGCGTATATAGTCGTTCTGATTTATAACTTATAGTGTTACAGTTTTAACACAAACAAACTGCAACTTTCTTGACTTGCAAAGTTTTCTTTTACATTGACAAACATGTACCCCACGGGATGAAAACAGTATCGTCTCTCAGATCGTTAGGTTTTCTTCTATATCAGACACAGGTTTTTGTTCCTACCTGACATGTTTCGACGGCAAAACTTCCGTCTTCATCAGAGGTGTCACTAGATGGTGTGTGACGTGTCTTCATCAGAGGTGTCACTAGATGGTGTGTGACGTGTCTTCATCAGAGGTGTCACTAGATGGTGTGTGACGTGTCTTCATCAGAGGTGTCACTAGATGGTGTGTGACGTGTCTTCATCAGAGGTGTCACTAGATGGTGTGTGACGTGTCTTCATCAGAGGTGTCACTAGATGGTGTGTGACGTGTCTGATCGTCCTGTCAGATTTGACGAGTTTTGCCATCGAAACATGTCAGGTAGAAACAAAAACCTGTGTCTGATATAGAAGAAAACCTAACGATCTAAGTAAATTATAGACACTATGAACCTTTTTGGATTAGTATCGTCGCTCGCCATTCACCACCATTCATATTTTTTGGCTCTCTATAGAAACTCACAAACTAGTGATCTTTCCTGCTGACACGATGTTTTGATTGAACACAATCTAAATGTATTATTCCCAAAGCTAAGTATTACAGCCTCAGGGAATCTTCAACAACTCTGAGCACTTGTACTTATAGGGAGCCAAAGTGAACGTCACTTCCTGCCTTTCTCCCTGTACCGGCGTCTGAAAAAATATGAATGGTGGTGAACGAGACAGACGAGACTTTTTTTGATCCCGTTTGAATTGTGCCACGGGGTCCACATGTACATTTTGTCCATTTAAAAGAGAACTATGCATCTCTTTGCTCCTCCCAACGGCCGTGCAGCAATCTCTGACACAGGGAATGACAGTCGCCAAGAAACTAATTTTGAAGGAATGGAAGTCCTCCTCTCCACCTTCTTTTCAGCTGTGGCTGACAGACATGATCTCAGTTATACGTATGGAGAGACTCAGATTCCAGAGGACAAATTCTTTAGGGAGATTTTCTGTTGTTTGGGACCCGTTCCTGACCTATTTCGATCAGGCTAGGGGCGGTAATTGAGTTTCTTTTGGATGCTTTGCACAGTATTTATTTATTTATTTTATCGTTTTGTAAGCACATTTTTTTATGACTGGAAGCACCATTTTGTGGCATTGTAATGTTGAATGTATGTATATATGTTTTTTATTTTCTTTTTTCCTGTTAAAGATAACTATGCATGTCACGAAAGTTGCCGTTTGTCCTGACACTAAGGTTTAGTTTTGTCAACCAACTACATCTGTGTGCAACAGTCTCTTACCCAAGGGACGACCGTAGCCTAGATACTCATTCTGAAGGAGTGGAAGTCCCCCTCTCCACCTTCTTTTCAGCTGTGGCTGACAGACATGGTCTCGGTTATACGTATGGAGAGACTCCGGTTTCCTGAGGACCAATTCACTTGGGAAATTCTCTACCATCTGGACATTTCTGGCCTACTTAGACGAGGTTGGAGGTGACAGTTGACTCACCGAGCTGACTTCTCATAGACCCTTTGTGTGGGATCCCACGCATGTCTCTTACAGGCACATTACGTGGCTGGTAGCGCCAGGCTCTAACATTGGAATGTTGATGATGTATGTACTGTATGTATGTATGTGTTTTTCACTTTGTTTTTTTATGTTTTGAAAATTGCAAAATAAAATATATATAAAAAAAACATCTCTCGTGTCGCACAGTATGACGTCACACCGTCACCAACATGGCCTGGCGGGAGAGACGTCACTTATGCGACTGGTTGTGCGTATATAGTCGTTCTGATTTATAACTTATAGTGTTACAGTTTTAACACA
>NC_139626.1:4088551-4163551 GCF_964638095.1 Poromitra crassiceps | reverse complement strand
TTAGGGGAACGTGCAGTAGGAAATAGCAAATGTGAGCCAGTAACTTACAGCCCCAGCAGAGATAGTCAGCCTGACTTAGATCCAATACTCAACACTTTGTAGAACTCACTACATGAGCTAGCAGCTGAGGCTGAACAGGGCTGGACAGCCATAAGGGAGTTATGTGCTGTGGATAGATATTGCAACCACATCCTCTGCTGTTTCACCCAGGGAACTTGAAAAGCAGTCAGAAGAAAGCACACACCAGTTGGGCTCCAAAGTATAGAAAGCTATTTCATGATTAAAAAGGGGTTATATTTCATGAGAGCTATGGCAGCAGGAGTGGGTGGCTGTGCACTGTTTTCAGCTCCAAGTCTTATTGCCTAATATAGCTTACTGTTGAGCTGTTTCTGTCTGAACTGCTGAGTGGGCCATTTCAAGCAAAGATGAGCCATCTCATTAGTAATAATAGTGAGAAAAGAGGTTATTAATAATGCTTCTTCTGGAGGTATAATTTAAACGTGATGGGAGGTACCCAGGGATCAGTGACATTACACCAACTGTCGCGCAGCACGAGACGATTCAAACTTTCAAAATGTTCAGCACAGCAGGAGATGTGTGGATATATTCATCGGTTCGATCACTTTTTGAAATATTAAACTTTTATTTTTCCCATAGTTGTGAATAGTGAAATGCTAGTCGGCTACTTAGATACTGTACATTACACGAAAACCTTTTTTTCTTTTTTGATATTCATGCACTTATAAGGTAAACTACCAGTAATCCATTGACAAAATAATTGTTTTACTTATTTCAATTCAAAGTTGAATGCTCGCATAGTTTTATTTAAATGTTCAGTGTTCTTCTGTGTGCTGATAATCAAGTGATTCTTTCACTTTGAACTGCTTTCAGTTACATGTAAGCCCCCACATTTCCTCCAGGAAAAGTACTTTTTCTTCTAACAATAACAAAGCAAACAAAACAAATATCTATTCATGTATTATCTATTCGTGCATTATCTATTCAACTATCCAGAAGGCCTACTTCACCTTTTCAGACTTTTTGCCTTAATGGGAATGTTGTGAATTATTCATTTGTTGAAAATGCAGCTCATCAAAGTGAGATTTCTTGTGCAGAAGGCAACAATATTCAACCTATCTAAAACAACAAACTGTAAAATGTTTAAAAAGTTTGATGGCACAGAGAAAAAATGCAATAGAAGACACAACGAATCCCCCAGTGAAAAGTGGATACCGTGAGGGAGCATCAAACATGTTTGCTGACTCCAGCTTGTGACCCCTTTAGAGGAGTCTCACTGGGCCTGCTGGCATCAGACAGAAGGGAGTTAGTTACAGAAGAGCAAGGCGATCCATAAAACAGTGTGAATTTGGAAAGCCACAGTCCCCGGGGGAAAGGCTTGCTTGGGGCATCCTGACTTCTCTTCACCGTCCCTCTGACTATTACTTTTTTTTTTTTTTTTTTAACTAGACTCCCGAGCTGTCATGAGGCTTCCACGGCTCCAGGGTCTGTGTTTTTCATAGAGACGTCATGAGGCTTCCACGGCTCCAGGGTCTGTGTTTTTCATAGAGACGTCGGGACTTTTCCCTCCTTGAGCTACAGACTAAAGCAAAGTCAGATGAAAGACTGTAATAGTCAAAGTTCATGAGGTGTCCATAGGATGTTATATTCAGGACTTATCTGGCATGGCAGCACGTCTAAACCTAAACCTAAACCTAGGCCTAATGTGATATACTGTATTTGAGTCCAATCAACAAACACAAGCTCACAATGCCAATGTTTTGTTATTGTCCCAACAATTTCTCACATTCATAGGGATTGGAATGTCCAACGTGGTGTGGGATGGGGGTAAACTATGAGATATTAAAAAGAAATCAACTGCCCTCCCTGACATTTTCTCTCTGCCCTCCACTGCACCTGTAAAAATTCAGTTCAGCCTTTTTTGATTATATACAAAACTTAGTTTGTTTGAAATAAAACAGCAATATTAGCTTTTTATCACCCGGCCGTCGTATCTGGTGAGATATCGATGGCCATTGGAATGAAATTGTATTCCTCCTACAGTCTGCGCAGCAGCAAGGGCAGCAACGTTTCATGTGATTTGTTGTTATGGAAAATATAGCCTACAGTACTGTATACAGTATGCACGGCAGATATTGATTTGGTTCCTGTTATAATTATGATTTAATGAGACGTGCGGCGGCTCTACTGTACCTACATAGACAGATAGATTACATAGACAGATTTGAATCCATTTAATGTCAAATCACTCATGAATGATACAGGTGAAATAGGCTATAGCTGATGATAGAACATTTCTTTACTGTGGCTCCTCCGTTATGTGATTGCAAGCCTTCTATTTAAAGGAGAATTTCGTTTTTTTTTTACCTGCAGCCCTCTCCTCACATTAATTATGATCTGACGACTCACCCAGTGCTCTCCGCAGCGTTTTTGTCGTCCTAGGCGTTGTTTTGAGATTAATAGCCTCCAAGCCAGTCCTAGAATGGAGCTCCGTGAGGGCCAAGTGGCAGCATGCTTTTCCTCCATTTAAATAGACAGTTTTATTCCCGTTTTCGACGCATATCGTCATAAACTGTTCCCTAAGGAACGATCAGACTGCATTTCTCCCCCGGGCTCTTTTCACTAGTTACAGGCAGCCCATTTTTGCCTGTCAAAATGTCAGTGAGACACAACTCTCGTCAGGAAAGTCCTGCGAACGGGAATAAAACTGTCTATTTAAATGGAGGAAAAGCATGCTGCCACTTGGCCCTCACGGAGCTCCATTCTAGGACTGGCTTCGACGCTATTGATCTCAAAACAACGCCTAGGATGACAAAAACGTTGCGGAGAGCACTGGGTGAGTCGTCAGATCATAATTAATGTGAGGAGGGCTGCAGGTTAAAAAAAAACGAAATTCTCCTTTAACTCATTGAGTGCCAGCCACTTTTGGAGAACGGACGCTCCCAGTGCCAGAGTTTTCAGAGCGTTTTCAGTGATTTCTCGAGGCCCACAGAATATTGTGTGATATTACTATGTAAACACCGAACACCAAAAAGAACAAGGAGACTCTATTGTATCATCAGCAAAAAAAAGTTTATTGATACCATTTTCCGTTCTTTAGTTATGAGCCGGAGAAGATAGGTTGTTTTCAGCGTTTTCAGGCATTTCAAATTATAAGCTGAGATATTCAGCCTTTTGTGAAATGCAGCATTTCAAGCACATTCACTGACTCTAGATAATATTTTCTGATGTAGTGATGTGGTGTAGTTGTGTCCTGCCCTGCGTGCCCCACCCCCCCTCCCCCCCCTCAGCTGAAAACTCCTCCCCACACTAGTAACACACAGCCTCGCACCAAGCGTCTATTTTCGGAATGCTTTTGGTGCGCCGCCTCCCAGGCAGCGCAACATGGAGAAGCCACACGCGGACTGCAGTGAAAGGTTTGGCTTTTCAGTGTCGCGCTGCTGCTTTTCTAGCGGCTAATCATGTGGAGAAACTATGCTGACAGACAGACAGAGGCAGAAGGACTCAGTTGTGTGCGCGGATTGACTGTGTTCGCACGCACCGTCAGTTGCAGCCAGAACAATCTACATGGCTCTGGACTGCAGCATGAGCGGGTTCTCTTTGATCAAGGCTATTTCAGGCTGTGTATTCCTGACATTTCTGTAATCTGGAGAGCACTGTCGCCACCTAAGGGTTCTGTAAAATAGGTTATAGACCTCCAATAGCTACTATTGATTGATTGATTGATTGATTGACTTTATTTGGTGATAAAAAACAGGACATAAGACAACATATCACCGAGGATAAAAACACAACAAAGCCCGAAGGCTTATTTCCATTGTGGTCCCCATGGAGACAAGACAGACAACGTAAATACGTGTAACAAAAAAGTGCAAGTGGGAACATAATTTAAAACTAATACAACTCCATTAAAAGATAAATTACTAACTCAGTTTATAATTTACCAAAATAAAAAAATAAAAACTAGAACTAAACATATCAATCAATAAAATAAAAGACCAGCTATACCATAAATAAATAACCAATTCAAGAACTAAAAAGACAGGATAAAACGGTTTAAAGTGCGGATGTTTGTACAACTATAGTTGTACAGGAGCTGCGGAAGGCTTTGATCGACGTCCCACCGTCAAAAAACGCATTGGACGTCGAAGGACGTAAGTAAGTAAGTAAGTAAGTAAAATTTTATTTATATAGCACCCTTCCCAGCACGAATGCACAGAGTGCTTTACACATTAAAATAGCAACACAGAAATATAAGTGCAGGAATAATACAAGAAAAAGGCAAAAACATAAGAACATACACAGAGCATGAACAGGTAGAAACAATGGCTATGAATGACTAAAAGGCCTGTCTAAACAGGTGGGTCTTTAATAGTTTTTTAAACGTCCGTGGCACTCTACGTCACTATTTAATTGGACGTCGAAGGACGTCCATGGCACTCAATGAGTTAACCTACACTAAAAGGCCTAAATGCGCAGAAAGGAATGTTGTATGTGCGGGTGCGCCCGTCACCACCTACAGTATTTTCATATTCATATAATCATCATATATAATAATCATCATTTGGTCGTGTGGTCAGTTATAGTTGACTAATGTAGCTATATAGTAAACTTGCCGCCGTAGTTCGGTAACCTTTGAAACGAGCCACAACTTAAGCGTGTATGATGATGTGCACTCTTGCTCGCATCATAGGTGTGCTCCGGTATAACAAACAGCGCTACCCACAAATCTGTGTGTGTGTGGGGGGGGTGGGGTTGTCCGTCCGGTTTAATTAATTAATTAATAATAATTAATAATAATAACCAGCATCATACCAAAGTTTGACAAAATAGGGAGAAACCATTGCATGGGTGGTAGGAAGGTGCTAGAGAGTCAGGATTGGAGGAGTGGGTAGGGGGAGTATAGCTAGGGGGATGTGGATGGTGGGAGCGGGTCTGGTGCCACAAAGATGAATGGCCACACAACCGTTTTACTGCAGAAGAATAATACATTTGAGCATATAATGTCAATCTGGGATTATATCAAATCAAGAGGATATTATTATTAGATGTTAGTTCTTAAAACAGTATTAGGATCGGTTTTCCCCAAAACACCAGAATGCTGTGCTGCAAAGGGTTAATTTGAAGCTGATCTCAATTCATTTAGATTATATAAATATAAATCTTGACAGATCCAGTAATAGTTTCATTCAAGGGCACGTAGCACACACACACACACACACACACACACACACACACACACACACACACACACACACACACACACACACACACACACACACACACACACACTTCATATGGATTTGTTTTTACTTGGTCAGATCAATACACATACTGTGGGAGGAAAATAGAAAATGGAGCGTACTTGGGTCTGACAAGATTGCATCTGTCTTGGGTACAAACTGGTCACAGCGTAGTCCGTGATAGCCCTCCTTACACCTGTGAGAGAGGGAGAGAGAGGGGAGATTTTAGATCTGAAGACACCCTAAGCAGAAAGCAATCAAGTACGGCATGAACTATCAGCAGAAAAGACCTTGAGATAAGGAGAAACTGAAGTAGTACAGAACAAGAAACCCAGACGAAACGGAGGAGTGAACGGACCGGGAGAGCTGAGTGCCGACTGACTGAGCAGAGGGAGATACTGTACAGAGGAACTGTGGAGAAGGGTGGGCTGAGAAGAAAGAGAGCAGAGGGAAGATAGTTGGGCAGGCCTAAAGCAGCGCCTGCAACCTCACTGATTACACATGAGTGACAGGAATGCCAGGTCCCACTGGACGAAATGGGGGCAGTGGCAACGAGAGGTGGTTGGTTGGCACGGTGCAAACAACCTAAAGATCTACAGCGGAAGAGAAGGAACACTCATAAACAAAGTCCTGACACAAAGCAGCCATTTTGCCATTGTCGTCAAATATCCGTGCACAGCTGATGCCTGCAGATCCCTCAGCTTAGGGATGTTCATCAGTTATCGAAAATCGATAATTGATCGTTAAGGAATGGAATCGATCATGTGGAATTCTTATCGATTATTGTTATTATTAATTAATTGTTTTTTTTTGCGGACTAGGTTTGGGTAGGATTCGTTCCTCCTCGCCCCACTCCATTGCACAGCCGACTAACGTGAGGTGGAGCTTCATATAGTCTCTAGTTTTCTGGCTGGGCACGGGCCTTTGTGCCAACAAAACTGTTTTAAACATGGGGAATTCACACCGGCATGCGCCGGGGACAGCAGAGTTTTGGAGAGGAGACACATTGAAATAAAGAGTTCATTGAGGAGAACACGTTGTCTTTCGTATTTTCTGCCATAGGCATTCATTTTGTAAAAAATAAATAAATATATATATATATATATATATATATATATATATATATATTATTAATATGATCGATAATCGATAATTGATCGTTAATTTCCCCCGATTTTCGATTATGGAAATTTTTCAAAATGAATCCCTACCTCAGCTATTGTCAAATACCCTATCTACAAAGATTAGGACATTTGAGAGCTTTTTTTTTTAAACAGTAAGATTTTTAGCTGCATCCTTCAAGCATGCTGTATGTATGCTCTCAAGTCATTTCAACAAATCAGTTGACACTCATTGTAATCTCATGTAATGATAATTCAACAATCATGTGCTCATACTTTTTATATTTATATTTCCGCCATTCTTAATGAATGAATGAATCATCCAGGTGTGTTGTGACATGAGTGCTGACTGGTTTAATGAATGAATGAATCATCCAGGTGTGTTGTGACATGAGTGCTGACTGGTTTAATGAATGAATGAATCATCCAGGTGTGTTGTGACATGAGTGCTGACTGGTTTAATGAATGAATGAATCATCCAGGTGTGTTGTGACATGAGTGCTGACTGGTTTAATGAATGAATGAATCATCCAGGTGTGTTGTGACATGAGTGCTGACTGGTTTAATGAATGAATGAATCATCCAGGTGTGTTGTGACATGAGTGCTGACTGGTTTAATGAATGAATGAATCATCCAGGTGTGTTGTGACATGAGTGCTGACTGGTTTAATGAATGAATGAATCATCCAGGTGTGTTGTGACATGAGTGCTGACTGGTTTAATGAATGAATGAATCATCCAGGTGTGTTGTGACATGAGTGCTGACTGGTTTAATGAATGAATGAATCATCCAGGTGTGTTGTGACATGAGTGCTGACTGGTTTAATGAATGAATGAATCATCCAGGTGTGTTGTGACATGAGTGCTGACTGGTTTAATGAATGAATGAATGAATCATCCAGGTGTGTTGTGACATGAGTGCTGACTGGTTTAATGAATGAATGAATCATCCAGGTGTGTTGTGACATGAGTGCTGACTGGTTTAATGAATGAATGAATCATCCAGGTGTGTTGTGACATGAGTGCTGACTGGTTTAATGAATGAATGAATCATCCAGGTGTGTTGTGACATGAGTGCTGACTGGTTTAATGAATGAATGAATCATCCAGGTGTGTTGTGACATGAGTGCTGACTGGTTTAATGAATGAATGAATCATCCAGGTGTGTTGTGACATGAGTGCTGACTGGTTTAATGAATGAATGAATCATCCAGGTGTGTTGTGACATGAGTGCTGACTGGTTTAATGAATTAATGAATCATCCAGGTGTGTTGTGACATGAGTGCTGACTGGTTTAATGAATGAATGAATCATCCAGGTGTGTTGTGACATGAGTGCTGACTGGTTTAATGAATGAATGAATCATCCAGGTGTGTTGTGACATGAGTGCTGACTGGTTTAATGAATGAATGAATCATCCAGGTGTGTTGTGACATGAGTGCTGACTGGTTTAATGAATGAATGAATCATCCAGGTGTGTTGTGACATGAGTGCTGACTGGTTTAATGAATGAATGAATCATCCAGGTGTGTTGTGACATGAGTGCTGACTGGTTTAATGAATGAATGAATCATCCAGGTGTGTTGTGACATGAGTGCTGACTGGTTTAATGAATGAATGAATCATCCAGGTGTGTTGTGACATGAGTGCTGACTGGTTTAATGAATGAATGAATCATCCAGGTGTGTTGTGACATGAGTGCTGACTGGTTTAATGAATGAATGAATCATCCAGGTGTGTTGTGACATGAGTGCTGACTGGTTTAATGAATGAATGAATCATCCAGGTGTGTTGTGACATGAGTGCTGACTGGTTTAATGAATGAATGAATCATCCAGGTGTGTTGTGACATGAGTGCTGACTGGTTTAATGAATGAATGAATCATCCAGGTGTGTTGTGACATGAGTGCTGACTGGTTTAATGAATGAATGAATCATCCAGGTGTGTTGTGACATGAGTGCTGACTGGTTTAATGAATGAATGAATCATCCAGGTGTGTTGTGACATGAGTGCTGACTGGTTTAATGAATGAATGAATCATCCAGGTGTGTTGTGACATGAGTGCTGACTGGTTTAATGAATGAATGAATCATCCAGGTGTGTTGTGACATGAGTGCTGACTGGTTTAATGAATGAATGAATCATCCAGGTGTGTTGTGACATGAGTGCTGACTGGTTTAATGAATGAATGAATCATCCAGGTGTGTTGTGACATGAGTGCTGACTGGTTTAATGAATGAATGAATCATCCAGGTGTGTTGTGACATGAGTGCTGACTGGTTTAATGAATGAATGAATCATCCAGGTGTGTTGTGACATGAGTGCTGACTGGTTTAATGAATGAATGAATCATCCAGGTGTGTTGTGACATGAGTGCTGACTGGTTTAATGAATGAATGAATCATCCAGGTGTGTTGTGACATGAGTGCTGACTGGTTTAATGAATGAATGAATCATCCAGGTGTGTTGTGACATGAGTGCTGACTGGTTTAATGAATGAATGAATCATCCAGGTGTGTTGTGACATGAGTGCTGACTGGTTTAATGAATGAATGAATCATCCAGGTGTGTTGTGACATGAGTGCTGACTGGTTTAATGAATGAATGAATCATCCAGGTGTGTTGTGACATGAGTGCTGACTGGTTTAATGAATGAATGAATCATCCAGGTGTGTTGTGACATGAGTGCTGACTGGTTTAATGAATGAATGAATCATCCAGGTGTGTTGTGACATGAGTGCTGACTGGTTTAATGAATGAATGAATCATCCAGGTGTGTTGTGACATGAGTGCTGACTGGTTTAATGAATGAATGAATCATCCAGGTGTGTTGTGACATCATCCAGGTGTGTTGTGACATGAGTGCTGACTGGCGAGGTGTCATTTTTTGCACTTCTGATACCAATTCCAATACTTCAAGTTTAAGCTAGCCTTGAGCCTTTCAGTGTTTACTGTTTAAACAAAGTAGATTGCCAAGAGGGATATAGTCAATGATTTTCTTCACATTATTTATGGATTCCATTTGCTTTTCTAAATTGGCCATGAGACCAATGTAAAATTGTGAGAATTCCCTGTAAAGAAACAACAGAATTGCTACAGAATGTATTCATGATTATTGCATTGACTTTGATGCTCGTACCAAAATGAGCTGATTCTTCACACTGTTCTTTCAAGGCTTAGGAGAGACAATTGGGTGTTTGCTTTGATGCATCGGTTTGTACACAAACTTGTGCATGACCGAGTGATGCGTCAGAATTGACTATATTTTCTTGACTCTGTCACTCGGTGATCTATTGTAATGCGGCCGTATTATCCATCGATATCTGTCCAGTTCCTACACATACTGGATGAGTGACAGGCCAACGCATCCTGTTCAAGCTTACTCAGCTTGGCTTGAACTGGCGTGAAGAAGAGCCAAAAAAACAACCAGAATGCAACTGTGTAAACGGAGCCAAAAAACAAAACAAACTGAATACATTGTGTCTGTGTAAACTGAACTCGGTTGATATCACATTAGTTCGGGAACCAGAGGGCAAAAACGGTGATTGTATTTCAGTGTTTGTTGTGTCTACAGCTTTTTATGTTCAGTTCTCAGGCAATCATCTATGTGTCCTCTGTGACCCAGGATGAAACTGCATGACGGGTGAAAATAAAGAAGATGCATGCTCATGAAGGCAACATCATAACTCTTGGGGCGACTGTGCTCACTACATAGTGCTCACTACATAGTGCTCACTACATAGTGCTCACTACATAGTGCTCACTACATAGTATAGAAGTATTTGTAGCAACCTATTAGCTTTGCATCATAATGCATATTAATGGTCAGACATAGACATTGATCACTCCCATTCTCCACTATTAAATATAGCAGAAATATCATAACAATCTTTTTTTTCTCCAGAAATAAATAATTCCAGAAAATAAGCAGCATCCTTATGTTCAGGATCTCTGTTTAAAAAAAACAGCTAAACGGGTGCCTTGTTTAGGTATAAAACACATGCATTCCCCCATTTGATGCAATGTCAATGTCTCAATTTGGGTAAAAACAGCCCAATGACGCATGAGAAAATTGAGGGCGGGATTTAGGTGCGGGCCAATCAGATTCCAAGTGGGTAAGCAGTGGCACCCCCACCCCCGCTCCCGCTTGGCTCCGCCCCGGATCACACCATCATCATTCCCTGGGCCTGCTTGCGCGCCGCTGCCATGTCTTGTTAGTATTCTGAATCACAAACCCCGAAGGCAAGATGTCTGTCTGGCGGGCGGCTATCTGTTTACGTCTGAGCTGGCTTTCTGTTTGTCTAAGCCTCCATCTCTCCTCTCCCATGCTGTCAATGTAGCAGTGTGAAACAAGCTCAGCCATCCTTCAATGAGACGCACACAATACTTTGTAAATGTGTCTGCGTGAATGTGGAGTGGAATGCCTGGATGCACGATAAACAATGGGAGATAATGATACGCTTGGAGTGTGTGTGTGTGTGTGTGTGTGTGTGTGTGTGTGTGTGTGTATCTTGGATGAGGGGAATGTGAGAACAAGAGCTTGTACTTGTGTTGCTGTGCCTCAATAGAAACGATCTGACAGTGAAGCCGGATGTGTGTGGGGAGTGGAGCACATACGACAGCCATCTCAGAGATGTGTATTTATATCCTCCAGTATGAACATCAGGTATATACTCTCTGAGCCTGTTCACCCCCCCCCCCCCCCGCGCTGCACCAGAACTGTTTGTGACCCAGCTGCTTTTAACACATGTTCCAGACAAAACACACCTCCGTGTCTGGAGAGTGACGGAGGGGTGGGGCAGCGCTGCTTCCTGACTAATCACCACCCTGCTCGTTAATTAGTGTGAAGAAAAGTGGCAGCTCGTTTGAGCGCAAGAGGAGGAGGGGGAGGAGGTGGAAGGAAGGGATCACGGGGGGCCGGGGGGGTGTGATCATGTTGATGCTGTTTCCACGCAGCCCAAACCTTTCCCTCGCCCTCTGAAGCCCTCCATGCACGCCGCCTCACACACATCTCCAATATAAGACCATAGATCTGTCTGGATCACCAGGCAGGTAGCTCACTGTGCTGGAAAGCAACAACTCTCCCAGGGCACCCGCTGCTCCCGACTTATCTGCAGGATTAAACATCTCTCGGGCAGTTGTGCACCTGATGTGTGGTTTCACATACATTCCAGGCACCTCCTGATGTGTGGTTTCACATACATTCCAGGCACCTCCTGATGTGTGGTTTCACATACATTCCAGGCACCTCCTGATGTGTGGTTTCACATACATTCCAGGCACCTCCTGACACCTGATGTGTGGTTTCACATACATTCCAGGCACCTCCTGATGTGTGGTTTCACATACATTCCAGGCACCTCCTGACACGTTGCCAATTCCCACTTTGGATGCACACAGTCGGCTACATTGCATAGATAGATGGTTTAAATGGAGTGAAGTGAATTGCATCAGGCTCTATCAGAGACAATGGAACAGCAACAACAATCTAGTTTCCTCTGCATGACTTGAAGATAACAGATGGACTCATCGCGGGTATATAAATCTAACTAGCCTATATCTTTCTTATTTTCTGGCAAACATGAATGATTCATACATTTTCTCTCATCGTTCAAAATCTGATAGGAGGCAGGGGCAGATAGAATAATATATATAATTGAATGCATGTGCGCAGCCTCATTGACTTTGTACATATGATTACATTAAACTGGCAATTATTCACTTTTATGAAGCCTACACTCGAGGCTAAATTCTTCTAAAAAAAATTATTCTAAAAATGCTTTTTTAAGGGGACATGTGAGACACATTGGGAATTCAATTCCGCAAAAAAAAAATCCCTCCATTTCCTTGAAAAATGTGGCAATCTCAAAGGTCAAAGGTCAAATGGAATTCCACCCTGAATTGGCTTCTTCACACAGCACGCCTACTGGCCAAGGACCGCAATTTCGTGCGTGAGTCACAGTTGGGTTCACTCACACAGGAACGTGCATTTCGCCACGCCAGCCAGCAGCTCTCCTCTACAGGAGAAAAAGCCCGTGGAAACTGGCTGCTTATATTGTTCTCCAACAGCCGCCAAAGCTTCATCTGTTCACTGCTGTCCTTGTAGAAACAATGCGGACAGCTCACTGTACTTTTCCCCATCAGCGACTAACTTACTATTATTATCTTCCGTCTTTTTCACTTTCTTCAAATCCCTCCTATCAAAGCTGTCGGAACGTTTATTTGTTTTCTCAGCAAGAGAGACTTGTGATCAGGCAATAATTAGGAAAGCCTAGGGGACCTATATCTTGCTCCCCCCCCCTCTCTTTCCCTGTCTGTCTGTGTGTGTGTGTGTGTGTGTGTGTGTGTGTGTGTGTGTGTGTGTGTGTGTGTGTGTGTGTGTGTGTGTGTGTCTGCTCGTCTCTCTCGCTCTGTTAAGACAGCATAGCATAGCAACAAAGCTGTTGTTAATATTTTGACACGATTATTTGCTGTCATATTATTAAAATTTTTGTATTTGCAAAGCAGGTCTGATGCTATTGCTTGGAGAAGTCAGCAGAAGAATCAACACTAATTTAACAAAAAACTGTCGACGATCATCAAGCCAAGGATATTTTGGCATTGATTCTAACCAGACCTCAAGCACACCTCTCATCAGAAAGGGCATTACGCGGCCACAAAATTGAAAGTTGCCAAAATGAAATACATAACTTGCTTCCTGGAAATGTTCAAAGATGTATTTATGCTTTGTTGAAGCGTTGAAATGCTAGTCGTTTTGCACCTGAATACATTTTCCAGTGAATCGTTGATCCTCTTTGGGTTCAGTCGCTGAGAAGTGGCCCATTGAACTGTTTCCATGTATTTATGCTTATTTATGCTCCATTAATAAATGAGAGAATAAACTGGATCAACATCTGCTTGCGGCAAAAACGTGGCACTTGATTTCACCTATATGATGATTGGGTGGAAAACATAAAGTATCTACAAATAACGTCCACTTCTGGAATTTGGAATGCTGCTATTCTTGGACAGAATACCCCTAATTGCCTGACTTACTTTCTTCAGTCTCACTAAAGCAAATCATTGTTTGGCAATTGGCAGAAGAGATTCTCGCCATGTGCAATAGCCAAACCTATCACTTTGCAAACTTGTTTGACTCACTGCCACCTCTCCGAAGACACGCCGACTCAATTGGGTGTTACCCGTATTTTGCATGGCCTGACCTAAAGTACACGTCTTTATTACAGGCGTACTAAAATCAAGATTTGCATAATGCACGACCAACACAGGTGCAATGTGGCATTATGTTAATTCCAGTAAATTACTGAAATGAATTATTTAAATGCCATTCAATGTGTGTGGTTACTGAATAGCGTGGCATTTTAATAATGTCATCTTGGTACAGTACCTGCAGTATAGTGACTGAAACAGAACTACTTTATAGCACAGCATCAGATCCCTCTTCAGAGACTGTGTTATAAAGTAGAAGATAGGCAGCAGTAGTAGATGGATGGAGGACATGCAGTTCATTTAAGCTCAACTTGCTTTCTACCACCGCCTAATTTTCACTACTGGGAAGGAAGGTCGCAATGACTGACCGAAATCCATTTTTCAGAAGGAAAAAAATGAGACCTCTTGTGGTCTCATTTATTTTATAATAAGAAATGTGCACCCACGCACGCACGCGCGCGCACGCACGCACACACACACACACACACACACACACACACACACACACACACACACGAGTGCGCGAGCGCACACACACACGCACGCACGCACGCACGCGCACACACACACACACACACACACACACACACACACACACACACACACACACACACACACACGAGCACACACACACACACACACACACACACACACATCCCTGCCTCACTTTCAATATGAAAGCCTAATCAGTGGTTGACACTTCTCTCATTGTTATTGATGGACTCAGAGGGAAGAATAGGCAGCAATCTCCCTGATTGTTCCATGGGATGAAAAAAAGACATCAAGAGCAAAATGCTCGGGCTAAAGACAGTCCTCTGGCTTTATGGCATCATAAGCCATGCATATTCCTATCTGTCTTTTGCAGCAGTGCACGGGGTGGACATGATTTATACCATAAGTGACTTTGATGGATGTCTACGCGGCTACCTGTGAGCTGTTTACATACGAGACTGATATGCAGGTGCCAGGATTATTATTCAAAACGTTAATGCTGTACCAAGGAGAGGCCTTTTAAAGTGAAATGATGAGAGAAAGGTTATCTTTGAGGGACTTTCCTCTCTGTTTCAATATATTGAAAATATGCGGCTAAAACTAACGTGGTTATACAAATCAAATAATTGGCATGATAAACGTAAGTAACACTGTACAATAAGGGTACATTAACTAATGGTTAGTTAATGGATGATAATGCATAATAAGCATGAACTAAAGCCCATAGTTAATGTTTATTATGCTCACCCTAGCCATTAACTCATCCTAACCATAACCATTAACTAACTATTACAAAATAATATTTAACATGAACACCATTAGTAAATGATGATGAACATATTAGCTAACTGTTAATTAATGGCTAGTTAATGCTCATGAATCATTCAATAACCCTTAATTAATGTACCCTTATTGGAAAGTGTTACCAAATTAATTAGTATGAGGGTAGGTTAGGGAAAGTTGGATGACTTAAAGCATTTGTATTTGTTGAGGCGAAAAGTATACAAGTGGCATGCACACACAGTCTTGACTTTTTCACACTGTACATTTCTATAAGAACCTGGAGGCTCAATTAAGAACTATTTCTACCACTGTGTGACCATATGGATTTAAATCACAGTGTTCTGTTTCACTTTCTCTCATACTGCATCATTTGACATGGCTCTCTATATTTGTTATATTCCTGCAACGTCCCAATTTCCCTAAGGGGAATTTCCCCCCCCCCATCTTATAAGTATATATAAAAGTAAATAAAGGTGCTGTGCATTCAAGACAAACACATATGCAGTCTTACAGTATCAAATGTCATCTTGACAACCAGCAATATTTCACACAGCACAAAAGGAAGATGGGACACTATTGGTGTGTCCTATCTACAATGCTCGGAGATGTCATTATGAAGCTCATGGAGATTTTTCAGCTTGTTTGCTAACCCTATATATATATATATATATATATATGTATATATATATATATATAGCGTATCAGCAGGGCCAAACAGCAAACATGGTAGCTGGCACAGTATGATGCAGGAGTGCACAGTACATCATGACTGTGAGTGTGTAACAGGTGCTGTTTCAAAGGGCCAGAGATAACACAGGGGGGAGGGGAGGCTGTGGAGAGATGGACAGAGGAGCAGAGGGGGTTGCTGCTGGTGAAGGGGATGTATCGCCTCTTCATCTTCAGAGCATCATTTTTGTGTGTGTGTGTGTGTGTGTGTGTGTGTGTGTGTGTGTGTGTGTGTGTGTGTGTGTGTGTGTGTGTGTGTGTGTGTGTGTGTGTGTGTGTGTGTGTGTGTGTGTGCGTGTGTATGTATGTGTGTGTGCGCATGGGTGCACGTGAACACAATAGCAAATGAGCCTGGCAGGCAGGATTTTTTATTTTATGTTTTACATTCAAAAATCTACTCTGGGCTGGGTGTTACCATGCAGGAGCCCATGTAGGTATGACGAGAGAATATTTGCACTTCCAAATTGGAATAATATAGCCATCTGCATAGCCATGGCACCTGTGAGTGGCCTTATAGTAGTGGCCTTCTATTTGATGACTTACTCTACCCACTGCTTTTGATTCATAATTTATCATCTTACGGGAAAAGAGTTCAAGATTGTGAGGCACATTTAGCCTGAGAACTCCCATACTGGACCAAATTAAAAATGCAGTAGATCACTGAGGCTGCTGTTAGCACATTTTCCCAGTGTGAGAATACATCATCATAATAATTACAATTAAAGTCAGTCTAAGATATTCAGTTTAATCTAGCCTATACAACCCTCTCAACAGGTCCAACAATTGACCCTTCTCACGCGGGGCCATTTTTTGTGTTGAAAAGGCAGGGAAAACACAGGTGCAAGCAAAACACTAATGAGGGTTTCCAACTTCCATGATTGGAATTTGGAAACCCTCATTAGTGTTTTGCTTGCACCTGTGTTTATTCTGCCTTTTCGACGCAAAATGGCCCCCGTGAAAAGGGTCTATTATGGGCGAGGGACAACTGTCTAATCCGTTTGTTGTTGTCGCCTGTATTCAGCTCAATATACTTTTTACAGGGCGTCAAATAGCTCCTCTGCTAATAGCTATATAGAGCCCCTTCTGCCCCATTTAACAGCTCAGGCTCAACCAGCTCCACCTCCCACAACAGTGAGTGAAAACCCCAGTAGGCCTCTCAAAAAGGCTTTTGATAGAGCAAGATCAAAACCAGATGGAGGAACGAGAGACAGACCCAAACTGATGCCAAGCTGCTGATTCTTCTCATAGCTAGACAGGGGAAGACAATTTGCAGTATATTTGTTATTTGGGCTATTGCTACTGGGGAAACTATAACCCTCCTAACTAGATGTAATACCTCATTTCCATTACTCAGAACCAGGCTGTGCAGAGCTGTGCAGGGCCCAGTCTGATAAAGACAAAGCTTGGCTGTTGCAGAGCTAACTGCGCTAACTCTTGCTATGTTTGATGGTCTGCTGCAGCTTCCAAGTGGCAGGATGCCGTTCCTCTGTTATTCTCTGGGGAGAGATGCAGGTTTAAAGAGCAAATCAACACTAAATCATGTGTTGCACTACAGCATGTGTCCTATATGTAAATATATATAAATCAACACTAAATCATGTGTTGCACTACAGCATGTGTCCTATATGTAAATATATATAAATCAACACTAAATCATGTGTTGCACTACAGCATGTGTCCTATATGTAAATATATATAAATCAACACTAAATCATGTGTTGCACTACAGCATGTGTCCTATATGTAAATATATATAAATCAACACTAAATCATGTGTTGCACTACAGCATGTGTCCTATATGTAAATATATATAAATCAACACTAAATCATGTGTTGCACTACAGCATGTGTCCTATATGTAAATATATATAAATCAACACTAAATCATGTGTTGCACTACAGCATGTGTCCTATATGTAAATATATATAAATCAACACTAAATCATGTGTTGCACTACAGCATGTGTCCTATATGTAAATATATATAAATCAACACTAAATCATGTGTTGCACTACAGTATGTGTCCTATATGTAAATATATATAAAGTTAATATAGTAAATACCGGTATATATAAATCAACACTAAATCATGTGTTGCACTACAGTATGTGTCCTATATGTAAATATATATAAAGTTAATATAGTAAATACCGGTATATATAAATCAACACTAAATCATGTGTTGCACTACAGTATGTGTCCTATATGTAAATATATATAAAGTTAATATAGTAAATACCGGTATATATAAATCAACACTAAATCATGTGTTGCACTACAGTATGTGTCCTATATGTAAATATATATAAATCAACACTAAATCATGTGTTGCACTACAGCATGTGTCCTATATGTAAATATATATAAATCAACACTAAATCATGTGTTGCACTACAGTATGTGTCCTATATGTAAATATATATAAAGTTAATATAGTAAATACCGGTATATATAAATCAACACTAAATCATGTGTTGCACTACAGTATGTGTCCTATATGTAAATATATATAAAGTTAATATAGTAAATACCGGTATATATAAATCAACACTAAATCATGTGTTGCACTACAGTATGTGTCCTATATGCGTTGCCTGTGACAGTTGATTGAAAGCACCTGCTTTGACATCACTGATTGGGGTAAGAAGGGCAACATGCATGGATATGTGACAGTCAAGGGTTATTATGCAAACTAATAGGCTATACGTTTAGCTGCCCAAGCTGAGAGATTTTGACTTGTATTTGGCATAATTTATGTTATCCTCTGTATTCTGCTTCTGTAAATATATACAGAGCTAACATAGCACCAGACGTGGAAAGTGCAAGTACTCGGGATTTGTACTGTTCAAGTATTTTGAATGTTATACTTTTACTCTTGAGTAATTTCAATATCTACTTAAGTATTTTTACTCAATAAATGAGTAAATTCATTTTGCACACTGCACTCTGAAAAGAGCACAGTAGCATTGGGACTGCTCGCTAAAAAGGTCCAGAATCCCTTCCGTATGTACTGCAGGGCGCCCAAACTGGTGACTCGTTGCAGTGACAAATTCAATTAAATCGGGCTCAAGACTGGCAAATTGAATTAGACAGGTGTAGACGATCAAATTGTAATGATCCCCATGCATCATCAGATTAGTTCAGAAATCTCACTTTCATTTGACACTCCTGATAGCCACAGCAAACTGGATAGGAAAATCAGATTGTGATATTGCTGCTGCTGCTACCTGTAGCAGCTCGTCTGGCACAGGAGGGAATCACCAAACTGAGCAGAGCTGTTCAGTATGAAAAACAAGATAGAAACTAGAACGACCGCAACGCGGACTCATGCCTCCGCCATTAGTTCATTCTTGAGTCCAAATCGCCATTTCAGGCAAATTGGAAGAAATTCCGTCAAGGCGCTCCTGTGATGTTGCGTTACAGAGCTTGGAAATTGGGTGTGTGTGGTCACAGTGACCTTGAACCTTGACCACCAAAATGTAATCAGTTCATCCTTGAGTCCAAGTGGACGCTTGAGGCAAATTCGAAGAAATTCCATCAAGCCGTTCTTGAGATATAGCTTTAACGAACTTGGGAATGGCATTCGTGAGGTCACAGTGACCTTGACCTTTGACCACGAAAATCTAATCAGATCATCCTTGAGTCTAAGTCGATGTTTGAGGCAAATTTGATGAAATTCCGTCAAGGCGTTCCTCAGATATCGCGTTAACAAACATCGTACGGACGTACGGAAGGACGTACGGACGTACGGACGGACGGACAACCCGGATCCATAATGCCTCCGGCCTGGCTATCGCCGGCGGAGGCATAAAAAGACACAAGAACAAGAACAAGAGGGACATCTTATAGGTAACACTGTAACGTGCTGGATGCGTGAAATGTAATTACTACGGTAAATAATTAAAATATAAAACTTTGGGTATTTTAAAGTAACAAATGTACTTTTACTTGAGTACTTTTGAATAGGCTACTTTTTTACTCTTACATGAGTAATTTCCTGGTCTAGTAATTTTACTTGCACTAGAGGTAATTTTCACTTAAAGCAGGACTAAACCCCCCAGATTTCTGGCAAAACGGTATTCTACTTGATTTGAAAACTCTGCAGGCAAAATGGCCGCCTACACTCCCTTGTACCCTGGCAGAATTCCTAGACAATAAACTAACATAACTTGGCCAATAAGTATGTAACATACAAAATAAAACAAACAGTAACGTCTTCATTTGATGTAGAATGCAGAGGACATGTAACTGTTTAGTTAAACTCGCATTCCAGGAATATTGTATTTACTGCTCTGCTCTAAAGATAACGTAACTGGCTCGTGCCTCAGACAGCCTGTTCGTCCTGGAACCCACTTGCTTTGCGTGAGAACACACTCGATTTGGGGGTGGAACACGCCAGGATTGGCCAACGCCAATGCCCAGAACTGTCAAATCAAATCATCGACAGAGACGCTATGACCCGCCTCCCAATCCCTGTTTCTTTTTTTTTTTTTTACATGACAGTGTATCAACGTGGCTATATTATAAATATAGCCATGTTATAAACAACTAATCAACGCTGATGGGTCTGTATGGAAACAGTTTTGCCCGAATTGGTTAAAAGTGATATCAATTTGGTCATTCAGTGGCGTTTTACTGCCATGTAACATAACTAACTAGCCACTAACATTAGCCACAGTAGGTGATTACCCATGATGCATTGTACTGTTAAAGGGCTCGTGCTAAAAACGGCTCCATTAAAGTGAATGGAGATGTTGCAACCCAACTCTCCTGGTGTGAACTACAGTAATAATCACATGAAAAAAACATTTTTCACATGAGTGGGGAAGGGGGGAGTATATGCCGTGATGTCAGGTTGTACCATTTTGGAGGGCAAAAAAAAAAGCAGGTTTGAACCCATAGAGGGCACTTATGCTGTTGAAAATGATAAAGATTGAAGAATATTATAAATTTGGTCTCAAATGTGGACATTTTGACCAGAATTCTTCACACACCACCCCAAAAGCAATATAGTGTATATTACATTACATTACATCACGTCATTTGGCAGACGCTTTTATCCAAAGCGACTTACAATAACACGTATTGGTTAAAAGCTGAAAAAAAGTGTTTTGGGGTTTAGTCCTGCTTTAAGAGTAACAATACTTGTACTTGAGCAGGATTTGTCAGCACTCCTTCCACCTCTGCACAGCAGCACATGCGGGTGAAAACAGCTCTATGATCATCTGGCCCTTTGGCAAAAGACTGAAGAACAATAATGAGTTTTGATCTGCCATAGCAAAGTTATTAGGCTTGATGATAAGAATCTAGAGCTCACCAGCCCTAGAGTGTAACCTACACAGTATGCAGAGCAGACCCCCCGCCATTACTGTGCTGCACGTTGCACCATGTCATTTAGATTCATCGTACATCAATGCGCCTGCAGGGAGCGCTATTTTACATAAATCACGTGTACCTTTAATTCTGGTGAGTGAGCCTCTGAGCCGGATGGTTGCAAGTTTGAATGTGAAGCTCAGGAGACTGGACATCACATCTCCCTGCACAACGATTTTCTGAGGAATGTTTTCTTATTCCACTTGCTGGTAAACATTTTCTTATTTATCAACAGGAATAACATGATTTGCCATGGTGTGGCTATCATCAGGGAGCAGCACACCAAACTCTGGAGGACCCTATCCGCCATCTTGTCCTTCATTTGTTTGGTGTGCTAGCTGCTCCCCCAATGAAGGCCACAGCATGGCCGAAACATATGTAGCCTACAGTATACGAGCCTGGTGAGGGATGGATCTCTAATCTGTTTGTTGTTGTCGCCTTTGTTCAGCTCAATATACTTTTTACAGGGCGTCAAATAGCTCCTCTGCTAATAGCTATATAGAGCCCCTTCTGCCCCATTTAACAGTTCAGGCTCAACCAGCTCCACCTCCCACAACAGTGAGTGAAAACCCCAGTACGCCTGTCAAAATGCTTTTGATAGAGCAAGATCAAAACCAGATGGAGGAACGAGAGACAGACCCAAACTGATGCCAGTTGCCGATTTTTCTCCCAGACAGGTGAACACAATTTCCAAATCCATAATCTAACTATTGCTAGTTGGACTATTGCTACTGGGGAAACTATAGCCCTCCTAACTAGATCCAATACCTCATTTCCATTACTCAGAACCAGGCTGTGCAGAGCTGTGCAGGGCCGAGTCTGATGAAGACAAAGCTTAGCTGTTGCAGAGCTAACTGCGCTAACGCTTGCTATGTTTGATGGTCTGCTGTGCTTTAGTGGCAGGACGCGGTTTCTCTGTTCTTCTCTGCGGACTAAGATCCAGGTTTAAAGAGCAAATCAACACTAATGTGATGAGGAGGACTCTATCAGCCATCTTGTCCTTCATTCGGTTTGGCATGCTAGTAACCTTGCAAGGCAGCTGGCTTCAGGTGAGCTCATGAGGTGAGTGTGCTAGCTGCTCCCCTGATGAAGGCCACGTGGCCGAAACACACTGTAGTAATGTATGTACACCAGAACGAGGGACAGACTGGGCTTGTATCCACCAGGTGATATCATTTATAGCTGAAACGAATACAATGCACCGCGAGAGAAGACTTCTATAGAGTAGTGGTTCTGTGCTATGTAAATCGGATGATAACCAGTTGGCTATGGTGACTGTATTTATGATGAATATAACTGAGTGAGAACATTTGGATCTTTTCCCAGATCCCCAAGTGCTTGAGTGAGCAACCAGTCCAGGATCTTTCTGAATCACCAGAGACGTCTGGGACTGTGTTCATCATTGGACTTCAGCTACAGTATGGCTGCGAGCCCGTGCCAGGTTAGCACAACACAGACTGTTGGCTGCTACCATCCTGTGCGTTGCTACATTAGCGGGGGTGTTTGAGCCGTGCCTTGAGAGGACATAACTCGATTATTAAGCTGTAATAAAGAAAGACGGTGGCAGAGAGAGAGAAATAAACAGAGGCTCTACTTGTTACTGAAGTATTTAAAAATGCTTAGCTTCTTTTATATCATTTACACGTCCCTTTAGAGTTGGTCCCTATGAAAAAATAATAAGCGCTGTTTGGCACCATGACTATATACAGAAATAGATAGAACATAGCTCCTTAGTTTGGTGTGATTTTCCTTTCTCACAGCCTTTTCGACTCGTCGTTACCAGAGGTGCAGAGTATTTGAGTGTGTGCACTGCAGCAGATTGTGTCAATGTAGCCCATGGCACGACCAAGTGCCGGGATAATCCTCTTCCTTCTGGCAAAAGGTAACTGAGGATTTACACTGTATGAGTCAGTGGTCCAGAGACACACAAAGCAGCACTGTGTGATATACTCTCAGAGTAGAGTTACGCAGATTATGTGAAGAGACATGGCCTTATTTTCCCCCCGTTTGTAAATCTCGCTTCAGATCAACATATAGCAACTTGTGGATTTGAATCTGAAATGGATTTAAAAAACCTGCAATGCCCGGCTGAGCTGAGGGGGAACTGAAGCACATAATAATAATAATGTTTCCCAAATGCAAAATACTAATTATATAAAGCGATGGTTGAATATACTTAGATTCAATTTGACTCGTATGCCTTTCCTCTCAATTATATTTAGGGAAAAAGGCAGTCGGCAGCGGTGACCCTGCACAACAACATTTATAATGGTCCATTAAAATGCATTGGCTCTTGTCCTAACAGTAATTTTCATAAGGCAAAGTAGACTGACTAGCCACAGCCAGGGGAATACACCTGTTCTTTGCATAAGCATCTAATGGTGCTCATTTTGTGCTCATGAGATCCTTGCCACCCTATCGACCTGTATTAAATCTCCGTTTCCCCGTGTTTTCTTTGAACCTGAGCGGTAATGGCACTGCAGACAGATAGCTAAGAATAGAGACCTTTATCTAGATTAGTGTCTCCGCTTTGTAAATAAGCATATCATTCCATTCCATGTCATTTGAATATTGCAGGGTGAGAGGGGAGGGAGGCTTTCCTTTTAGACCTAACAGCCCAGTCCCACAGAAAAACCCATTGCCAGCACAGTCATATATATATATATATATATATATATATATATATATATATATATATATATATATATGCCAGCACAGTAATAGATGTGACTGTGTGAAAGACGGTGGGAGTGAAAAATGCTGTTTACACCAATTCTGCTGTTGACTTGAAAAAACAAGATTTGTTTTTAAATGCTTTCTTCCACAAGTGATCTTATTCATGATATTATACCCTCACCTTCACTTCAGATGTAGTCATAATAATGTCGTACATTTTCCACACCCACTTTCTGACGTATTATGAAGAAAATAACACATAACCCCCTGGTGGGGGGGGGGGTTAGTGGTAGAAGTAGGTTCGGGTGAATAGTAACAGGGGCTTTGCTTCTTTTTACACTGTAAAAAAAAAAAAAATGAAAATAGAATTAGGCTCTAAAAAAAAGTTAGCGACCCTGCAGCTTTATACTGTATACCTGGGGCAGCACATTGCCTCCCAGAGAGCGAAATTGATTTCTTAAATAATCTTGGTCTGTCCTTGATCAAACGGAGAGAAGTTGATCGATTCTGTTTAATGACGCACCCCATATTACTTCTTACTGAAAGCATGCTCACCAAAACTGCAACTGACAAGCACCCTCGTTACACCGTGTCGTTAGAGGAAATGTGCTTGTGCACTCTACTACTATATGGAATATGGTCATGTTCACAAGTAGAAACACATCACATGGAGTTTGCATGTTCTCCCCGTGCTCCCCCAGGGGGTTCCTCCGTATATAACCCCCCCACTAAAAACATGCAGAAGATCAGATCGTCATCGTCATCTGACCAGTGACGACAACATCCGAAGTTGGTCCCCGGGCGCTGTACGAGAAAGCGACCACTGCTCCTGGCCTGCCCCCCGGAGGAAAGGACAAGCCTGGATGGGTTAAATGCAGAGGACACTTTTCACCGGCCACCGTCAGCATGAGTGTGTTGTGGCCGCATGCATGTATTGTGGTGTTCGTGTGACAATAGAAGACGGGGCTTGTCCCGTTACGAGAGTTTTTTTTTTATCATGATGTCACATGCTCGTGATGACGATTGATCACAGATGATGTAGGAAGACTGAATGGGGTCAGTCAGGTCAGGTCAATGTCTTCAAGACCTTAGCATGTAAATACTGCTACCAGGTGCACAGTCTTAAATCTAATGTGTTTTTCTCCATGAATATCAGTAACATGTTGCCTACAGTGTCTCCCTGCTTCTCCTCTTGCCCTGAAAACAGATCTGGCTCTTCTTCCTTCATATTTATCTGGGGGTTGGTTCTGTTCTGTTGGGGGTTGGTTCTGTTCTGTGATGTGTAGCAGAGTGCAGAAGCCATGACGCCACGTTGGCACTGATCTGCATTCATACCAGGAAGCTGATCAAAGAGGCAATGCCAGGTTAACGCTCCCTCTGCCAATAGCTGAGCTTGTGGTGCTTTACATGGGCCCTCCCACTGCTGAGGAGGGACATGGCTGCTGGCTGCTGGAGAATCGTTTTCTGTAGAGGAGGACGACTTTTGTGCCCAACATTTGGGATGCTGTTGACATCTGCCCCAACAACCTCATTCCTGTCAGCTACTTTCACATCTGCCCCAACAACCTCATTCCTGTCAGCTACTTTCACATCTGCCTCAACAACCTCATTCCTGTCAGCTACTTTCACATCTGCCTCAACAACCTAAATCCTGTCAGCTACTTTCACATCTGCCTCAACAACCTAAATCCTGTCAGCTACTTTCACATCTGCCTCAACAACCTAAATCCTGTCAGCTACTTTCACATCTGCCTCAACAACCTCATTCCTGTCAGCTATTTTCACATCTGCCTCAACAACCTCATTCCTGTCAGCTACTTTCACATCTGCCCCAACAACCTCATTCCTGTCAGCTATTTTCACATCTGCCTCAACAACCTCATTCCTGTCAGCTACTTTCACATCTGCCTCAACAACCTCAATCCTGTCAGCTACTTTCACATCTGCCTCAACAACCTCAATCCTGTCAGCTACTTTCACATCTGCCTCAACAACCTCATTCATGTCAGCTACTTTCACATCTGCCTCAACAACCTCAATCCTGTCAGCTACTTTCACATCTGCCTCAACAACCTCAATCCTGTCAGCTACTTTCACATCTGCCTCAACAACCTCAACCCTGTCAGCTACTTTCACATCTGCCTCAACAACCTCATTCCTGTCAGCTATTTTCACATCTGCCTCAACAACCTCAAACCTGTCAGCTACTTTCACATCTGCCTCAACAACCTCAATCCTGTCAGCTATTTTCACATCTGCCTCAACAACCTCAAACCTGTCAGCTACTTTCACATCTGCCTCAACAACCTCAATCCTGTCAGCTACTTTCACATCTGCCTCAACAACCTCAATCATGTCAGCTATTTTCACATCTGCCTCAACAACCTCATTCCTGTCAGCTACTTTCACATCTGCCTCAACAACCTCATTCCTGTCAGCTACTTTCACATCTGCCTCAACAACCTCAATCCTGTCAGCTACTTTCACATCTGCCTCAACAACCTCAACCTGTCAGCTACTTTCACATCTGCCTCAACAACCTCAACCTGTCAGCTACTTTCACATCTGCCTCAACAACCTCATTCCTGTCAGCTACTTTCACATCTGCCTCAACAACCTCATTCCTGTCAGCTACTTTTACATCTGCCTCAACAACCTCATTCCTGTCAGCTACTTTCACATCTGCCTCAACAACCTCATTCCTGTCAGCTACTTTCACATCTGCCTCAACAACCTCAATCCTGTCAGCTACTTTCACATCTGCCTCAACAACCTCAAACCTGTCAGCTACTTTCACATCTGCCTCAACAACCTCAATCCTGTCAGCTACTTTCACATCTGCCTCAACAACCTCAATCATGTCAGCTACTTTCACATCTGCCTCAACAACCTCAAACCTGTCAGCTACTTTCACATCTGCCTCAACAACCTCAATCCTGTCAGCTACTTTCACATCTGCCTCAACAACCTCAATCATGTCAGCTACTTTCACATCTGCCCCAACAACCTCAATCATGTCAGCTACTTTCACATCTGCCTCAACAACCTCAAACCTGTCAGCTATTTTCACATCTGCCTCAACAACCTCAATCCTGTCAGCTACTTTCACATCTGCCCCAACAACCTCAATCATGTCAGCTACTTTCACATCTGCCTCAACAACCTCAATCATGTCAGCTACTTTCACATCTGCCTCAACAACCTCAATCATGTCAGCTACTTTCACATCTGCCTCAACAACCTCAATCCTGTCAGCTACTTTCACATCTGCCTCAACAACCTCAATCCTGTCAGCTATTTTCACATCTGCCTCAACAACCTCAATCCTGTCAGCTACTTTCACATCTGCCTCAACAACCTCATTCATGTCAGCTACTTTCACATCTGCCTCAACAACCTCATTCCTGTCAGCTACTTTCACATCTGCCTCAACAACCTCATTCATGTCAGCTACTTTCACATCTGCCTCAACAACCTCATTCATGTCAGCTACTTTCACATCTGCCTCAACAACCTCATTCATGTCAGCTACTTTCACATCTGCCTCAACAACCTCATTCCTGTCAGCTACTTTCTGAATGATTGAGCTCAAATCATTGCAAATGCTAATGGCTTTGAGAGAGACAGAGAGAGGGCAGGAGAGAGAGAGGGAGAGAGAGAGACAGAGAGAGAGGGAGAGAGAGAGACAGAGAGAGGGGAGGAGAGAAAGAGGGAGAGAGAGAGCACATGTACATGTAGAGAGCGCTTCCATTGTGCAAAAAACTCAGCGTTTTTTGTGTGTGCTTTGTTTTGATTCCGCCTGCAGTCGTGTGCAGTACAGTTTAGGACACAACGATCACACGGCTGGTTTCATCTGTTTGATGCTGTTCACTACAGTATGAACATGAAAGCCAGATTATTGCCAATTCTGGGAGCAGCGGAGGTTGAAGGAGAAGAGGTAGGAGGAGTGAAAAAATGAGCAGCGCAAAAACACCAGACGCCACCAGTGCTTGAACGCCAGGTCCGTTCCTTGAAAAAGGAGCGTGCTTAGCGCGTCCTTACATAGAGAATGAATTGCAGAAAGGCGCTGGCAGCTCAAATAAGCGCATTGTGTGTGAACGCCGCCTATGTCTGTAGATGAGGAAGTGTCTTGAAGCCAAGCCCTCAGGCTCAGCTGTAGTATACTGTAAGCTGGAAAAGATGGATTAGGACGCTCTAAGCAGGCACAATGTAATACAGTATCTCTCTGTGTGTGTGTGTGTGTGTGTGTGTGTGTGTGTGTGTGTGTGTGTGTGTGTGTGTGTGTGTGTGTGAGAGAGAGAGAGAGAGAGAGAGAGAGAGACTGTCTCCTGTGCTCTGAGTGTGGCACGTTTTCTTTTGCTAGCCCCCTACAAGTGCAAGAGGTTGAGAGTGTGCTTTGATAGAGATGGCTGGAGCAGCTTCCACCTCCCTCTAACAGAACCCAAACACGTGTCCGGGGGGGAAACCAGATTGCTCCCACTGTGATCAATCTGACAGTCCTGGCCAACCAGCCTTGAATGGATGCTCATATTTCTCCACCCTGCAGGAAGACACTGACACTACAGCGCGCAATAAGCACCATCTTAGCTAGGCTATATGTCAATAAAGTTGTATTAATGAGTGTGAGTGAAGTGCATAGACACTGTTCCTCATACCCGGACTTGTTCAGCTCCATTTTAAACCTCACTCTCGTTTATTACACCTGCAGTAACATGAATAATGTTTAAACTGCTGGGGGCTAAATCTAACTCAAAACATTGATTGTTGAATCCATAGGGTCTGATTGCAGACTTAGAGTAGGCTACATTAGGAGGTGGAGCCTGGACTCCTCAGACATTAAATACTGACAGTTTGAAAAATGAATGAATGAATGAATGAATGAATGAATGAATGAATGAATGAATGTATGTATGTATGTATGTATGTATGTATGTATGTATGTATGTATGTACCGGTATGTATGAATGTATGAATGTATGTATGTATGTATGTATGTATGTATATGTAAATATATGATATGTAATTAATTTCATGAAGGAATATAAATTATTGGTCAGAATTGGTTTTATGCATGTCGTCAGCTTAAGCCTTCATAAGGCCTTAGAATTTATGCACATCATCTATTTAGGTCCACTGTTACATAACATCTCCAAGCAGGACAGTGGTAAAGCCACACTGCACACACCATACAGAAAAGAGCTGCATAAGACATCAAATCATTGAGGGAACATTGCACACAGCCTATTGAACAAATGATGCAATTTCTGAATCTCTAGGATGCTTTCAAAATATCAGTGTGTGGATATATAAATAAAACACACAGTAAGGCAGAAAAAAAAAAAAAAAAAAAAAAAGTTAGTACCCAACATCAGACCCACTTTCACCTGCGCCTTTTAACTTTTATGTTGCCAAGCAGTAAATCATGCTGTGAGCTCTATTCACATTCACATATCCTATTTGAAATAGCAGGCCTCCTATAAATAGTTCATAGAAATGATATTAAGTGTCGCTAGACAAACAAAAAAAACAAATACACACACAAATATAGTCTATATACATATAGTCTATACACAAATTTAGTCCTTAGGCAGTGAGAAAACAAAATCCCCCCTAAAAGATTTAGGGAATGGATTTCACATTTATACATGAAAAAGGAGACAGCAGAGCAAAGTTATAGCTGCAACACTAATTGGAAGAGAATTGGGCTGGAGAAATAACCTCATTCTCTCGCTGCTGGTGTCAACCATATAGATTTGTGTGTGCTCTGTGTGGACAGTGATCTATATTTACTATACACTCTGTAAATACACCCATATTTTCTGATTTACCTATCGCTGACTTTTTCACATAAATAAAGCCCCTTTTTTTTTAAAGTCGGGGACAGCTATGAATTGCTATTGATTCAATTCTAATTTAATTTCCCTCGTTTTTCTATTATCGCCTATCTTGTTTCTGCTAGCAGAAGCTGAGATATACTCACTCTCCAAGGCAAATGTGTCTGGAGCACTGAAATAGATGACCTCAGATGCTTTAATTACCCTTGATGCTACTGTATAATGGTCCAGATGTAATTTAGTGCGGTCTGGCTTTGACTCGTTGGACTACCTTATGCTCTCATTTTAATACAACTATATTTTCAGCTTTGGGCATAGCAGTGCACAATGGTGTTCCATTTGGGAAACAAACAGACGTTGCTTTGGTCCCATTCGAAATCTCCATAAATCTCCTCATTGGTCTTCACTTGAAATGCCACAAATGCACTGCGGCACCTGGTGGACATTTCATAGCTGATATGAACAGTTTTGAGTGAAATGACAACATTATGGAGAAGCGTAAAATATACACATTCATATTGCTATTTATTTCGCTATCCAAAAGTGTTAAAGGGATACACCACTTTTTTGGAAGTTTAGCTCATTTGCCACATCCCCCCCACATAACCAAGATACACCATGCCTTACCGGCATTGTCCGCTCAGTTTACAGTGAGCTACAGTCGTGAAGTTAGTAATTATCGCCATAGAATGGAGGCTAATGGTACAGCTGTTAAAAATCTGCCAAAACACACATCTCACGGCGCCAAAATACATGTTGTGCTTCGGGTACTCACCACACGATGAAATATTAATCCAAAATGCACATAATCTGTCTTTTTGGAAGGAAAAGAGGTCGGTGGCCGTGTTTGGAAAGTAGTGCCGGCTACCTCTTTTCCTTCCAAAATGACCAATTATGTGTATTTTGGATTAATATTTCATCGTGTGGTGAGTACCCGAAGCACAACATGTATTTTGGCGCCGTCCGATGTGTGTTTTGGCAGATTTTTAACAGCTGTACCATTAGCCTCCATTCTATGGCGATAATTACTAACTTCACGACTGTAGCTCACTGTAAACTGAGCGGACAGTGCCATAAGGCATGGTGTATCTTGGTTATGTGGGGGGGATGTGGCAAATGAGCTAAACTTCCAAAAAAGTGGTGTATCCCTTTAACAGAATAAAGCCAAATCATGCATCCGTCTCTGGGCAACGGCAACCCCAACTATGCAGTTGTCAGCAGATACACTTCTGCGTTTAGCCTGTGGTTAAATTCAGTATAGCTGTAGCTATCTGTCTTACACTTTAAGCATCCCCTTTAAGAGGATAACACGAAAGTGACGGATGAAAGAAATGAAAATGAAGGGTGGATGAGTCTGACTCATGAGAGGAAAACGTCAATGTCACTCAAGCGCCATCCCCAATGACGGCAGCTAATTAGATTTTTCCATGCTCACCAAGTCATGCTGATTGGGTGAAACATTTCGCAACTCAATAACCAGCTGACACGTACAGATAGCATTGTCAGTTCCGCCTATACTAACATGGTTTGAGTGGAGAATTTCAGTTGATATGACAGATGCATGTTCTGCTTATGTGCATATTATGGGGGAGAGAATCATCATCCCTAATTAGAAATGAATGAATGAATTCTAAATCAAATGCCACAAAATGCACAGAAATATGGAAGTAAAATAAACAGTGAACAAAATGAATGAATAGATGAGCCAGACAATGCATTAACAATTAAGAAAAATATATATTATAAAAAAAGTATACAAATTTACATAAAACTGTATTTTGTATTTCTACCTACTATGATAACAAGGCTATGTCAATCAAACACGTGGGTGCTGTTCTACATATACGGTTGGTCATTATAGGATGCATTTTCTTGATTACGCATTCATTTATTGATTCCTGACTAATCTTTATGTATTTGTATTGATGTAGACTGTATTGACATGCCACATACCAGCCTGCTTCTAGACCTCAACTCGACCTGAAACAGGACGCAAGGTAGGCAGAAGGGGAAAAAACACCCCGCCAGCAGCCTTCAAATCTCAGAAAGCTTATTTAGGCTATTGCAATGTGATGTATCTGTAACAATTCGGCATACATTACATACACCATGCCGCATGTACCGGTACTTAGGTATCATTTCAAACTTTAAGAATGCTTCCTTGTTTATTCCCATGTTTCCCCCCATCAAAAGGTACACTGTAGTAGGACTAAGCTGTAGCAAGCAGTGAAAAACTTGTGCAAGATCTTAAGCTATGTTCTATCGATAAAGTATGTTTACCAATAATCAATGAGACATTGAAATTGCCAGATTCTTAATGGAGCTTGGTGCAATAACCATGCAAGACAAGGGCGTATCGGTGTTAAATGCACCTGTCTGTCCATTAAGATAGAAGAGCAAAACAAATGACAAACCGCGTTCAAATCTCCAAAAGGCATTCATTGAAATGTAGTGATCTGTAACATCACTTTACATAATAGAGCCATAAGAGGCGGTGCTGTTATGTTATCCAGCCGAGGTGCTCTGAACTCGGCTTGGCATCAGCTGAGTGGTCAGCTAACCCCCCGTGCCCGGTCTTCTAAAACGGAAAAGCCAAATAGGCATTATTTTTGACGAGGCAATCTACATTGTTACGTTTGTCTATTAAAATGATATTAAAATAAAAAAGTACACAAAGTGCCATATTCACTTTTATAAAGCTAAAACTAAAACAGCTTTTCCGCCGCCATTATAGTTGAAGTGAACGAACAGGCGCTTCTCGATGACGTCACACCTAAAGCCCGCCCGTAGCTGCCGCTGATTGGTTCAAACGACCGGGTGTTCGCTCTGCAGCCTACAGTTTGGCTCATGGCAGGATGGATTTGTGATGTGCTGATCTCATGATCTGGCATGAATCCATCATACAGTACTTTGCACCAAGTCAAATTCCGCCTATGTAATCCGATCACCTACTCTGGCAAAGGATTCTGATTCTCATTCCAGCATATTTTTCTCCATACACATCATTTTAACACATATTATTGACAGATTTATGTATTCATTCTTTTCTCATTATGGCTGACTGTCCTTCAGAAGGGAAGCTGCAAAGACAGCAAAAGCTTGTTAAAACTGTTACTCCTCTACTATGTGGCTAATAGCTGTGCCATCTAAATTATTTATTTCCTTATGCTCCTCACAGATTCACTCTTTGTTTGGCCTTGATGTTGCAGAATGTTTGAATGGAAATGAGTTTAGTTACAAATTTGCTCTACAGTCTTTCAAATCAGCTTTTGCTCACAACTGCTCTTATTACTCATCGTTCATCCAATTCAGTCTTCATTTTGTGATGACATTATGCTGAGGAGTATAAGATTTAACTAAACACAAATAACTAAAAATAAATACCGTACATAAATAATCTTAAATTGTGTTCTCGGCAGCGACTTTTTTCAATTACTATTTTTGTTTAGTTTTTCATTCTGATTCAATATAATTGTTTATCGTCTTTCATTGGAATACCGTGATGATATGAATATATTTTAATATCGTGACACATATTTCTGCTGTCTAAATTGATGACGGATACATTTTTTGTTTGTTTGACACCACACCTAACATCACCATTCAGTTCAATGAGATGAACATTCATTGAATTATTTTAATGAAAGTGATTTTGCTTACATGAGCCATATTGTGTGATGTATATTGATATAGAGAAAGATCCTTATGGTTATTGTGATATTGATTTCATATGATCACCCAGACCAGCTCTAATTCTGAATCTTATTTCAAATTAATTTGTGGTAACTCACAGCAATGTTTCAATGCCTACTTTTTTTGGTCTACTCCCTATACTAAAACTAATAAGGACAAGTGAAATTAACAATATATATTAAATCCATATCAGATTCCAACAAGCAAAATGTTCAGGAGAAGGTAGGAGTCCCCCCCCCCGTATATTCAAAGGCAGATATCGTCCAATAGCTGTTAGTATTTTATGTAATGCATTTGTGGCATTGTGCAACACTGTCATATTCTCAAATTCTGCAGCTAAAAATGTCATTTCCCCCCCCAGATTATCCCCCATATTTTTCTCCCCAATTTCCCCCCTGCTGTCCCGGGTGCTGCTCGACCCTCTGCCCATCTGGGGAGAGCCGTAGACTAGCACCATGCTTCCTCCGAGACATGCGCAGTTGCCAGCTGCTTCTTTTCACCTGACAGTGGGAGCTTCATAAAACGGTCAATGTTATGCAGATGTTCTCTCCTCCAACTATGTGAGATGCCGCTGTAGCTACTTTATCATGTGCCGCTGATTAGCTTTGCCTCGAGCCCGACGCTCCCAGTGAGTGTGTGGGATTCTGTGTGTGTTTCTGTGTGTGTTTCTGTGTGGGTTTCTGTGTGGGTTTCTGTGTGCGTACAAATGCGAGTAGGATCCTAATCAGTTCTGTTGCCCCAGAAATAACAGCAACTTGGCAAAATCAATCTGATTGGGCTCGGTAACTAATCGGTTCTCATGAGGATGACGAATAATCAAGGTTTGTTTTCCACTTTGTAACGATACACGACCGACCACATGCGATTTCTGATCACGCATCCGCTCAATATCAACTGGCTGCTCAGAATCGCTCATTCGTTCTGAAGTGGCGGTGATAATGAATTGACATCTTGCAGTTATCAAGATAACCTTTAGTGTTTTATCTCATTGGAGCTACCCAGAGCCGTATAGATACAAGAGTCCCGGGGAGGTACGGTGGTGCAGTGGTAAGCACTATCGCCTCACAGCTCGAAGGTCGTGGGTTCGATTCCCACCTGGGACGATGTGAACGCTGAAGGAATGCGTGCCCGTCCGCATGTCCTCGAGTGCCTACCGCCCGGGTGGGGTCGTCAAAAGGGCCTTTCTGTGTGGAGTTTGCATGTTCTCCCCGTGCCTCCCGGGGGTTTCCTTCATATAGGAACCCCCTTCACAAAAACATGCAATATCCTGGTTGCTAATGTGGTTCCTCCTCTGGTCGTTAAGGGCGCCTGTTCGGAGGGAGGGGAACTGGTTGGAATAGCGTGAACCTCCCACGTGCTATGTCCTACCGGTGAAGCTTCCCCTGTCAGGTGAAAAGAAGCGGCTGGCTGACTGCCTATGTCTCGGAGGAAGCATGGAGCCAGTCTCGGCTCTCCCCAGATCGGCAGAGGATGGAGTAGCAACCAGGATTGAGAAATCAAGTGAGCACTAATGGGGGATAAAATGGGATAAAAAATCGGGAAAAAAATTATTTAAAAAAAAAAGAGTCCCGACATCTCCCTTCACTCCAATGGACCAGTTTTTTACTCTCCAGAGTTCCAGGAAGTAAGGTTCTGGATTATGCAGCACTGTCGAGTTGCAGCAAAATAGACAGTTTGTGTTGTACTCTGAAAGGGTTCCCCCCCCCCCCCCCCCCCCCTGAATCAAATTGTACATTATCAGCTTTATTTTAGCATGCAAAAGTAGCGCGAGACCCATTCCTGGCTGTTCATTGGCTAATGAGTCTCGCATTTTGGTCCTCCGCTGACGCCCCTCTCTCTCTAGAGGACACTAGAGCTACCCATTCCTCCATAACTCCCAGCCTGACATTTTCACCTGGGAGAGAATTCAGCCAGACTGCTTGTTAGTACCCAAACCATTACAAGAGAGACCCCGTTTGGGTTATTTGGTAAACTACACGCGCTCGATTCCTAGGCTCACCCACTACGCCGGCTCGCTACACCCGCCCTGCAGCTCGCTACACCCGCCCTGCAGCTCGCTACACCCGCCCTGCAGCTCGCCCTGGCTGCTCCTTGATGGCATACTTCAGGGATGCTGGATCACCTGTCCTGGAGCTGGCAACATACAGCTGTCCATGGCTGAAGCCACACTCCCACTTCTTTCAGTGTCTGCCCCTGGGACTGGATTTTGCTCTTATGACATCACTGATGACATCATCAGTGGGACTCTTATGAGATCACTGATGATGGCACAACTACTTTTATGACATCACAACCTCTTATGACATCACTGATGATGTCACAATTTATGACATCACTGATGACATCATCACTGGGACTTTGTGTGTGGGGTGGGGGGTGTCTGTATCTTGGTGTGTGTGTGTGTGTGTGTGTGTGTGTGTGTGTGTGTGTGTGTGTTTATGACATCACTGACGATGTCATCAGTGGGACAGACAGACAGACAGACAGACAAACAAACAGACAGAGACCTAGCTCCCTTTTATAGATAGAAAATAGTCTGGTAATTTCCAGCAGTTCTGTGACTGTGGAAAGCGGAGGTTCGTTTCTCAGTTTATTTGTCATCTGTGAAGATTAAACAAACAAATGCCTCTCGCCAAAATGTGGGCAGGGGGGAAATTGCCTGCATTTTCACGAGAGGCATGGGAGTGTGTGTGTGTGTGTGTGTGTGTGTGTGTGTGTGTGTGTGTGTGTGAGGCATGGGAGCAAAATTAGTTTTTTTAACCTTCATTGACCTTTTTCATAGCAGCCAGTTTGTGTCTGAAAGGCAGGAAGTAACACAAGTGCAAGCAAAACATTAATGAACGTCCAATCCATTTAGGTGTACCAGTGCCGGGGCCCTCGTTAATGTTTTAGTTGACTATAGCCATATTCATTTAGTAGATAAAGAAAACTGCACAATGCAAGGAACACACGCGCTAACACAGGGAACATACGCGCTAACACAAGGAACACACGCGCTAACACAAGGAACACACACGCTAACACAAGGAACACACGCGCTAACACAAGGAACACACGCGCTAACACAAGGAACACACGCGCTAACACAAGGAACACACGCGCTAACACAAGCAACACACGCGCTAACACAAGGAACACACGCGCTAACACAAGGAACACACGTACGCGCTAACACAAGGAACACACGCGCTAACACAAGCAACACACGCGCTAACACAAGCAACACACGCGCTAACACAAGGAACACACGTACGCGCTAACACAAGGAACACACGCGCTAACACCAGGAACACACACGCTAACACAAGCAACACACGCGCTAACACAAGCAACACACGCGCTAACACAAGCAACACACGCGCTAACACAAGGAACACACACGCTAACACAAGGAACACACACGCTAACACAAGCAACACACGCGCTAACACAAGCAACACACGCGCTAACACAAGGAACACACGTACGCGCTAACACAAGGAACACACACGCTAACACAAGCTAACACACGCGCTAACACAAGCTAACACACGTACGCGCTAACACAAGGAACACACGTACGCGCTAACACAAGCAACACACGCGCTAACACAAGCTCTTGACCTTTTTTCAACGCAAGAATCCTCTGATAACTTTAGTTCAGATCTGTATTTATTTCACTACCAGTTACTCCAATAGTTGTGTCTGAATGGGAGGAACACGTTGGACCATGTCTCTGACTAACTTTCTGCTTTCACAGGCTGGATAATCACTTTTGTAATCCTCGCAATTTAAGGCAGTAACCACAGTATCTTCAGATGGAAACGTATACATATTAATCAAACCATTTCTATCACAGAAAATTAAACTGTTCTCTGGAACTATCCAGCCATGCTGCTCTTTGCATGACAGCCTCAGTTAAACAAGCACAGTAACCAACCATGAGTTTTATCACAGCAATGATCTGAGCAGAACGCCACTGAGCATACTGAGCATGATCTGAGCAGAACGCCACTGAGCATACTGAGCATGATTTGAGCAGAACGCCACTGAGCATGAGCAGAACACCACTGAGCATACTGAGCATGATCTGAGCAGAACGCCACTGAGCACACTGAGCATGATTTGAGCAGAACGCCACTGAGCATGAGCAGAACACCACTGAGCACACTGAGCATGATCTGAGCAGAACGCCACTGAGCATGAGCAGAACACCACTGAGCATACTGAGCATGAGCAGAACACCACTGAGCACACTGAGCATGATCTGAGCAGAACGCCACTGAGCATGAGCAGAACACCACTGAGCATACTGAGCATGATCTGAGCAGAACGCCACTGAGCATGATCTGAGCAGAACGCCACTGAGCATACTGAGCATGATCTGAGCAGAACGCCACTGAGCATGAGCAGAACACCACTGAGTATACTGAGCATACTGAGCATGAGCAGAACGCCACTGAGCACACTGAGCATGAGCAGAACGCCACTGAGCACACTGAGCATGAGCAGAACGCCACTGAGCACACTGAGCATGAGCAGAACGCCACTGAGTACACTGAGCATACTGAGCATGAGCAGAACGCCACTGAGCATACTGAGCATGAGCAGAACGCCACTGAGCATACTGAGCATGAGCAGAACGCCACTGAGCATACTGAGCATGAGCAGAACGCCACTGAGCATACTGAGCATGATCTGAGCATACTGAGCATAACGCCACTGAGCACACTGAGCATGAGCAGCTGTGGAGGCATTCCACTCTTGACTTCCTTCATGAAAGCAGCACGAGCCCTTTCTCTGCCTGCTTATCACACTGTCAGCCAGCCGCCTGCTCACACACTGTGCTGCCTGCTTATCACACTGTCAGCCAGCCGCCTGCTCACACACTGTGCTGCCTGCTTATCACACTGTCAGCCAGCCTCCTGCTCACACACTGTGCTGCCTGCTTATCACACTGTCAGCCAGCCGCCTGCTCACACACTGTGCTGCCTGCTTATCACACTGTCAGCCTGCTCACACACTGTGCTGCCTGCTTATCACACCGTCAGCCAGCCGCCTGCTCACACACTGTGCTGCCTGCTTATCACACTGTCAGCCAGCCGCCTGCTCACACATTGTGCTGCCTGCTTATCACACTGTCAGCCTACTCACACACTGTGCTGCCTGCTTATCACACTGTCAGCCAGCCGCCTGCTCACACACTGTGCTGCCTGCTTATCACACCGTCAGCCAGCCGCCTGCTCACACACTGTGCTGCCTGCTTATCACACTGTCAGCCAGCCGCCTGCTCACACACTGTGCTGCCTGCTTATCACACTGTCAGCCAGCCGCCTGCTCACACACTGTGCTGCCTGCTTATCACACTGTCAGCCAGCCGCCTGCTCACACACTGTGCTGCCTGCAGAAAGGCCAGTGAGTCACTGCACTGTGTCACGTGGCTGATGTTTCTGCTGAGGAACTAGCGAACAGCGTTTCCCTGCTAGTTGACATTCAGTGGTGTTATCGTGACTGCTGTTCTCATCAAAATGAGGGAAGAGAGCAAACGCGCACTTTGACTGAACTGATCTGCAGGGCCTCCTGGACTGAACTGATCTGCAGGGCCTCCTGGACTGAACTGATCTGCAGGGCCTCCTGGACTGAACTGATCTGCAGGGCCTCCTGGACTGTGGCTTGTGCTTTTTCTGCTGCTCATATGGATTCCTGTACCAACACGTTCTTACTCCCCGCTTTGTCACGCACCTTGTGCGTTGGAGGTAACGCACCACGGTACCTTGTGCATTAGAGGTAACGCACCCCGGTACCCTGTGCGTTGGAGGTAACCTCTGCATCCTCTGCATCCCCTGTATTTCCTCCTCAAACCTCGGATTTCTGTCTCGTACCGCGGACCATCAGGATAGGGGTCGAGCCCAGCCCACGTGGCAAAATGTTGATCTAAACGGAAACGGTGGTGCATCCAATCGTGTGGGGAAACATGACATTCGACCTGGAAAGCACAGCAAAGCCGTGCACACCGTTTTCATATTGAACACAACCCAGCTGATCCCTCTAACGTTACTAAACGGTTCGCAACAATAAAAGTACTCTGATAGCGAGAAAAACAACAATGCGCCTCATTGTTGTTTTTCTCGCCACATTGTTATAAGCCAAATAACGTAGCTTACTACTTTGATTGCCAAATAAATGTAGAAAAAGTAAATATATAGAAATGAGTGAAAAAGCCACAAGATTGGAAGAGCAGCTCTGCCCCCGCAAGTCTCCAACCACATGACCATTTTTCGATGTCTCCTGATAGGTCAACGTGTGGTAGCCATGGCGACATGGCGACGAGTCGATGCAACCCCTAGGTTGTGTGTGTAGGTGGAGAGTGTGACAGCGACACTGCAGCCATTTTCCTGGTCAGGAAAAAGTGAGTCACGCCCCCTTACTCCAAACACATGTCTGGTGGCTGTATGCAATGCTACTGTCAGTGGAGGGACTGGTCTCTCTGCCTCTTCTACAACTGATGTATGATTGTTGATCACCGGTGCAAAATGGTGCGTCTAAATGCCTAGCAAGATGCCCTTGCTCTTTGATTCTGAAGAACTGACAACATAAACTGACTGGTTCACGGTTGATATTTGATATAGATTTGAGATTTTACACTATCAAACTCCATTGTACCTGCGCTGGAAATATCACAACGTGACATGAAGTCATCTGTGTTTGACAAGTTATCTGCAGACAGTACAGTACTGTAATAAGAAAAATACAACAAAATAGGCCCAGATGCAGGCCAGGGCACCAATAGCTGCTTTTTTTTTTTTTTTTACAGTGTTTTAGGGTGGATTTTTTCCCTTTCCTGTGAAAGCAAGCTATATATGATACAGAATACTGTAGGTATAGAGAATTAATGTATGCATAAATTGCAACGCATCATCTGCTAAATCAAAACAAATCAATTAACACTTCACAATGTCTGATCAGAAATCTTCTCATTTGTTTTCTTGCTGCCCAGGTTTGAAGGGACCAAGAGCTAAACAGTAGTTTGATATGGCATAGAGACACTGCGGAGCGCGTCATCATTCAGAAACCCCCCCTCCAATCCTGGCGTTCTCCTATGTCACGTGCATGGTCGCGTGTTGCACAAAAAGATCGTATATACGGAAGATGAACACTCCAACTTACTTCCTGACAGCTAGATCCATCTAGCCAATTCTCAATGGCTTCCTTGTTTTGCTCAAGAGTACAAAAAAACTTTAACTGGCGATTTTTTTTTACATTTGTTGTCTGCGCAGCCCCAACACACAACAGCTTTTAGCTATGTTTAATTCAAGAAAAATGACGCTGGTGTGTGGAAATGAACGGAGCTTTTCCCTCCGTGATGGGCGTGGCCTATTTCATGCAGTGTCTCTATGCCTTGTCTTCCATATTGATTTTGCAAAGTGCCATTGCTCAAAGCAGCAGGCCTGAAGCTGTGTGTCCCCAGTCAAGTCTATAGGATCAAGGCTTTGGAACCTGAAAGGGCCTCCTGCTGGTGGGAACAGGCCCCGGTGTTCATGGTGGACGTGAGATGTTTGACTCAATTCCAAATTATGCTTCCTCCCCACCCCTACAGTAGATGCCCGTTCAGGCAAGGGGAGACAATTTGTGCTTTCTGTCATGGAGATCCCTCAGCCGTGAACAAACTTGGAAATGGCGAATCCCGCGAATGCTGTGGCATATTTGATTTGATTTAATTTGTTTTAATTTGATTTCATTTAGTTTTTAACCGTTCTTCTAACAAGACAAGACAACTTTTTCTCCCCATTACTTTTACAGGTGTGCAGTGCAGTCAGTACTCCACTGATAGCCAACTGACACTGGAGGGGAATATGCACTCTTCCACCACCCAAATGTTTCACTGTAAAACCACAGAGAGAAAAGCCAGGATCTGGGATTCAGAATCAAGCAGCCATAGTGTCTTCGTAAAGCAACATGACCAAACCAATCAATGGACCAGGCCCTGATCCCACCAAGGCATACTAGCCAAACACTCCAAAGATATAACTAACTGTTATGCAGTGATTCTCTTATGTTTCTTATGTTTAATTCTAAAGACTTTAAAATGCAAATTACGTACCGGGCCATTACCAGGATTACGTGAACCCCCCCCCCCCCCCCCCCCCCCCCCCCCCCCCCCCCCGCTGCTTTTGTGTAATCCAACAAAGTCATCAGCAAAGCACACACCCACCCACGCACGCACACACACACACACACACACACACACCCCCCCACACACACACACACACACACCCCCCCCCCCCCCCCCCCCCCCCCCACACACACACACACCCCCACACACACACACACCCCCACACACACACACACACACACACACACACCCACCCACACACACACACACACACACACACACACACACACACACAATTGCTAATCTAGTATTGTAGTAGTGCACTGGGTACAGATACTATGCTGGTAACATTAGGTACTGCATGGCCCAGAGGAGTCATTCCATAGCGTCAGTCGACCAAAAACACATCTCCTGTGTGTAATGGAAAAGCACAGAAAAGGTATGGAGGTTTTACTGTGCCACTGTAACAATTACAGGTTAGTCTAGTTAAGTAATCCATTAGTATTTACTAGATAGTAAACAAACTGACAGTTTAGACACAATAGTGCTTGCTTGCTTGCTCATGAAACCATTAATAAGATGGTTATTAAATGGGAGCAGCACGAGCGGTATTGCGTTGGCTTTACCGCACTGTTGTGACAAAAACAGAGCTGAGCCAGAAGGCAAAGCTCTCGATCTACCGGTCGATCTTCGTTCCTACCCTCACCTGTGGTCATGAAGGATGGGTCATGATGCTACCCTCACCTGTGGTCATGAAGGATGGGTCATGCGCTAAAGAACAAGATCATGGAGACAAGCGGCTGAAATGGGTTTTCTCAGGAGGGTGGCTGGCATCTCCCTTAGGGACAAGGTGAGAAGCTCAGTCATCCGTGAGGGACTGGGAGTAGAGCCACTGCTCCTTTGTGTAGAAAGGAGCCAGTTGAGGTGGTTCAGGCATCTAGGTAAGGATGCCACCTGGTCGCCTCCCTAGGGAGGTGTTCCAGGCACGTCCAGCTGGGAGGAGACCACGGGGCAGAACGAGGGCTAGGTGGAGAGATGATATCTCCATGCCGGCCTGGGAATACGCCTCGGGTCCCAAGTCAGAGTTGGATAATGTGGCCAGGGAAAGGAAAGTTTGGGGTCCCCTGTTGGAACAGGCACCTCTATGACCCGATCCTGGATAAGCGGTTGAAGATGGATGGATGGTTATTAGTGAATTAAATGATTCATTCATCTATTAAATTTCATAATTCTGTTTCATCCAATGAATTACTGAATATATAAAACAATTTGCTAAATGATCAAAAAAAGCAATTTAACTTTTTGTGATTCCATTTAGCCTACTGTGTTTTTCTATTCATATTCATCTGAAGAATTCATTTGCCTATACTGTTTTCCACACAATCTATCTATTTTAACAATCATTTATAAATAATTTATAAATTCATTTACAGTATGCTTTGAGTATAACCAAAATTATAAAATGTTATCATTAACTGACTAATATTTAATTAAAAAAAGTATTAAGAGCGATATCAACAGTTGTATTAATTGTGTCTTTTTTTCTGAGTTTATAATTACATTGAATTAGTCACATTATATGCTGCTTAATGTATGTCATCTATTAATTAATCAATAATAATTCATCACTTAGCTGTTTAATGTCATTATGGCACAGAAAAATCATCATATTTATGTCACCCTGTATTCCAATACACATTTACTAACATAATAGCAGTGTGTCAGGAAAAAGCACACAACCAAAACAATGACTATTGTGTTCAGGGGTTCAGCTTGGGTTTACAGAATCATGTAGGGAACTTCAGGGAATCCTTTCCTCGAAGGCCTACAATAAACACGTTTGCTGCTTCCTGCTGTCAGGCAGCTCCAGTGCGTAATGCTGGTTCAGAGCTGGTTCAGAGCCACTCCCGAGAGACTACACATGTTGAGCAGGTTAGCCATGGGAAAGAGTGAAGTGCCTGATCAGCATTACATGTCAGTCAATAAAAATCAGCTTCATGTAAATTAGCAGTAGATTTAGGAGCCGCTTAATGATCAGATTAATAGATGCAAACTGGGGATCCCTCTGGCATGGTCTGAAACATAGGGATTGATGCCAGAAAAGTAGATTAAACCTCATTTAAGCAGCGAGCAAGGCTATTTTTAATTCAGCTAATTCAGATGACCCAAAATGGCCTCCTATTCACAGAGGCTACTGTATACGTTCAAACAAAGTAGGCCAAAAAGGAACAACAAATCAGAAAGGAGACACCACAAACCCATATTCATTGTGAATTATAGGACTTTACAAATAATTCGCACAAAAACTCTCAAATGGGTAATTCTCAATGATGTGAAAATATTCTAATGTAGGCTAATCAATGCTCTCATAGAAACTATGCCTGAAGCACTATTGGCCTTTTTCACAGCAGCCATTTTGTGTTTAAAAGGCAGGAAGTAGCACAGGTGTAAGCAGAACATTAATGAGGGTTTCTGCAATCCCATTTAGGTGTTCCAGTGCTGGGGCCGTCATTAAGGTTTTGCACCTGTGTTACTTTCCTTTTAGACACAAAATGGCTGTTGTGAAAAAGGGCGATGGGGTTGTGCTCAGTATGTAGTGTGATAGCGTAAGCCCAAACATTTAAAAATGACTAATATTGCTTCTCCCTTTAGCTCATGTTAAAAACAAACCATGTAGATGGCATTTTGTTTACGTTGTATGTGGGCTCATACAGTGACAATTAATCTGATTGATGACAGTCCAGCTGTGCTTAATGAACCTGTAATGCACATATAGCCATACCCCATGAATCAGTTGCAAAGCATTCTAGCTAACAGTAATCAGGAAGCTAGTTTACCATCTTTATAGCTTTGTCTTGTTTTTATTTATCTCAAAAATTATGTTAACGCAATGGGGGTTTGTTATTCATTCAACACAACTGCAACTGCATTCCTTCGTGCAAAATGTGTGAGCCGTTCATTAGACCTGATTCATCAAGTTACCATGGCAATGATTACTATGAGTCACATGACTGTCTCTCTATTCTGAGCGCTGCTGTCACTGGTTATAGCCAATGAAATCATTATGCAGTGGTGCATCATTTTTTAACACTGCAATGATTGTCTATGCTCTTGAGTAGGTTAAGTGGACTGCATTCAAGACATGACAGGCCAAGGGAGAATATAAATAAATAAATAAATAAATACATAAATCAATAAATCAATCAATAAATCAATAAATCAATAAATCAATAAATAACTAACTAACTAACTAACTAACTAAATAAATAAATAAATAAATAAATAAATAAATAAAAATACATTATTTGCAGACTTCATTTTTTGAGAGAACAGGTGTTGTTTGGAAATGACATGGGAACTGTAATTGAGTGGAAGAGGTTATAGGACTGCAATGCAGGAACAAAATAGCTGTAGAATGTTAAAATGATGGAGAGTTTAAAAAAGCAGTAGAGCTTCCATGGGGGCATGTGAAGGAAGTGAATGCAAGAGGATTGGGTGATGTTAATCTCGCTGCAAAATATTTGCTCCTTGACTTCAGGTCAAAGCCTGCCTGCGATTTGCGTTTATATCATGACAGCATAATAGCATGAATGTGATGTCCGTATTTTTAGAGAATTGATTGCTGTGAGAACACCTCTGAGATAACGCCTGCTGTCCTGCCGACAACACAAACGCCTCCTCCCTGGACTCTGTGTGCAACGGCTCCCTCTTATCAGCTCTGCTTCCATGTCTCCTTGCCAGTAGCCAGCAGTAGCCAGCCATAGATAGATATCTACGTCTGGTGCACAACTCTTGGTTTAAGAACCCAAACAAAATGCGTGACAGGCATATGAATTGACCAACCACGGACCTCCTTATTTGCGTGACGCAACTCGTGGTACATTTTGAATCATGCAGCAATGCACGCCATGATACTACTGGAGCCATGGGATTTCCTCTGGCAAAACCCAGAAATACTGACTTGTGATTCAGACCTTCCGTCGCTGGAACTCCCCAGTCCCCTTGCCGTGCACACTGCCCTCCCAGTATGACAGAGTGGGAACCTGTGAAGTTATTCACCCAGCAAGTGAGAAACCAACAGGGGAGAGGCCAGTGTTGACCAATAAACTATAATTGGTTCAATTGAATGATAAATGAATGGAAAGGGGCCAGACCAATATCGCACTACACCCAAAAGCAGTCGAGCGGCACCAGGGATCGTTACAATGTCCATGTCATTGACTGTATATATTATCTGGATGGAGTGAGCCCATTGGTTTTTGATACCAGAAAATGAAGCCTCGATTCTCCTGCTTCCTGGTAATGTTTGATTGGATTTTCCTGGTGCATTGTGGGAAATCCTGGTACTGCAGATGCAGTCTCGCGAGCCCAGCCGACCGTCCGCCTGGCTTGTGTTCTTCTTCTTGTGTTCTGTACATCCATCGTGGATGTTAGCTGCTGGTAAGCCTCCACAAAGAAAATACCATTTTGAAGTATGCGTTATTTGGATCAACTGAGAGCAATACAGTTACGTGTGTCTACTAACATTATTAAAACATCATAAAGATATCGTTGTTTCTGATAGTTTGCTAAATTACTACTTGCTAATCTGCTAGCGAGCTATCTGGTGAGCTTCTTCTGCTTATTCTAATAGGTTTCTGGCAGACTAGATGCCTTGTGGCACATTGCTGCCTCTACCGGTCGGAAGTATTACTGTTCTTATTTATCCGATGTATTTATCATCTATTAAACTCGAAATGGGGTCATCATTTACTAAACGGAGGACATGAGAGCATGAAAAAGAGTTGAAATTGTTGATTCAGATCATAAACACAGACCGAGAGAGAAGTGGGGTCATTTTCCCATTCACTTGCATGTTAGCGATTTTGTTTCTGCAGTATCCACGTCGCCCCCCACTGGCCATTCGAAAGAATACAATTTCCGCATTAGCTTCGAACAGAGGGAGGCTCAATTGGGCACTAGCCCATCTCCACTCTGAGAGTGGAAAAGGTGAAAGAGGATGTGTGTAAAATGCTAAACAGAAGACTAGAGATGGAAAATGCTGTTTCAATACAGCTTACATCATTTGTTGCCGTTTGGTTGATGATCAAAACAAATAAACCCTTACAGTATCTTCCTAATGAGAGAACCAGTGTTTGATTAGCGAGGTCTCTCTCCCCTCTGAGAGAGCCTGGTGACGCGAGGTCTCTCTCCCCTCTGAGAGAGCCTGGTGACGCGAGGTCTCTCTCCCCTCTGAGAGAGCCTGGTGACGCGAGCGAGGTCTCTCTCCCCTCTGAGAGAGCCTGGTGACGCGAGGTCTCTCTCCCCTCTCTGAGAGAGCCTGGTGACGCGAGGTCTCTCTCCCCTCTCTGAGAGAGCCTGGTGACGCGAGGTCTCTCTCCCCTCTGAGAGAGCCTGGTGACACGAGGTCTCTCTCCCCTCTGAGAGAGCCTGGTGACGCGAGGTCTCTCTCCCCTCTCTGAGAGAGCCTGGTGACGCGAGGTCTCTCTCCCCTCTCTGAGAGAGCCTGGATGACGCGAGGTCTCTCTCCCCTCTGAGAGAGCCTGGTGACGCGAGGTCTCTCTCCCCTCTCTGAGAGAGCCTGGATGACGCGAGGTCTCTTTTCCCTCTCTGAGAGAGCCTGGTGACGCGAGGTCTCTCTCCCCTCTCTGAGAGAGCCTGGTGACGCGAGGTCTCTCTCCCCTCTCTGAGAGAGCCTGGTGACGCGAGGTCTCTCTCCCCTCTGAGAGAGCCTGGTGACACGAGGTCTCTCTCCCCTCTGAGAGAGCCTGGTGACGCGAGGTCTCTCTCCCCTCTGAGAGAGCCTGGTGACGCGAGGTCTCTCTCCCCTCTCTGAGAGAGCCTGGTGACGCGAGGTCTCTCTCCCCTCTGAGAGAGCCTGGTGACGCGAGGTCTCTCTCCCCTCTGAGAGAGCCTGGTGACACGAGGTCTCTCTCCCCTCTGAGAGAGCCTGGTGACGCGAGGTCTCTCTCCCCTCTGAGAGAGCCTGGTGACACGAGGTCTCTCTCCCCTCTGAGAGAGCCTGGTGATGCGAGGTCTCTCTCCCCTCTGAGAGAGCCTGGTGACGCGAGGTTAGTGTTTGATAACCAGGGTCACCCCATCTCAGTCGCAATGAGCGGTTCATGTACTGTCTGGCAGTGACTGGAATATAAGAGGAACAATATTGTGTTCTTTTGAGAGGACAAATGTTACATGAGATCATGAAATGCGCAGGGGATAAAATATAATCTACATAAATCAGCAAATAAATGCTTAAATATTTGAATTTCAAAATAATGAAATGATATCCAACACATCATGAAATGAAAACGTGAAAAGGGGATAATGTGAAAAGTGGGAAAAGGAATGGGAAAAATGGGAATATAGTTTCGGACAGAAAGCAATTTGTAAATAAGATGTTATTATTAAATCAAAACATAATAAATGCAATCACATAATTGTGAACATAATAATTACATTACATTACATCATTTAGCAGATGCTTTTATCCAAAGCGACAGTAGTGAAATCAACTGTGCAACACAGTCTGCATCAGCTTTTTAAAAGCAATAATTAACTTTTCTTTTTCTTTTTTTAGAGGAGTGGTTAGTTCAAGAGGGGTCCAGGTATAGCCTGGAGAGGTGTTTTTATTCTCCGTCGAAAGATGGGCAGCAATTCAGCTGTTCAGACAGAGGGGGGGAGGGGGGGGGTTCCATCATTGTAGCGCCAGGGCGATCAGGATGATGAGCGACCCTTGAGGGTGGGGGGGGGGGGGGGGGGTTCATGGGCAGTCTGGTGTACTGCCCTGTACTGTAGGCAAGAGTAATACAGTATAGTGAAATTCATATGAATTTGGTATTACCATAAATAATACCAAATTATATATGATATATATATAGATATATATATAGATATGTCTTGTTTGTTCTTAAAGAACAAACAAGACATATCTAATCATACAAACTAGTCCATACCTGAGAATGCAGTGACATCACAAGGTGACATCACCTGTCAATCACACAGTGTTGGCGGGGCCTCTCCACACGCATCACCTGTCAATCAAACAGTGTGGGTGGGGCCTTTTCCCAACACATCACCTGCCAATCAAACAGTGTGGGCGGAGCTTGGAGATTTATAGGGAATGCAGAAAAAATGCTCATAGGCAGCTTACATTTTGGAAAAAGGAATAACTTCCTGCAAATCCAACGCTCAATGCCCATGTGCAGAGTTCAGTGATGTCATCATCTAGCCTGGTAAACCCGCCCGTCACGTGAACTCACATTTCATTTGGTTCTGCGTGACGGTCTGGCCCTTAAGCCAGTGGGGGGGTTTAGCAGAAGCTGCAGAGCGGAAGAGCCAATCAGCGACTGCGCTGTGATTGACAGCGCAAGTTGGCCAATCAGGAATGCTACTAGCACTGCACTAACAAAACAATAATGGCCGCCTCCTTGCCTGATCGTCTTGAGGAGTAATGTCAGCGTTTGTCTAGTTTAAACAGCCATAAAGTGCAGTTATTGCAGAAATAGACTCAATAACAACAATTATACAACAGTTAGTTCCGGCCGGGCAATTTGATTGGACAAGAGGGATCCTACCAGTGCCAATATTTCATGATAATGCACTGGCGCTTCACTGTGTGTAGATCACTCCGCTTCACAGCTGCCCTAATCAACAAAATGCTTCACAGCTGTAGAGTAGACAGTAGTAAAGTAGACAGCCTGCAGTTAATTAGGCAGATTAGGCTACATTTTCGGCAAAGCAGAAAGCTGAGGGAACTATTTTTGTTGGCGGAGGAATAAATAGAGAAATCATATATTTTCTCAGCTTTTTGTCATTTTTTTAATCAGCTTTGTTTAATAGAACTGTTGTATAAAAGCAATACACACTCAAGGTCGTGCGGTTGTTGTCTAATATCGGCACTGCTGTGATTCGGTTGTAGGCACGAGGCCGCAGGCCGAGTGCCGAAGATAATTTTTTATTTATTTATTTTATTTAAGATTTATTTGACAGGGACAATACACATCAATCCACACTACAGTGTAAATGTATCAGATTTAGCCAAGAGGCTAATTTGCATCTGTAGTCCCTGGACAAGTTAACAATATTGTCAACAGGTCAACAATAAAACAATTAAAATTAAAAACAAAACAATATCAAGTCAACAATATAGCAATTATGATGAAAAACAAAGCAATGGGTTAGAAACAATGTGGGATTAAAAATACAGAGTGAGAGCAATGTCCACACATACAGTAGATAGATGACAGTGGTGCACTGTCATCTATCTAGAAATGAGTACAACTCTGGTGTTCTTTAAGCCAATTTTTTAAAGTATTTTTAAATAGTCCAAATGTTGGGCAGCTCCTTAAATTGAGAGGCAGACTGTTCCAGTACTGTGTGGCTCGGACAGAGAAAGCTGAACGACTAAAAGTGCTCCCTCTAAATGGAACCACACATTCCCCTCTTGAGACTGACCTCGTGAGTCTGGTGTTATTTTTTATTACGACAAACTGATTCATTGGTGGAGGGGCAAGTCCATGCAGGATTTTAAAAACAAGACAGGCATCATTGTATATTTCATAATCACAGCAGTGCCGATATTAGACAACAACCGCACTCCCTCTCGTGTGATATTGCTTAATTAAACAAGTACAGGAGTATCGCCGCAACCGCGGAGTTTCTCGGATTTTGTTTTTGCCATTCTCCCGAGTGGATTTGGGTTTGACTGGATCCGACCCGGATTGGCTGAAGGAGTTGTCTGTCAAGGCAACTACGCCCGCCCATACTCCCGCCCCTGCTAAGGACTGGGTGAAGAGTTGGGGCCAGACCGTCTCGCAGAACCAAATGAAATGTGAGTTCACATGACGGGCTGCTTTACCAGGCTAGTCATCATCAGGAATGCAGGAAAAATGCTCATAAACAGCTCAAATCTGGGAAAATGGTAAAACCGGCTTTCCTGTCTCTTCCAATGCTCAATGCCCAGTTTCAGATCATTGTGGAAATAGAGAGCCGCATGGAATGAGTCTGGAAGTATTTTCCGGGTTCTTCAGTGAAAAAGTCTATGGGGTTTTAGAATGGGGATTTCACTTAAATGCATAAAATAAGGTCTGTGGTTAACACAAGTTTTTGGAAACGTGAACCTGGGTTCTGCATGATAATCTTCACAAACCTTTTGAAAAACCTTTATGACTTTTGGAACGTAAATGTGTTTTTTTTAAATGCGATTTTTATAAAATGCTTCAACAGGCATAAAAGTTATTTACGTTTGTGAAGAGTATAATGCAGAACCCAGATTCGCGTTTCCATAAACTTTTGTTAACCACAGACCTTATTTTATGTATTTAAGTGAAATCCCCATTCTAAAACCCCATAGACTTTTCCCCTGAATAAACAAATGGCGGCAATTTGTGGATAAAGCCGACAAAAATACGTCATCCCTGCGGTACTCTATAAATGGATTCCGAGAGGACAGTCAGTTTCTTTCACTCTATAGTAAGATGTATTTATATCATTTATTTATTTCTATAATTACTTATTCTATTATGTCAACCCCACTGCACCCCATACACATGTGCCCCTAGCTGTGTGCACATGTACTGCATGTTTGCGTGTGCATGTTGATATGTGGGGTTTGATGTGGCCATGTCCATCACCACTGATCTCTTCTTCACACTCTGACCTCTGTTTCACGGAGCCTGCACCTGAGTAACTGCACCTGAGTAACTGACATTGGTGCGGACGTCCTCAGATTAGACAGAGGACATAGTTTAGGGTTTTTGTTTAAAGACGAGTCACTGAACCTCTCTGGTGTCTGGAGGGGAGGGGCCACTGAACCTCTCTGGTGTCTGGAGGGGAGGGGCCACTGAACCTCTCTGGTGTCTGGAGGGGAGGGGCCACTGAACCTCTCTGGTGTCTGGAGGGGAGGGGCCACTGAACCTCTCTAGTGTCTGGAGGGGAGGGGCCACTGAACCTCTCTGGTGTCTGGAGGGGAGGGGCCACTGAACCTCTCTGGTGTCTGGAGGGGAGGGGCCACTGAACCTCTCTGGTGTCTGGAGGGGAGGGGCCACTGAACCTCTCTAGTGTCTGGAGGGGAGGGGCCACTGAACCTCTCTGGTGTCTGGAGGGGAGGGGCCACTGAACCTCTCTGGTGTCTGGAGGGGAGGGGCCACTGAACCTCTCTGGTGTCTGGAGGGGAGGGGCCACTGAACCTCTCTGGTGTCTGGAGGGGAGGGGCCACTGAACCTCTCTGGTGTCTGGAGGGGAGGGGCCACTGAACCTCTCTGGTGTCTGGAGGGGAGGGGCCACTGAACCTCTCTGGTGTCTGGAGGGGAGGGGCCTCCCTTGTGTCATTCATTTGTGCCCAAACTGCTGTGGGAGCGTTGAAGCAGAAAAAGGACCATACAAATGAGTGAGACGCGTCACATTTTAGGGCAAAATGCCAGGCTGCTGTCATCTTTAGGGGTATGGATGGGATGGGGGGGTTGAATCTTAAGCCACCTCTTAGCATTGTTGGCAGTCTATTTGCATGTTTTGGCAACGTTCCCCATCGACTCTGGATACAAGCGCTCACTGTGCATGTGCTGTCCACACTAGCATGCACTCCTTCTTCTCATTCCCAATTCTGTACAAGATATTTACATCAAAATGAAATGAAACGAGATGATACAAAACACACCCAGGTGTTGAAGTAAGTGGTGCAGGGTTGCACAGGTCGGAGTCAGACTCTTCTCCCCCCCCCCCCCCCCCTCTCCCCTCTCTCTGGCACTGTTTGTGTGTGCGGACATGCGACGACACTTTCTTCTGTCACTTCCTGGTACAGCCGGGGGGAGGGGCCTCTGCTAGATCTTATGCACTGCTCAAATCCTGTGCTCACATCTCGCCTCGCATACACCTCACCTCAGACACAGCTCACCTCACACACATCTCACCTCCGACACAGCTCACCTCACACACACACCTCACCTCACACACAGCTCACCTCACACACACACCTCACCTCACACACAGCTCACCTCACACACATCTCACCTCACATGGATGGATGGGCACACATGTCACTTATAGAAGCAGCTGCACTGCTTAAAAAAGAGTGTCCTTCATGCATGGACATACTGTACTTCATACAAACATGAAAATTAATCATACTTTTTTTTTTTTTTACTGTTTTCATATAACGGATATGAGGAAATCTACTGCAAAATAAAGCTTCAGAGAAGGAGAATACACCTCCTTTCCTCCTTTTCCACATTTACCCAAATGACTGAGCAGAGCACATTATCATTCCACAGCAGACATTCTTGGCTTACAGTCCTGAAGCCAGATCTAAGATGCCAAAGATGAATCAGACTCTCAATGTAGGCATTCATTTTGTAAACACAGGAGTCTAGCGGTAAAGCTCATCTAGCTGACTCCAAGGTTCACCGCCATTTTAGCAAATTACTCAGAGGCAAATTAATGTACAGTATGATTAGCATTCATACTACTTCTAATGCAGTAGTTCTCAAAGGGTGGTCCGGGGACCTCTAAGGGGTCCTTGAGGCGTGATTTCTAACCCCACATAGGATAAGCAATAACCACGCCCTGTGGCGCCGGGATTGGCCAGGAGCAACACTGGAGGGCACGCAGCCCAGCGATTTCATGAACCAACTGAATAGCTCTTGAGAACTACTTGAGAACAGACAGCGATATTGAGAGCGGACATTGAAATGAATTATGGTCACCTACCTTCCTTAGCATAGTAATAATAATAATAAGCATAATAATTGTAATCTACACAATGTACACAATCTACAAAAACATGCAATAATATAAACGGTGTTGTGTTCACGTTCATAGCTCATATGATATAATATAATGTATCGTTAATTTCAAGCTCAATTCTTACCCAGAGAAAAGGTACAGCACTGAAAATGTAACAAGCAATAGTTTTTTAAACATCTTTATTTTAAAAGATGAAAAACCCCAGGTGCTTTAGTCCCAAGCTTCAATGCTCCTGGCCAATCCCGGGGGCCACAGGGCGTGGTTATTGCTTATCCTATGTGGGGTTAGAAATCACGCGTCCTTGAGGGGGGTTCCACAGTGTCCCCAGCAGTCATTTATTTTCACTATAATTCCATCCATACTGTAAGTAACAAAATGACAGAATATATGACTATTTTGGTCATGGGTTTCACATTAGATGTAATAAAACATCTAAAAGCTAAAATCATATCAGATGGGGGGACTCTCCGACAAAATCTTATCAAATTGGGACCAGCACAATCCATCCTGTTCCTCATAGTAGCTCTGGGAAGTTGTGCAAAAACGAAGCAAAGGTCACTGGGGTCACGGTCCTGTATGTACAAGCTGACTGAGGATCACTGAAATGTACTTTGTGTGCAGTGTGGATGACATTTACTTTGTGTGCAGTGTGGATGAAATTTACTTTGTGTGCAGTGTGGATGAAATTTACTTTGTGTGCAGTGTGGATGAAATTTACTTTGTGTGCAGTGTGGATGAAATTTACTTTGTGTGCAGTGTGGATGAAATTTACTTTGTGTGCAGTGTGGATGAAATTTACTTTGTGTGCAGTGTGGATGAAATTTACTTTGTGTGCAGTGTGGATGAAATTTACTTTGTGTGCAGTGTGGATGAAATTTACTTTGTGTGCAGTGTGGATGAAATTTACTTTGTGTGCAGTGTGGATGAAATTTACTTTGTGTGCAGTGTGGATGAAATTTACTTTGTGTGCAGTGTGGATGACATTTACTTTGTGTGCAGTGTGGATGACATTTACTTTGTGTGCAGTGTGGACGAAATTTACTTTGTGTGCAGTGTGGATGAAATTTACTTTGTGTGCAGTGTGGATGACATTTACTTTGTGTGCAGTGTGGATGAAATTTACTTTGTGTGCAGTGTGGATGAAATTTACTTTGTGTGCAGTGTGGATGAAATTTACTTTGTGTGCAGTGTGGATGAAATTTACTTTGTGTGCAGTGTGGATGAAATTTACTTTGTGTGCAGTGTGGATGAAATTTACTTTGTGTGCAGTGTGGATGACATTTACTTTGTGTGCAGTGTGGATGAAATTTACTTTGTGTGCAGTGTGGATGAAATTTACTTTGTGTGCAGTGTGGATGAAATTTACTTTGTGTGCAGTGTGGATGAAATTTTAGCGATCTTCAGTCAGCTTCTACATACAGGACCGTGACCCCAGTGACCTTTGCTTCATTTTTGCACAACTTCCCAGAGCTACTATGAGGAACAGGATGGATTGTGCTGAGAAAGAACTCTACCAATAAACATCATCTTTGGTAAGTAGCAAATAGGGCTAGACTTTAAAAAATGTGGACTATCCCTTTAAGTCCTGTACCTTAAGGTTTGTTTATTGAGTGTAGATTTGGAAAAGTGTGAATATCTCTGGCTTGCCTGTACATATGGTGTACAGTAATACCAACCCACTGCTCCACTCTACAGTGTGCTGTGTCATTGTTGCAAAGAGTCAAAGTGTAGCACAGATGAACACAATGAAAATTAACCAGTGGGTTAAGGGACATGCCTTCAATGTAAATACGCCTCCACTGCAAATGTACATCTTTCCACATGCATAACTTCTAGTGTGCAGAGAGGGCCATCTGCTCAAAACTATCAAGTCCAATGGCTTTTCAGTGCTATAAGAGGACCAACAAGCTGTCATTGAAAGGGGGTAAACATAATTAGAACCACTATTTTATTGATTTACTTATTTTGGGGGGGGATGTGTTGCGTTCACTTGAAAAATGAAAAAGCAATAAACAGAGTTTAAAAAATAAATCCTTGTCTATGGTTTGAACAGACAGCTGAGTCGTGAAAGTACTTCAGCCGAGACATTTTAATTTCTAAAATTGAAAACAGCAGGCAGTTGACAATGGCTTGGCCTTTCTAGTGTTGAAAGGCTAATTATTACACACTGCTAAACTGAAGCCCTATATCGCGCCCATTTTGAAAATAGATGTGTAACACAACACCAAGCATGTAAACAGGACAAAAGCATAATACGTACAATATCTGAAAGCATTGCGGATCAAATATTCCAACACTGAGGTTACATGAAATGTATCTTTAGCAATGCAGTATGTATAGCATTTCCAAAAGATGAACAATCTGTCAAGCTACATGTACATATATGGTCTAATAAAATTGCGAGCCCAGAATAACTGGCGTGCACGGCCCTTCCGGTCGGTCAAAGTAATAGCTTCAGAAAGTCATAAAGTAGAAAACATGTCAAACAACAAGTGACAGCAGGATTCCTAAAGAGGCGAAATAGTTGCATGAGGAACGTCAGAGAGCCATTCAAATCAACAGTAAGATTAACCTTCAATTTAAATGGACTATTGGTCTGCATTCCATGGTGCATTAACAACAGAGTCAACAGAGTCCCATACAGGCAGAGTCTCTCACAGAGCTAGACATGCACAGAGTCTCTCACAGAGCTAGACCTGCAGGCAGAGTCTCTCACAGAGCTAGACATGCACAGAGTCTCTCACAGAGCTAGACATGCACAGAGTCTCTCACAGAGCTAGACCTGCACAGAGTCTCTCACAGAGCTAGACATGCACAGAGTCTCTCACAGAGCTAGACCTGCACAGAGTCTCTCACAGAGCTAGACATGCACAGAGTCTCTCACAGAGCTAGACATGCACAGAGTCTCTCACAGAGCTAGACATGCATGGAGTCTCTCACAGAGCTAGACATGCACGGAGTCTCTCACAGAGCTAGACCTGCACAGAGTCTCTCACAGAGCTAGACCTGCACAGAGTCTCTCACAGAGCTAGACCTGCACAGAGTCTCTCACAGAGCTAGACATGCACAGAGTCTCTCACAGAGCTAGACCTGCACAGAGTCTCTCACAGAGCTAGACCTGCACAGAGTCTCTCACAGAGCTAGACATGCACAGAGTCTCTCACAGAGCTAGACATGCACAGAGTCTCTCACAGAGCTAGACCTGCACAGAGTCTCTCACAGAGCTAGACCTGCACAGAGTCTCTCACAGAGCTAGACATGCACAGAGTCTCTCACAGAGCTAGACCTGCACAGAGTCTCTCACAGAGCTAGACATGCACAGAGTCTCTCACAGAGCTAGACATGCACAGAGTCTCTCACAGAGCTAGACATGCACAGAGTCTCTCACAGAGCTAGACATGCACAGAGTCTCTCACAGAGCTAGACATGGACAGAGTCTCTCACAGAGCTAGACATGCACAGAGTATCTCACAGAGCTAGACCTGCACAGAGTCTCTCACAGAGCTAGACATGCATGGAGTCTCTCACAGAGCTAGACATGCAGGCAGAGTCTCTCACAGAGCTAGACATGCAGGGAGAGTCTCTCACAGAGTTAGACATGCAGGGAGAGTCTCTCACAGAGCTAGACATGCAGGGAGAGTCTCTCACAGAGTTAGACATGCACAGAGTCTCTCACAGAGCTAGACATGCACAGAGTCTCTCACAGAGCGAGACATGCAGGCAGAGTCTCTCACAGAGCTAGACCTGCACAGAGTCTCTCACAGAGCTAGACCTGCACAGAGTCTCTCACAGAACTAGACCTGCACAGAGTCTCTCACAGAGCTAGACATGCACGCAGAGTCTCTCACAGAGCTACACATGCACAGAGTCTCTCACAGAGCTAGACATGCACAGTCTCTCACAGAGCTAGACCTGCACACAGTCTCTCACAGAGCTAGACCTGCACAGAGTCTCTCACAGAGCTAGACATGCACAGAGTCTCTCACAGAGCTAGACATGCACAGAGTCTCTCACAGAGCTAGACATGCAGGCAGAGTCTCTCACAGAGCTACACATGCACAGAGTCTCTCACAGAGCTAGACATGCAGGCAGAGTCTCTCACAGAGCTAGACATGCACAGAGTCTCTCACAGAGCTAGACATGCACAGAGTCTCTCACAGAGCTAGACATGCACAGAGTCTCTCACAGAGCTAGACATGCACAGAGTCTCTCACAGAGCTAGACATGCACAGAGTCTCTCACAGAGCGAGACATGCAGGCAGAGTCTCTCACAGAGCTAGACATGCACAGAGTCTCTCACAGAGCTAGACATGCAGGCAGAGTCTCTCACAGAGCTAGACATGCACAGAGTCTCTCACAGAGCTAGACATGCACAGAGTCTCTCACAGAGCTAGACATGCAGGCAGAGTCTCTCACAGAGCTAGACATGCACAGAGTCTCTCACAGAGCTAGACATGCACGGAGTGCCAAGTCGTGCCAGATGACATAATGGTGGAGGATTAACGCTGAAGAGGATTTGATGTCATGTGATACAGTATATCTCAGTTCTCCTGCAGGCGTGGAGGATATATTTGGTTTCTTTTTCCAAATGACCCTTTAGCACAACTTCAGCAATTGGGTCTGTGTTATCCATCATCATATCATCAACATCATCAGTCATGGGAAACAGCCACATTTAATTTCAGAGACAATGATGTCTCACTAGGTGATTCTGCTCAGTTGTACTATAAAGGGGATCCTGTCACAAATGTGACTTTGGAGCTATAGATTTTTGGGTCAATTTTCAGCGCAACCGGAAACTCTGCTCTACTTGAAGACTTCCTCAGAACAGATTAGGATAAGCATCTGCCTTCCTGTCCCAAATTCAATGAAATCACAACCCTGCCCTGCCCCTGATTCTGATATGGGCTTTGATATCTCTTGCCTAACCAGAGTGGAACTGTGTTTTCAGTTGGCTGGCTTTGTGATTTGAATTCTACATTCAGCCCGGATGCAATCCGATGCAAATTTTATGATATTCTGAGGGAGAGTGGGAAAATACTAGGCTCAGTTCTAAATATATACAGTACAGCCACATATACAAACATAAGCCATTTCAGGCCAAGTATAGACATACAGTATAATGTGATCTCATGAAATCCAAGCTTCCGAGTCAGAGTTTAAAAAAAAGAGAGGGAAAAAAAAGGAAAAATCATATATGAATGACAACTGCAACCATAGCCTGAATTTAGGGCTGGGCGATATTGACAAAAACCAAAATATCACAATATTTGAGAATGAATAGCTCAATATTGATAATGTAACAATATTTGGGAGATAAGTATTTGTGCTTTCAAGATATTTACACTAAACATTTTTGAAAATGAATAATACTAATTTGTAATCAGTAATATAGAGACAGTCTGGGAACGCCCACAAAATCTTAAACGGCTGGCACGCGAGTGGGGTAAAACCGCCGATATATCTCATGGGCTGACTCACCAAAAGACGGTGCTGCGGCTCTAAACTACATGTTTGGGGGTTCTAGAGCAGAACACAAGACGTCTGCTCAGGTGTGCGTTTACTGCGGTGGTTAAATCCCCGATCGTGTCTGCCTGGGCTGGGCTATCAGCTAAATTCTAACTTTGCTGAATGGATAGAACGGGGGAATTTACCCCACCCTGACCCTGCCCCCAGGCTAACCCAGCATCTATTGTGGGCGTTCCTAGAGCCTGTATGGGCGTTCCCAGACATGCGGACTGTCTCTATGGATATAATGAGCCGGTAAAGCCATTGTTCACTCTACTCAGGCAGAACAGGATCATTCAGAATATTGTATCACTTTACTGTAACACAGCCTTTAAGACCAGGAGGAAATAGGCTAACAAATAAGTTATTTCACAATATTAGGAAAACAGAAATCCCAGACAAAATATCTACTCTCATATCATGATATGATATCGATATTAAGATATATAGCTCATATACCCGAATGTCATTCAAAAGAGAGAGAAGAAATCTGATATGTGCAAGCAAGTTGACATGAGTGATTTAATCTAGCAGCTATCTGGTATTATGAGCAACATTATGCGCTAACAGTTGGTGTTTGGTGGCTTATTTTGGAGTGTGAAATATCACTCGCTGGGTCTAGTGGCCACAGTGAACAGCGCTAACCTTGCTACAGTATGTCAGGCAAATTTATAGTGAGGATCAAGGACGTCTCCAACCTCTCCTGCATAGTATTGATCTGTAACTAACATGGCTGTAATGCTAATTGAGGGTGATAAAGTCAGTTGGAGCCACCGATAAACCCAGCGCATCTCACCAGTGCATCAATCCAAAGGATGGACAGCAGCTAACAGCAGCTGCAGAACGGGCCCCGTGCAAAACACCACATTTCCCCATTTTGATTCACCCACCATAAACATAGACGAGTGAGTCCCTTTATGGCTTCGTTGTGAGGATGACAATACGAAAACGTTTTGACCACAAAATGTGCAATTTGCAGTCTTTTGTGCTCTGTTGAGTGGCTGCTTTTGACTGCGGCCTTAAATATGCATGTGCTGAGAGCTTGGTTTGGGGGAAATGCTTGGCCTTTTTGTTTGTTTACCATGTGTCTCAGGGGGATCTTTGTAAAAAATGGCTGAAGGAAGCAAATTGCCTTCTTTGTTACTTCCTAACCTTTCACGTCAAGATGCATGTAATTCGTACAATTGCACACGGTGCCAAAGGATATGTGGCTCCGCCCCCAGCAGACTTGATCATGTGTTCCCTCTGTGTGTGCATGCCACAGATGCCTACTGTACAGTAATGTGCCCACATTAACGGCACTCCACTTGTGAGCGTGGTAAATAAAGATTCTTATTCTTTTGAACCTGCTCCCTCATGCCTCTGTAAGCACCCGGCTGCAGTATCCTCCTGACCCCCTGGACAGATGAACGATTAAATGTGACTAAATATTTACGGGTAATACAATTATGGTAAAGAGAGTCAACAAAACGGTCATTAAAGAGGAACAGTGCCACTGCTGTGTGTATATAAGGCTATTACGAAGGGAGTTCATTATTATTACAGCAAATCAACAGATACTGTACACATAGCTGTTAGATGACTCATTAGCAATAGCTGCAGAGATTATTTATTTGTTTATTTGTTTATTTATTTATTTATTTATTTATTCAGACTAGTGGAAGTGTGAGTTTGCTAACTTAAAGTTCTTTATGTGATATGATACTTTTGGAGACTGGATGATCAAGCAATCCAAAATAAAATGGAAGTAGTGCATATTTAATCACAGTGATGGTTTCATGTGCACAAGAGGAGTACAAATGAGGGAGAATGACCAGAATCTCATTCAAGCTCTTTTAGTTTCTATATTAAATATTCAAAGGCTAGCCTTCGTTATATTATTCATGGAACCGAAACCAATGGTGTCCTGTATGGAGCAGGAAGTGGACCTGTATGCAACATTTCATCATGTTGACTGAGAAGTTAGGAACATGTGCTCAGCCAGCATGGTTCTATATAGCTCATCTGTTCCTAACCCATGTGTCTATCTGTGCAGAGACAGCTTTGATATGAGTCATGTATGAGTTCATATGTAAGAGCTGTGTGTGTGTGTGTGTGTGTGTGTGTGTGTGTGTGTGTGTGTGTGTGTGTGTGTGTGTGTATGTCTGTGTGTCTGTGTGTCTGTCTGTCTGTCTGTCTGTCTGTCTGTCTGCCTGTCTGTCTGTCTGTCTGTCTGTCTGTCTGTCTGTCTGTCTGCCTGTGTGTTTGATCTATGTGTTGTGTTTCTAGGTCCCTTTGAGAGCTTCAGTCAGTAGCCCAGCTCCTCCCTGCACCAGCTGGCTTTAATTCAATGACTAGCCTAGCAACATGTATATTCCAGTCACTTTCCCTTCAGTCGCTGCCAGCTTGCCTAGTGTGTTCTGTCTGCTTTCCCACGTTTCTCTGTTCTACTGTGTTCTGTCTGCTTTCCCACGTTTCTCTGTTCTACTGTGTTCTGTCTGCTTTCCCACGTTTCTCTGTTCTACTGTGTTCTGTCTGCTTTCCCACGTGTGTCTGTTCTACTGTGTTCTGTCTGCTTTCCCACGTTTGTCTGTTCTACTGTGTTCTGTCTGCTTTCCCACGTTTCTCTGTTCTACTGTGTTCTGTCTGCTTTCCCACGTTTCTCTGTTCTACTGTGTTCTGTCTGCTTTCCCACGTTTCTCTGTTCTACTGTGTTCTGTCTGCTTTCCCACGTTTCTCTGTTCTACTGTGTTCTGTCTGCTTTCCCACGTTTCTCTGTTCTACTGTGTTCTGTCTGCTTTCCCACGTTTCTCTGTTCTACTGTGTTCTGTCTGCTTTCCCACGTTTCTCTGTTCTACTGTGTTCTGTCTGCTTTCCCACGTTTCTCTGTTCTACTGTGTTCTGTCTGGCTTTCCCACGTTTCTCTGTTCTTGGTTGTCGTTATCGCTTATCTGAACTCTGCCTTGTCTGACTCTGCCTTGTCTAACTCTGCCTTGTCTGAACTCTGCCTTGTCTGACTCTGCCTTGTCTGACTCTGCCTTGTCTGACTCTGCCTTGTCTGACTCTGCCTTGTCTGACTCTGCCTTGCCTGATCCCTGCCTGGTTTGGTTGCCTTCTTTCTATTTTGCTCGCCTCGCAGTAAAGTACTTTTTCATCATTTCTCTGGCTCTTTGTGTCTGTATCTGGGTGCTGGTCTCTGTGCATCACAGACAGCGTTGGATGTATCTGTATCTGGGTGCTGGTCTCTGTGCATCACAGACAGCGTTGGATGTGTCTGTATCTGGGTGCTGGTCTCTGTGCATCACAGACAGCGTTGGATGTGTCTGTATCTGGGTGCTGGTTTCTGTGCATCACAGACAGCGTTGGATGTGTCTGTATCTGGGTGCTGGTCTCTGTGCATCACAGACAGCGTTGGATGTGTCTGTATCTGGGTGCTGGTCTCTGTGCATCACAGACAGCGTTGGATGTGTCTGTATCTGGGTGCTCGTCTCTGTGCATCACAGACAGCGTTGGATGTGTCTGTATCTGGGTGCTGGTTTCTGTGCATCACAGACAGCGTTGGATGTGTCTGTATCTGGGTGCTCGTCTCTGTGCATCACAGACAGTGTTGGATGTGTCTGTATCTGGGTGCTGGTCTCTGTGCATCACAGACAGCGTTGGATGTATCTGTATCTGGGTGCTCGTCTCTGTGCATCACAGACAGCGTTGGATGTGTCTGTATCTGGGTGCTCGTCTCTGTGCATCACAGACAGTGTTGGATGTGTCTGTATCTGGGTGCTGGTCTCTGTGCATCACAGACAGCGTTGGATGTGTCTGTATCTGGGTGCTGGTCTCTGTGCATCACAGACAGCGTTGGATGTGTCTGTATCTGGGTGCTGGTCTCTGTGCATCACAGACAGCGTTGGATGTGTCTGTATCTGGGTGCTCGTCTCTGTGCATCACAGACAGCGTTGGATGTGTCTGTATCTGGGTGCTGGTTTCTGTGCATCACAGACAGCGTTGGATGTGTCTGTATCTGGGTGCTCGTCTCTGTGCATCACAGACAGTGTTGGATGTGTCTGTATCTGGGTGCTGGTCTCTGTGCATCACAGACAGCGTTGGATGTATCTGTATCTGGGTGCTCGTCTCTGTGCATCACAGACAGCGTTGGATGTGTCTGTATCTGGGTGCTCGTCTCTGTGCATCACAGACAGCGTTGGCAGTGCAGGCAGACAGCGTTGGCAGTGCAATCAAGAATAGGACAGATCCACTCTATTTGTGAACCATTACTTCCCATCAAGGAAATCGAATTGTCCCTATATTTGGATTTTCTCTCCAACTCGAGGTATTGTTTGCCAGGTTTTGCAATATTTGCAATTAAAAGCTAAAGTGAAAAAGTATTTCCACCAATCTTCATTGTGACAAAGCACACACAGGTTGCTTCATCCGGAGATACGTTTATGCTGAAGTATGTCACACAGGCTTATGGAGTGTCACAGTGAATATTTAGGAACACAACGTGAACAGCAAGTGATGCTATAGAGAGAGAGAATCCATTTCTAACCTGCTCTAATCTGAGAAATATCATTTTGGTTGTTTTAGCGATTTGTTTCATTTGCAGGTTTAGATACAGAGTTGCTGCATTTGAAGAATAAACGGAGCAGCTTTAAGTCTACGTCACAAGTTAATGGGTTTAAGAGAGCTTTTCAAGCTCACAAGCTTTCAAGCTCACGTATATTGATTGATTCATATAATTAACCGATGAACCCTTAAATCGAGTAAGTATTCCCCTTTTTTTCCAGTAACTGTCATTTTTCTTAAACGGTCCGTAGTTTCAAATACATGGCTGACATAGATTTCCATTACGATGCTGTGGCAAATTTCATTTTTCACACAAAAAAGAGAGGGAAAATGTTCCAAGCCCTACAGGAGAAATGTTCACAGCGTTGTACCAATCAATAGGACAGCCTCCTCTTTCTGTGCAATTTAAGTTCAAGATCCATCAGGTTCATGTGGTTCACACCATCATCACCATCCTTCCCCCCTCTCTCTAAACCAAATACACCACATCCTATCTGTATCCACATCCACATCCTATCTGTATCCACATCCTATCTGTATCCACATCCACATCCTATCTGTATCCGCCCTCTCACCTTCCTCTGACCTTTTCTCTTCCCTTTCCTGTGGACTTGCCTGTCAATCCACCTGCCTCATGGCTGCCAATTGAACAAAACAAGACCATGCGGTAGAAGAGTGGCTAAATTACTCTTTTTCTATCGCTCCTCAACTTCCCATCTTCATCTGTTTCAGCTGCTAAAACAACCTTTGTCCACTCTGAAATTGTGATCCTGAGCAGCATCTCCATCATCTTCTTAACACCTCCCTCCTATCTGAGGATTCTGTAATTGACATGAAGGTAGACAACATTTGAACCTCTTTCTCTTAACTACTGGCCCTGTGCACAATTCCCTCTCTACCTCCTGCTCTAACCTTACCGACTCATGTCTTGCTCCTCTCTCCACATCTAGATGAGTTCATGGAACCTGCAGAGTCCACACAGTGGTGTCACTGTCCTGATTATGATCAGCTCCTCCTGATGTCAGACTGTGTCCTATCTGCTTCCAGGTCAGATAAGAGTTACTTCTACACACTAGAGCAGGGGCTGCCAAACTTTTCAGACCAAGTACCATTATGTACCAAACAGAATTTCCCATGAACCACTTCCCACTGCGCATACAAAAATCACCCCCCCCCCAATAAAATAGTCTGATTTAACCATCAGAAAGGCTTTGCATCATAAGGCTATGGGTTACAATTTCGCCTAACTTTGGAGCATAATTTACGCAACTTCCTGACAAGCTAGCATGACATGGTTGGTACCAATCAATGCCTGCTGTAATACAGTCTCTGAAATTAAATGTCCAAAATCCTGATATTCGGCGGAACCCTGCTGACTACTGGCCAGAGTTTGGGAATCACTGCATTAGAGTAATGGATGTTTTTTTTAAGAGTTAACAAGAACAATTCTAAGTTACGTACCCCACCAGTTGAAAGTTTTGATACACCTGATTGATAAATGTTTTTCATAATCCTACACAACATTTTGATCTAAGGCATATGTTTAAGTGCCTGAAATTAGTTAGACAAATATAAATAGTGCTTATATAAATAATAATATATTATAATTTTTTTTAATGTATGAATTTCTCTCCAAAGGCCTTTGTCTTTCCATCAAGGCAAAGGGCGGCTACTTAAACTATAAGATCATTTGGACTTTTCTGCTCACTACATAATTCCATTTGTGTGTTTCCATAGTTTTAATGTATTTGCTATTATTCTAAAAATTTAAAAGAAAAAAGAAAAAAAGTGGGGAAAAATGTGGTGTGTCCTGATTGGTCGTGTAGGTGGTCAAATTTGTAACTGAGTGCTACATCATTAGCAATGACATTAGAATTTGATATCTAAGTACTAATTGCTAATCATTTGTATCACAATATAATATTAATACGTGTGTAGGTAGACCTATACCCTGCTTTGGGAAACAAAGTCCCGATTTGCTTCTAGTTTTTCATGTTGTTTTTTGACCTGTTGTGTTATACCTTACCTGCTGCCTTGCTCACTGAACTGAGAGTTTTATTTTTTTATCTGAAAATTATAAGTGAAAGGAGTACGCAAAAGTCCTCATGATACCATTTGTTGTGTGCTAAAGTGAAGACTTTCTGCAAAATGTTCTCAAGTGTGTTGACACATTTTCGTGGCAGTTCTCTGTTTGAGAGACCTGTATGTTTGTCTTGTCCTGAAAGAGACGCTCCTCACAGTTCTGTGTTTGAGAGACCTGTATGTTTGTCTTGTCCTGAAAGAGACGCTCCTCACAGTTCTGTGTTTGAGAGACCTGTATGTTTGTCTTGTCCTGAAAGAGACGCTCCTCACAGTTCTGTGTTTGAGAGACCTGTATGTTTGTCTTGTCCTGAAAGAGACGCTCCTCACAGTTCTGTGTTTGAGAGACCTGTATGTTTGTCTTGTCCTGAAAGAGACGCTCCTCACAGTTCTGTGTTTGAGAGACCTGTATGTTTGTCTTGTCCTGAAAGAGACGATCCTCACAGTTCTGTGTTTGAGAGACCTGTATGTTTGTCTTGTCCTGAAAGAGACGCTCCTCACAGTTCTGTGTTTGAGAGACCTGTATGTTTGTCTTGTCCTGAAAGAGACGCTCCTCACAGTTCTGTGTTTGAGAGACCTGTATGTTTGTCTTGTCCTGAAAGAGACGCTCCTCACAGTTCTGTGTTTGAGAGACCTGTATGTTTGTCTTGTCCTGAAAGAGACGCTCCTCACAGTTCTGTGTTTGAGAGACCTGTATGTTTGTCTTGTCCTGAAAGAGACACTCCTCACAGTTCTGTGTTTGAGAGACCTGTATGTTTGTCTTGTCCTGAAAGAGACGCTCCTCACAGTTCTGTGTTTGAGAGACCTGTATGTTTGTCTTGTCCTGAAAGACACGATCCTCACAGTTCTGTGTTTGAGAGACCTGTATGTTTGTCTTGTCCTGAAAGACACGATCCTCACAGTGGTTTTCATTATTTCCATTGTCTACTGGAGAAATTGGCTATGCCGTCCCCCGCGGGTTTGGTGTTCTCCTCTGACTTGGACCTGAGTGAGTTATAAATCAGGCTATACCAAAGGCAGGTCAAAGTAATGAAGAGTCAAACACCATTGCCCAGGTACATGACTTGCAGCATCAAAGGTCTTTTTTTTATGAAGATGTAATATAACAACAGGGGGAAAACATAATATTGGTGCCAGTCAATGTTAATGGACTGATTAAATAACAGAATTCAAATCAAGTCCACAGCTCATCCAAAATAATCTAGATGATTTAGCCTGATTCATACAGATTATGGGACAGACAGGGTATACGAACCATTTGCACAAGCATTCTCACCGTGACAGAAAGAAATGGCCTAATCTTGCTAATACATTTTAACTTTCAACGGAGACGGCACATGAGAAATGGACTGAATCTAAGGAGAAGATTAGAAAGATGTTATCAGAGAAAACACACACTGGACCAAAGGCAGATCGAGTCTGAATGTGCCCATCACTCTTGGACACATCAAGGGGAAGGAAGGAGACTGACCAAGAGGTATGGTGGTCGAGAAGGAAGGAGACTGACCAAGAGGTATGGTGGTCGAGAAGGAAGGAGACTGACCAAGAGGTATGGTGGTCGAGAAGGAAGGAGACTGACCAAGAGGTATGGTGGTCGAGAAGGAAGGAGACTGACCAAGAGGTATCGTGGTCGAGAAGGAAGGAGACTGACCAAGAGGTATGGTGGTCGAGAAGGAAGGAGACTGACCAAGAGGTATGGTGGTCGAGAAGGAAGGAGACTGACCAAGAGGTATGGTGGTCGAGAAGGAAGGAGACTGACCAAGAGGTATGGTGGTCGAGAAGGAAGGAGACTGACCAAGAGGTATGGTGGTCAAACACTGCGATGATATTCAAAGGAAAAGGCAAAATGAACACGCTGATGCTGTCTATCTGCAATGTAAACAGCTGATCTCAGTAATGAGAGAGGCTTGAGAGGGAGGGGACATTGCTTACATAAGATAATCATACACCCATCCAAGCACAAGTCTAAAGGGAATGCCAATAGCCTAGGGAAACATAGGGAGCAAACCATGTAGCTAATTAACCAGTTAATAACAAAACAGTGGCCACCAGTGGCCAACACACACGCATGCACGGACGCACACACACACACACGCACGCACGCACGGACGCACGCACGCACGCACACACACACACACACACACACACCGCCCACCTTCTAGCCAGACAAAAACAGGCAGAAAAATGTGTTTGTGCGGCCATGTAGGGCTTCCGATCACACACCCACACACATTATGGAATATACACATATTAAACACAGTCACACAAGGCTAAATATTCACACACACACACACACACACACACACACACACACACACACACACACACACACACACACACACACACACACACACACACACACACACACTAAACAGTCACACAAGGCTAAATACTCACACACACAAATATGCAACACTTGCAGATAAAGTATACTGTGTAGGCTAAGTCAAATGTACTTAATTGCATCTGGTCAACGCTGTACTTGACAAACACGATTAGGTCTTAGTGCTGCCAAAGAATCAGAGAAGCTGCCTATTTGTGAATTATGAATTGAAATAGGTTACAATACAATGGCAGGATTTCAACTTATCATCATCATCATCATCATCATCATCATATAAAAGGGAGTAAGTGGGCCCTGTCTGTTTCTGTAAAAAAAAAAATCCACATTGTGATGTCACTGATGATGTCACAACGTCGATGACATCATCACTGATGACCTGTCCCCATGACAACACTTTTATGTATAGGTCTTTGCTGCCAAAGTTGAACAGAAGCTGCCCATTTGTTAACTATAGAAATAGTATACAGTATGGCAGCTTTTCACCCTATTAAAATGTAATTTGACCATAATTATAGTATCTAAGCAATGCAATTAAAAGACATTTCTGCACGATGTGAAAACACTGTATCAAATGCCACAGAGATAAGACCATGCAGTGCCATGAAAATGATTTGCCTCCAGTGTGATTCACTACATTAATATCAGATTAAATTAAATGCGTTCAAAATAAACTTGCAAGATCACCTCCCGGGGTCTCTGTTGAAGCTTGCTCATCAGGTGTGTAGGGGTGTGTGTGTGTGTGTGTGTGTGTGTGTGTGTGTGTGTGTGACTGTGTGTGTGTGTGTGTGTGTGTGTGTGTGTGTGTGTGTGTGTGTGTGTGTGTGTGTGTGTGTGTGTGTGTGTGTGTGTGTGTCGGGCCCGGCGCCACGAGGGGGCCTAAGGGGGCTTTGCCCCCTCAGTTCAATGTTCTGCCCCCTCACTTAATTTTTTTTTTTTTTTTTTAAGAATAGTTCATCTATAAAGGCCAGTTAGGCAATGTTTGTACCTGACATGTTTCGGCTGCTGTTTCTGCAGTCTTCATCAAATTTGATCAGTTTAAGTTGATCAGTTTAAGTGTGCACCCAAGCACACATGTAGGCTACCCCCTGTAAACATAGCTCTGTTGTTTCAGAATTGGCAGGGAAGCACTATTTGCTGTGCTTTGGTTGTCACAAGGTGTCAGAGATGTAGCTATTTATTAAATTTGAACCTCACTGCATGTTGCAGTGATCATGACGTGATTAAAACAGACACACACACACACACACACACACACACACACACACACACACACACACACACACACACACACACACACAGAGAGAGAGAGAGAGAGAAATCAGCTGCACCCAAGCACACAGCATGCCATGAGCAGAAAGATGGAGACAACGCATCTGATCACTTTATTTCTTTAATTTAATGAACCTGGCACTGACTGGCTATTATTTTGTTTATTTTTTTGTCGATTTTTGCAGCAATTGTTTATTCTATGACTTTTCATAGACATACTGTACTGTATATGTTCAGAGTGCTCCAGACAGGTCCCGCATTTCACGTTATGCAAAGCTCAGCTCTATTAATGCCTTAATCTGCTGCTGTGAAATAAATGTTTTATTTGATTTTGAATAGTAGTCTTTCTTGTGTTGTTATTGCGCTTTTCAGAGGTTATTATGGTTAAAAAGTCCAGAAATAGGCATAGCATAACCTATGTTTTACGATATAAAAATATCATATAAAAAAAATAAAAAAAAATAGGGAAAAAAAAATCAGCCCCCTCCCCAGTTATAACTGCCCCCTCAGTCATTTCATCCTGGCGCCGGCCCTGGTGTGTGTGTGTGTGTGTGTGTGTGTGTGTGTGTGTGTGTGTGTGTGTGTGTGTGTGTGTGTGTGTGTGTGTGTGTGTGTGTGTGTGTGTGGTGGGAGGGTGCTGCTGTTGGCACTTTGTCATGAGAAAGTGCTGGGGGACATGTTGGCTAGCCTTTCTTTTTATAGCAAAAAACAACTGCAGCTACAGCATGTCAACATTTCATGGACTCTAGTTGCTTTCTTCATGAAAAACGGTGTAAATAACTGTCTCCTATTTGATACTCCCCTCCTCTCTTGCCTTCAGAAAGACAGACTTTGCTTTTAGAGCACTCCTGGCCATTTTATTTCTTTTTAACCTTCTCTTGCTGCTCTATCATTTTCTATTCCCGCCGTGACAGAGTAGCTTCTCTGGCGGAAAAGCCATTTAAATACTGACAAGACACTGGACTGGGCTAAACCATTTTCTACGGAACTCAAGGGGGTGTTCGAGGTGATGGCTATTTCAGGGTTGATAACGTAGGATTATTTCACCACAAATTTCATTAACAGTTGTTACTTCGTTGCTTATATTAAGGATAGTTATTTAAATCAACGTGAAAGAAATACTATTTTAGCCGATATTCATAATGGCATCTTTGAAGCCCTTAGAATCCTCCTCACTTTTTTCACCCCTGTGATCGGGGGGGAAAAATGCATTAGTTTCAATCTGAGCATTTCAATGGGATGGAGGAGGTGTAGTGACAGTGCCATGGAGGTGGCAGTATTGATTATTGCACACACTATATGCTGAAGGCTCAGTATGCAGCCCTGGCTGAGATACGATCCTTGATCACCATCATGGGCGTATGTGTCACTCCTCCTCACTCCTCCTTTCCTCTCACTGCATGAAATGCCTTCTGAACAAATGGAAGATTGTCTGGCATTCACATGACACTATGGAATGCATAGCACATATATTCAGTTCACAGCCTACACACGGACGGGCGCGCTCTCACACACACACACACACACACACACACACACACACACACACACACACACACACACACACACACACACACACACACACACACACACACAGATCTGACATTATAGTATGGATTGTAAGTTCATAGATGATTTTCCACCATTGTCATTTAGATCGTCATCGTAGATTTTGTCACCCAATTCAGTTGCTTTTTTCTTGTATTCTGGATTTATTTTCTTTTTTGTTGTGGTATGCAAAGAGTATAAAAGGGTGCTCACCATTGATTGTCTATATTATGTGCTCACACAGGTGTTCTGCATACTGTACAGTAATCCAGTAGTTAAAACTACAAAACTTAGAGACTACATTTCCCAGGAGGGGACCTCTTCCACCAGGCTGCCCACACACACAGGTGTTCTGCACACAGCCAAGTGGCGCTAATTGGCTTTTCTCCTGCCTGCTCTCCTGCCTGAAAACGAATTGCAAATGAGCCTAGGCTATACAGGCTATGATACATGTCATCAGACATTGGCAAATGTTATATATATGTATCTGTCCTTAAATGAAATGGATGATGTCTTCCCCCTCCTCCCACGGGGGCGAGACAGAAAGGACCTTAAATCTGGACTTCAATACTGAGACTGTCTTGATTCCCTGAAAAAGGCGGGATCCTTGTCCAGATAGAGCGCCTCCTACTGGAGAGGGTTTTGTTGCCAAGCTGTTTTCTTTCAAATGCATGAAACGAGGAGTCGTGCATCGTGTGAGGGGACAGCCCCGGGAGGCGTAGGCTATGGGGAGGAAGTAAATAGGTGATATATGGAGATGCAAGACCATAATCGATACGTGCATTTGCAGGAAGCCAGTGGAGATGGACGGAGCCCGGATTGTGTTTGTGTTTTCCAGTTTGCCAAAGTATTAAGGCCGGCGATTTGTGAATAGGTCGGATATTTCTTATTTTATTTGCCAGCTGTGCATTGCAGCAGCCAGTTCTGAGGGAGGGAGGTCAGATTTTCTTGGTTGCTATTTGACAGTAAGGTGGACATACTTTAGTGGACATCATATTTGACAGTAAGGTGGACATACTTTAGTGGACATCATATTTGACAGTAAGGTGGACATACTTTAGTGGACATCATATTTGACAGTAAGGTGGACATACTTTAGTGGACATCATATTTGACAGTAAGGTGGACATACTTTAGTGGACATCATATTTGACAGTAAGGTGGACATACTTTAGTGGACATCATATTTGACAGTAAGGTGGACATACTTTAGTGGACATCATATTTGACAGTAAGGTGGACATACTTTAGTGGACATCATATTTGACAGTAAGGTGGACATACTTTAGTGGACATCATATTTGACAGTAAGGTGGACATACTTTAGTGGACATTACAGTATATCCTCATGCAATCTGGGAACCCATCGGTTGAACAAAAAAACCTCTAACCTTCTCTAACCTCTGGGGGCAGCAGCCCCGTTTCAATGTGGTGCAACAGGAACTCAAGAGGCGCGGTCGGCAGCGGAAGAAAATCCCTTTCCGCTTCCTGCAAGCTCTGCCATTGGCTCCAACCGACCGGCTCCGCCCATTAAAGGATTTCGTTTCCGCTCCCTGCGTGTCGCTCTCAAATCCGTCCGTCGCCATGAAACAACACTAACAACTGTAGCTCGTTGCTAGTAGTATAGCAACTTGCTACACGCTGAAAATGGTAAGTTTTGACTACACACCTGTCACGTTCTCTTCATTTTGATCGCGTAACACGTAGCATGCGAGCGATGTTACACACCTTTTGACGCAGCCTGCCGACAGATTTCCGATGCAAGTGGAAAGTCTGTCTCGAGAGATTAATCCTGTGATTCAGCTCCAATCAGAGGTCTGGACTTTTGAAACAGGATATTGGGGCGGGACCTGCACTGAGGATCATTCAAAAGTCTAAACCAATGGAATATGAGTCAGGGAGAGAAAAGCTTTTTTATTTGACGGGAGGGGTGTAGGGCGGGGTTGTAAAAAAAAATCTGATGGTTTAATCGGTTAGAAATATATATTAATACCGGTATATATTTATTTATATTTAAAGTACAATCATGCTTTCCAGGAAGGAAAAGTAATGGGAGTTAATTTCATGGGGACTTGAACACAAAGAGTTCTGAGAGCATTCTTTGTGCGACAGTAGAGCTAATGAAGTGAACACATCTGATAAATGAGTTCTTTGTAGCCTTGGGGCTTTAAATGAGTTTGATCTGCATTGACTCAAGGAAAGTTGTCATCTGATTTTTAAAATACGGGATTCAAGTTTATTTAGGTGCGTTCACTTCATTGTATCCCCAGCTTTTAATGTGATGTGAAGTTGTGTGTCAGCTGCATTAGAGTAGTAGAGATATTAGAAAATCACTGAAGCCTGTTGTTGAAATAAACCGTTGAATGGAGAGACACGTTAGCATCTATAATAAGTTGGGTTGTGTTTGACAGGGGAAAGCAGAACATGGTTTAATTAAATGTCCACAAGGATGCTGAACAACACTATCAAAGGCTTCAAGTCATAAAAAAAAAAATCACACCCATGTGTTGAAGTAAGCGGTGTAGCCTACACCAGGGGCGGACTGGGATCATAATTCAGGCCGGGCATTAGATACCAAGCAGGCCAGGTGAAAAATTTGGGCCGTTTGAAGCCCAATTTGGGCCGTTTGAAGCCCAATTTGGGCCGTTTGAAGCCCACGCTTCGCTAAATCTCGTCGCCCAAATCTCGGTGCACACATCTCGCCACAAACACACATAGTGAGTTATAGAAGCAGCTGCACCGCTTACAAAGAAAACAGAATAACTGTTATTACTACTCATTATAGCTGTCTCGGTGCGGATGGAGAGGTGCCTCCTTCATAGTGACTTGAAAATTGCTACTTTTAATGGATCAGGAGAGGCTACGGACAAAAGAGAACTATTAATGACATTAATTAGAGATTTTGCTTTCAATGCACCTCTAGAATTATTTGCACACAACTTGTAGCTGAAGTGGACTGAGTACAAAATAACTTTGTTTGTTTGTTTATTCTGAGAGGGACAACAAGGTCAAGGGAGACTGGAGTATTGAGTGAACAGCATTCGTGAGCAGAATGCTGTGTCCGGGACCGCTTAGACATGAGGGAGAGCTATAAGAATTTTTCTGCAATTGCCAACTGCCCAACAGATAGTGTTGTTTGTAATACAACCGACAAAGTGCATCACGCTGAGCTGAAAACCGATGAGTAAAAGGTCAGACAGAGGGTATGCATGCAGCAGACACTAGAGATACAGTAGTTAATAAGATATATGCATGCATGTAGTTAATAAAGCTGCGTTCACACCGACCTATTAAAGTTTTTCGCTGGCATCGAGTTTACATACAAAGTCAATTGCAAACGAGCGATTGAGCGTATATTCGCCCGGGAGAAAAATCGCTGGGCGTCCGAGTGACAGAAACAGAGCGATAGGGCGAAAATTTGCTCGTCGCCCGAGATGAAATATCCCAACTCGAGCGAAATTACGCTGGCATCAGTCGCTCGCTGTTCAACGCTGATTGGCTGCCGTGTGAGAGTGAGTCAAGGATCACACTGACTTGGAACAAACCGCTGGTTTATTGTGTGGCAACAAACCGCATTGACAGCTGATTGACAGGCTGACAGCTGACATGAAGTGAAGTCTGTACTACCGGTATAGAGCTCGCGTTAGGAGCACGCTGATAGGCTTAGCTTGTAAACAACTACGGTGGCTCGTAGTGGACAAACATCATGACATTGCGTAACGTTATAGCCCCCAGATGTCCGTCAAATCGTGTGCCTGTTGACACAGCGACAGAGCGATTCCAAAGGGTTGAATCGAGTGACAGAGAGAAAAATAAATATCTCGGTGTGAACACAGCTTAAGAGATATGCATGCAGCAGACACTAGAGAGAGTTAATTAGAGATTATTAACACCCAGAAACCTGTTGTGTGAAACTTCATCATTATGCATATTGAACTCCCCAAGTAGCACAACTGCTGGCAAAAGTGCTCTGCAAATCTGGAAGAACATCAGCAAACATGTTGAATTAAAGAGATGATCTCACAGTATAGTCTGTTGGACCTGATCTCACAGTATAGTCTGTTGGACCTGATCTCACAGTATAGCCTGTTGGACCTGATCTCACAGTATAGTCTGTTGGACCTGATCTCACAGTATAGTCTGTTGGACCTGATCTCACAGTATAGCCTGTTGGACCTGATCTCACAGTATAGCCTGTTGGACCTGATCTCAGAGTATAGTCTGTTAGACCTGATCTGACAGTATAGTCTGTTAGACCTGATCTCACAGTATAGCCTGTTGGACCTGATCTCACAGTATAGCCTGTTGGACCTGATCTCACAGTATAGTCTGTTGGACCTGATCTCACAGTATAGTCTGTTGGACCTGATCTCACAGTATAGTCTGTTAGACCTGATCTGACAGTATAGTCTGTTGGACCTGATCTCACAGTATAGTCTGTTGGACCTGATCTCACAGTATAGCCTGTTGGACCTGATCTCACAGTATAGTCTGTTGGACCTGATCTCACAGTATAGCCTGTTGGACCTGATCTCACAGTATAGTCTGTTGGACCTGATCTCACAGTATAGCCTGTTGGACCTGATCTCACAGTATAGTCTGTTGGACCTGATCTCACAGTATAGCCTGTTGGACCTGATGTCACAGTATAGCCTGTTGGACCTGATCTCATAGTATAGCCTGTTGGACCTGATCTCACAGTATAGTCTGT
>NC_139626.1:4081051-4083551 GCF_964638095.1 Poromitra crassiceps | reverse complement strand
GCGGTTGGGGAATGCAAGCTTTGACAATGTGGGTCAATTTACTTGGGGCAAGTTTAGACAGATTCCTTGACTGAAATGCATTTTTGACTGCAGACAAAAAACGTTATAATAATATGTTGACTTCCACCAAGGACTTGTGTGTGACATCAGCTAACAGAAATAAATGCAGCAAATACCCTATGTTGTGGTTCAGTAATTAAAGCCTACTTACTACCCAATGTGTAACCAACCATTAGTAAATGCTTTGTAAGACTTTTTTGACAGGGATGTTGAAGAGTTATTACCAAGAAATTCATAAGCTAGTGAATCTCTAGACCTTCTGACCTATGTTTGTTCTTTATTATTTTATTATCTCATCAGGATATCAAGCTTGTAGCCTTTTAGTTTTGAAATATATTTGAAGATTTTACAGTTTATTCAAACTTCATTTTATGATCCTGCAACATCCATTTTGTCTGCATCAATAACCTACCAGCAGACCTCTGTGAAATGGTAAAATGGTAAATGGTCTGCATTTATATAGCGCTTTTATCCAAAGCGCTTTACAATGAGTAGATAGTCTACATTCACCCATTCATACACCAATGGCGGCAGGCTGCCACGCAGGGTGCCTACACACCATCGGGAGCAATTTGGGGTTAAGTGTCTTGCCCAAGGACACAACGACAGCAGCTGGGAGGGAGCGGGGATCGAACCGCCAACCCTTGCGTCATTGGCCGACCCGCTCTACCTCCTGAGCTAAAGCCATCCCAGCCATCCCAGCTAAAGCCATCCCAGTCGAAATCTGTCGACTGAGACAGAACAAAGTATTACATGAATCCAGCCAAGATTATATTAATGCCTTTAAATCTGACAGTGTTGTTAAAAAAAGAAGACAGTAAAATGATCTAATCTTTGCAATGCTCCTTATTTAGTCAAACATGGTGAACCTACAGTAGCTTTTTAATATGCTGAAAGTGTAGACGAGAACGAAACAAAAGAGTTAAATGACCCAGAGACGGCCAAATTTATGTTGAGATCCCCCCCCCCCCCCTTGAGACCCCCCCACCTTTCCTGAATTTAGCGGAAGGAAATTCTGGGGCCACTCTGTCTTTGACATCATCTCCAGTCACATACTGCACAGCTGAGTATTGTCAGGGTAATGAAAATAGATGCTCTGCCCATAAATAATATGGCCGAGGGGTATATTATATGTGACAAAAAACAGCATTGGGCCAAGAATTCAACCTTGACGCTCACCACACATAATCAATGAAGCAGAAGAAACATAATCGCCGATAAAGAGTGAAGATAAGCCGTCCGGGGCATTCCCAGAGACACCAGGCGTCTCTTCCTGCTCATTGGTTCTCATGCCACAGACTGGGCGTGGCTCAGGAGAGCATTTGTGAGCCCGATGATTACAGTTACAATCCCGTGATGTGAAGGGAAACCAGAGCAGAGTTTCCTTCAAAGATGCTATTCCACTGCTTCTAACAGTTTCTTTCTTTCTTTCTTTTTTACCAACGTTTCAGAGATGAGAAAGTGACTTTGAAATTGAACAATGAACACAGCCAGTGAAGAGATAGCTTATAGGTCCTACAGCCCCCACAGTCTCTTTGAGGAAGAATGTCTATGATGATGCAGTAGCTAAAAGGTCCTGAGTGAAATTGGTAAAAAAAAAAGTGGCTTCACAAGAACAGACAGAAAGGGACAGGGCTTCCTTCTTGTTGGTTTAAAACTCCCTTCTGTTTGAAGGTGTGTGATTGTTTTGGGGCAGTCAGAGAACCCTCTTGATTCAGCTCTGTTAGATAACATCTATCTTTTCTGATAAATGGGTGTTTATCCCCAATTTGCCGGTGGTTTGCTGCGTTCACACATAGTGTTTTTGCCCCAGCACCCTTTTCTCATTCAAAGTAATGGGGACGAATTGCCGCCCCCGCGCCGCCACCACCATCCACCCCATCAGAACGCAGCACTTTCAAAAGTTCAACTTGTCAGAAAAGCGCCCGGCCGACGTGGAGCACATTTTCCCAGTCGAGTGATCGCGATGACGGAGACGCTGGCCGTTTCCCTTAACAACAGATATGGAGAAAGTGAAAGTGCCGGTGGAGAAATTGGACGTGGTACTGAGTGGATTTTTCTGTTAGCGCAATAGCGATCTTAAAGGCAGTATGGAATGGATTACAGTATACTGGAGATGGATTGGAAAAATCTGGTAAGCCTTTGCTTGTTGCACAACACTGCTTTGTCTGCTAGAAGTGCTAACCAGCTGGTTAGTGAGCTAGCAGCTGCTCAGCTAACCTCACAAAAAGCTCCATGCAGCACTTTCTCCACATCAAAAAATGCTCTGTGTGTGTGTGTGTGTGTGTGTGTGTGTGTGTGTGTGTGTGTGTGTGTGTGTGTGTGTGAATGCAGCCTGCTTGATAATTGATCCCATGAGAAAAGGAGGGGTGAAATGATCTATTTCTGCTTCTCTGCCACCTCCTAGATTTGTTGTTACTATAATTACATTCAAATTCAA
>NC_139626.1:4056051-4073551 GCF_964638095.1 Poromitra crassiceps | reverse complement strand
CTTGTGTAATCTGATTACCTACTGTGGCAATAAAAGTGATTCTGCTTCTGACTTGTATGATAAATCCAAATCACGTGTATGATAGATACACGTCAATAAATTCAATAAAATAATAAATTAAATTGTTGTTAATGAATGCAAATGTTATTAATATTAATACTGCACTTTGTCTCCTGCCTTCTGGTTCTGCCCTTCACTGACTGGTACTCTAAGGACTACAGAATAACCCTTCAGCCGGAGGCAGAACTTGCCATCTTCGGCTGCTCGGAGACCTCTCTGGACTTCCCTAAGACTGTGCATCAGTCTCTGACACTAGGGACACCTGTGGCCAAAAAACTAATTTTGATGGAATGGAAGTCCCCCTCTTCACCCTCTTTCCAATTGTGGTTGACGGACATGATCTCTGTTATAAGGATGGAGAGACTCAGGTCCCTAAGGACCAACTCAATTAAAAAATCTCTAACTATTTGGGACCCGTTTCTAGTCTACCTCGATGAGGTTAGGGGCGGCAGGTGACTAGTTCCTCATTGACCTCTTACACAACATCTCCTAGAAGCACATAAGCATCCTATCTAGCTGGTAGTACGGTATTATATTACAAAACTGTAATATTGAGTGTTGTTGTGTCATGTCACCCCCCCCCCCCCCTTCTGTATCTGAGCCTGTTTGTTTGTCTTGTTCCATTTCAGGACAACTTGAAAATAAAATATTTTGGGGGGGGGGGGGGGGGGGTAATATTAATACTGATATTAATACTACTGCTGCTGGTACTGATAATACCAATACTAATACTAACATTAATACTAATACTGGATTACACAATGCCTGTTCCCCAATGTCTTTCCCACTCATGTCTCTGTTCCAGGGTGGCATCATCAAGCTGTACTATAAGGAGCTAAACTATAAAGTCATCTTGCAGCAGCTTTGCATCATCTGTGCAACGCAACAGCTAATGCAAAGTGCGCCCTCTGCTGAGTGTTGTTGACACAGTGCGAAGGGAGACATTTTGTCAAAGAGAGAAATCTTTTGTCACTGATTTTTTTTAATACAACTGACACTAGCAACCAAGAGGAACAATATCCATGCAGTAAAGCTTTGTGATCATACAGCACGGGCTGGTAAGTAATATCTAACAGAATAGCGTATTCATGATGTTTTCATGAAGCTGGTACCTAAAGCATTAATGGATGCCTATGAAAACATGACTCACATCATGCAACTCCTCATAATGCAGTGAAGGATGCACGTCCTCTCTGTATGGCCTTCCTGGAGTGAAGCACACAACATTAGCTGATCAACACTTCCTGGAGTGAAGCACACAACATTAGCTGATCAACACTTCCTGGAGTGAAGCACACAACATTAGCTGATCAACACTTCCTGGAGTGAAGCACACAACATTAGCTGAGCAACACTTCCTGGAGTGAAGCACACAACATTAGCTGATCAACCAAATCAAAACATGCCTCTCATAACTGGAACAAACTCCCTGAACACATTAGATCTGCCCCTACTCTGCCTATTTTTAAATCCAAGCTAAAGACCTTTATGTTTACTCTTGCTTTTAACTGCTACTAAACTACTGCCTCTCTCGGCCTGTAATTTAAAAAAAAGATTCCTGTACATTTCCAACAAATGGACTGTACATGTAATAATAATACTGAAGAGTGCCTTGTAACTTATTTAAAACAGAAATAATGTTTCATGTTTGTTAATTTGAGTATATATTTTAACTAAAACTGTCGGCTGTGTTTTTTATGTGTTTTTTATATGTGCATTGCTTTGCTGCTTGTTTTTTCGATTATTTTTTGTAAAGCACCTTGAATTGCCTTGTGTATGAAAGGTGCTATATAAATAAAATTTGACTTGACTTGACTTGACACAACATTAGGTTGATCAACACTTCCTGGAGTGAAGCACACAACATTAGGCTGATCAACACTTCCTGGAGTGAAGCACACAACATTAGCTGATCAACACTTCCTGGAGTGAAGTACACAACATTAGGTTGATCAACACTTCCTGGAGTGAAGCACACAACATTAGGTTGATCAACACTTCCTGGAGTGAAGTACACAACATTAGGTTGATCAACACTTCCTGGAGTGAAGTACACAACATTAGGCTGATCAACACTTCCTGGAGTGAAGCACACAACATTAGCTGATCAACACTTCCTGGAGTGAAGTACACAACATTAGGTTGATCAACACTTCCTGGAGTGAAGCACACAACATTAGGCTGATCAACACTTCCTGGAGTGAAGCACACAACATTAGGTTGATCAACACTTCCTGGAGTGAAGCACACAACATTAAGGCGATCAACACTTCCTGGAGTGAAGCACACAACATTAGGTTGATCAACACTTCCTGGAGTGAAGCACACAACATTAGGTTGATCAACACTTCCTGGAGTGAAGCACACAACATCAGCTGATCAACACTTCCTGGAGTGAAGCACACAACATTAGCTGATCAACATTTCCTGGAGTGAAGCACACAACATTAGGCTGATCAACACTTCCTGGAGTGAAGCACACAACATTAGCTGATCAACACTTCCTGGAGTGAAGTACACAACATTATGTTGATCAACACTTCCTGGAATGAAGCACACAACATTAACTGATCAACACTTCCTGGAGTGAAGCACACAACATTAACTGATCAACACTTCCTGGAGTGAAGCACACAACATTAACTGATTAACACTTCCTGGAGTGAAGCACACAACATTAGGTTGATCAACACTTCCTGGAGTGAAGCACACAACATTAGGTTGATCAACACTTCCTGGAGTGAAGCACACAACATTAGGTTGATCAACACTTCCTGGAGTGAAGCACACAACATTAGGTTGATCAACACTTCCTGGAGTGAAGCACACAACATTAGGCTGATCAACACTTCCTGGAGTGAAGCACACAACATTAGGTTGATCAACACTTCCTGGAGTGAAGCACACAACATTAACTGATCAACACTTCCTGGAGTGAAGCACACAACATTAACTGATCAACACTTCCTGGAGTGAAGCACACAACATTAACTGATTAACACTTCCTGGAGTGAAGCACACAACATTAGCTGATCAACACTTCCTGGAGTGAAGCACACAACATTAGGTTGATCAACACTTCCTGGAGTGAAGCACACAACATTAGGTTGATCAACACTTTCTGGAGTGAAGCACACAACATTAGGTTGATCAACACTTCCTGGAGTGAAGCACACAACATTAGGTTGATCAACACTTCCTGGAGTGAAGCACACAACATTAACTGATCAACACTTCCTGGAGTGAAGCACACAACATTAACTGATTAACACTTCCTGGAGTGAAGCACACAACATTAGGTTGATCAACACTTCCTGGAGTGAAGCACACAACAAGGATGCACGTCCTTCCTTCACCTGAAGGACCAGGTGAAGCGCTTTCCTTCACCTGAAAGCGCTCTATCAGACTGCTTTAAGGACCTATAGCTGACATTAACAAATGCTGTGAGTCAGTTGCTTGTGTCCTCGTGGTTGTGCTTGTGCATGACACGGACACCTGATATTCAGCAGGTCATCTTTTGTGGACAATAAGCATGTGATTGTATTGTGTTGCAGTCATGGAGAAATGAGTTTGTCAGCTGGGACCCAGATCAGTGCGGTTCTTCAAGGATTACTATTCCAAGAAAAAAGCTCTGGGCGCCAGATTTGGTGAGCGCCCCTCGGCTCCCAGCCGACATCGTAAGGAATTTTACAGTCTACTCTTGCTACCTCTATTTGCTATTACTTTGAACTAACGCCTAAGTGCAGCTGTTGAAGAGACATATATATCTGTGGCCTGGATGAGCCATAGCCAAGAGCCACACCGCTACCCTCGCAAACATCACTCCTGCTGAGGCTAGGCTATCTGTCTAGCTAGCCTGCTCAAACTAAAGACGCATATCAGAGAAGCTAGCCGTCTAGCTAGCCTGCTCAAACTAAAGACGCATATCAGAGAAGGCACACTCGCCGGAGTGCTGGTGCCCCAGAAAAGACGCTTAACAGTGAATGCGTGTGCTTTACTTCATTGCTAATCCTAGCTGGGTTTGTCTGTAACCCTGGGTCTAGGTATTAGTCTATCAGTCCAGTGGCTAGCTACCAGCTTGCTAGCCTCTACCCACGGCTGCTAGCCGCACCATAGTACATCCAAGTGCTTATCTCTCTTCACTTTATTTTTGTTATCCGATGGTGCCGATTCCGCTATTGTCAGATTGCTCTGGCTGCCATCAGATGAGTCGGAAAATCATTGAATTGGAAAAGCGGATTTCCTTATTATACCAAATTCAAGACGATGAGCGGCTTTTAGACTCTTTGGTCGAGGATGCTTCACGTCTTGTTGAGCCAGACCCACTGGTCAGATCACAGCCTGACCTGGATTTAACAAACCGATACTCTGCACTGGATCCCACCCCCCCAGCCCACCCCTCGGACGAGAAAGGCGGCCACCCGAACAGCAGATCCGCGCGCCGCAAGCTGTTGGAGTCTGCAGTAAAGAACCACCACAGACGGAGTACACCCATCGTCCTAGAGCTGCAGTCGCCCACCTGCCCGGAGAGAGGGTCCACCATCGACGCTCCTGTTTCATCTCCCGGGAATGATCCCGCTCCGGCTGCCGCGGATGCTGTCTCGTCTCCCGAGAACGAACCCGGACCTGCTCCCCACCTCCACCCCGGTGATGTCTCACCAATCCCGAGGCCGGTCGACACAGCAGGAGAACGGAGGAGCGGAGCCGCACTTGCTGATGTCGTTCCCACCCGCCCCCCCATCATCTCCCCCGTTGCTAATTCTTCCTCATCAGACTTCCCGGTATGTGAAACTCTTATTATTGGAGACTCTATTCTACGTCATGTCTCCGTGGCAGACTGTGAAACCAGATTCCACCCAGGTGCCAAGGTGGCAGACATGAGCGATATGCTCCCGCGGATCATACCTGATTTATCTCGGGTTAGCACGCTGGTTATCCATGCTGGCACAAATAACGTTGCAGATGGCAAATCTGAACTACTTAAAAAAGCGTACACTGACCTGATCGAATGTCTCACTTGGACTGGTAAAGACTATATCATCTCGGGCCCACTGCCGTGTTTATACTCAGGAGACATGAAGTTCAGTCGTCTTCGCCAGCTTCATTTATGGCTTAAAGGGATCTGTGCTTATTGGAATATCCCGTACATTGATAACTTTCTACTGTTCTGTAATAGGCAGGATCTTTTCATCAAGGATGGACTCCACTTAAATAGAAAAGGTGCTAAAATGCTGTCTGCCAACATCAAGTCTACACTGGTCTCCTTTAGATGGGAGCCAGACACCAAATGACGGGACTCACATCCAAGCCTCCTAACCAATCAGTCTCTCGCACTCTCTCAGCTCGGCTTGGGTTACTGTTAAACCCAGAACAGTCATATCTAGACCCATTATCTAGCTATGTATCTTCTAATGCTGATGGCTGTTTTGCTATTACAAATGGCTGTATTAATAATGACTGTTTTGATTGGAATGCTATGTGCGATTCATATAGTATTGCTATGTGTGATTCGTATAATATTGCTATGTGTGAATCATATAATATTGCTGTTCTATTCCCGTGTATGGTACGACTGTCTCGCCGCTCTTCAAGACCAAGGGGAGTCACGAAGGGCAATCTGAAAATTATACCCATCTCTCCTGCCCCTTCTGTCCTCTCAAATAGTCCCACTTTATGGTCCATTCAGGAGTTTCATGCTACTTCGGGGCTGAAATTCCTGCATCTCAATGTTAGGAGCTTGCTGCCTAAAATGGATTTTATCAATGTATTAATTAATGATACTTTGCCTGATATCCTTGTCATCTCAGAATCATGGCTCTCTAGTAGAACCCCGGATTCGGATATTTCCATAAATGGGTTTAACCTTTTTAGAATTGACAGGAAGGCTAAAGGGGGAGGAGTAGTGATTTTTGTAAAAGATCATTTAACAGCTTCTGTTCTAACTGCCTCCTCTGTCCCAAAATGTTTTGAGTGTATTATTTTAGATGTCTGTGTCGGGGGCGATATTCACCTTTCAGTAGCTGGTGTATACCGCCCACCCTCCGCACCGAAATCAGCTTTTGAAGATCTCGGAAAAATATTATCCAACTTCACCGCTGGTGAACTTTTAGTGTTGGGTGACCTAAATTCCGATTGGTTATCTGAAACATCTGCCAGTCTGAAACATCTGTGCCTTGAATTAGATCTATCCCAGCTCATCCAACATCCCACTAGACCGAATGTAAAAAATCCATCTAAATCCACTCTCATAGACATCATCCTGACAAATAGACCAGTTAAGTACCCTCTGAGAGGGGTTTTTGCGCAGGGAATCAGTGATCATTGCCCCATAGCTTGTGTCAGATTGACCAAAAGTTTTAAATCTAGTGGTAAGTTTATAAGAAAACGTAATTTTAAATTTTTTTCAGATCAAGCCTTTTTACATGATTTATTTTATTCTGACCTGGAGAGATCGTGTCTGATTCCTGACCCTGAGTTAGCATTAGATTATTTCTCTTGTGTCTTCAATCTGTTCGCAGATAAGCACGCCCCCTACAAAAAACTGAGAGTAAAAAATCGCTCCAGTCCTTGGTTCTCAGGGGTCATCAAATCAGCATTGCGACTTAAAGACTCCGCTTGGGCAAATGCTAACTCAACTGGTGATCCTGCAGATTGGCTTCACTTTAGGAAAATGAGAAATAAATCCATTTGTATAATCAGAAAAGCCAAAGCGGATTATTATCTAGCTGCTAGCTGTAACACTTCCAACTTCTGGAAAACAGTTAAAACTCTCAAAGCCACACCTACCTCTACTCTCCCCCCCCAGATAAACGTTGATGGTAAAATAATCTCAGACAAACTTAATATGTGCAATACTTTTAACCAGCACTTTGTATCCGCAAGTTATTTGTTTGAGAGGCTCACTGATAACACGGCCCCCTCGACCCCCGCCCCCATTGGTGATCGCCCACCTCCGCTGGCGATCCCCGCCCCAGTTGGCGACCGACCGCCCTCGCTGGCGACCCCCACCACTGTAAACGAGCAACCACCTCCATTGGCAACCCCCGCCTCCATTAGCGACCGTCCGCCCTCGCTGGCGACCCCCACCACTGTAAACGAGCGACCGCCTCCATTGGCAACCCCCGCCTCCATTGGCGACCGTCCGCCCTCGTTAGCGACCCCTGCTGGATATCGCCCGCCCCCCCTGGCGATCCCCGCCCCAGTTGGCGACCGACCGCCCTCGCTGGCGACCCCCGCCCCTGTAAACGAGCGACCGCCTCCGTTGGCAACCCCCGCCTCCATTGGCGACCGTCCGCCCTCGTTAGCAACCACTGCTGGCGATTGCCTGCCTCCGTTGGCGACCCTCGCCTCCGTTTCCGACTCTCCGCCTCCGCCGGTGACCCCCGCCTCCATCAGCGACCGCCCGCCTCTGTTGGCGACTTCTGCCTTCGTAGCCGACCGCCCGCCTCCGATGGCGATTCCCGCCTCTTCAGATGACCGTTTTTCCTTCAGACCAGTAAATAGTCATGAAGTTTATGAGGCTCTCTCCAAATTGAATACCAGGAAATCCAAGGGTGAGGACGACATTCCACCGTTCCTTTTACGCCTTGGCGCTGACCTGGTCGCCCCCTCAATTGCCCATATATTTAATTTAACATTTGTCACGGGCGAGATCCCGGCCATATGGAAAACCGCTCAAGTTACACCCCTCTTTAAAGGTGGTGACTTGAGCGATCTAAATAATTACCGTCCCATTTCTAAATTGTGCTGCCTTGCCAAGGTGCTTGAAACCTTGGCGAACGTACAGCTCCGTGCATTTCTAGATACTTACAACATTCTTCAGCCTCATCAATCTGGTTTTAGACCCGGCCATAGCACGGTCACTGCCACATCCCTTGTTTTGAATAACATTCTGAATGGCCTGGATAGCCGCCAGCACTGTGCGGCTCTCTTTGTAGACCTCTCCAAGGCCTTCGATACAGTAGACCACAACATCCTGATTGCTCAGTTGTCCGCCATCGGATTAGACGACCCCTCAGTCAGATGGTTTACTAACTATCTGACTGGAAGGAAACAGTCTGTAATGGCGGAAAATATCAAATCCATTTCATTGGACGTCGGGAAGGGCGTGCCCCAAGGTTCCATTTCCGGGCCTATCCTGTTCACTCTTTATATAAATAACATTTTTCTTCCTTCTGATCTCTGCAATGTCCATTATTACGCGGACGACACAATCTTATATTGTTTTGGACCCACCCCGGCACAGGCCGTCTTATCTTTGCAGGCCGCTTTTGATTCGTTGCAACGGTCCCTGTTCGATCTTAAATTAGTTTTGAACTCCACTAAGACAAAGTGGATGTTGTTCTCAAGATCTTTAAACAGAAATGATAATTTGTGTATCCGTACGCTTCAAGGCGACCAAATTCAATTAGTCCATTCTTATAAGTATCTTGGTATTTGGTTGGACACCAAACTTTCTTTTCATGTACATGTAGAACATCTCACAAAGAATTTGAGGAGAAAAATCGGCTTTTTGTATAGAAACAAGTCTTGTTTTTCACTATTGGCCAGAAAAACTGTTGTCCAATCTTTGATAATGTCAGTTTTTGATTATGGTGATGTGATTTACATGTATGCCTCTCCATCCGTCTTAAAGCCTCTTGATGCTGTATATCATAGCGCTCTGCGTTTTGTTACAGGTGATGCTTTCAGTACACATCATTGTATTCTGTATGAAAATGTGGGTTGGTCCTCCCTGTCGGAGCGTAGAGATCAGCACTGTCTGATATTTATTTATAAAGCATTAATTGGGAAACTTCCACCTTACTTATCCGCACTCCTTTCTTGTAACAGTGGAGGTTATCAAACACGATCGCGGTCCTATATCAGACTGTCTGTCCCACGGGTGCGAACCGAACAAGGAAAGACCGCTTTTTCTTGGTTCGCCCCCAACAGATGGAATGTGCTCCAGGAAAACTTAAAAATGGATAATTTGATCCCGCTTGCTTCTTTTAAAGCACTTTTAGAAAGCATTCCTCGCAAGGTGTGTTCATGTTTTATTTGAAATTATTTAATTATGCTCTTGATGCTTGTTATTGTCTGCTGTGTTAACCTGTAATTTTGTAACTGCTGTATATGTTCTTTGTACACCAGGGCTCCCTTGTAAATGAGAGCTTGCTCTCAAGGGACTCTCCCTGTATAAATAAAGGTAAAATAAAAAAAATAAAATAAAAATTAGGTTGATCAACACTTCCTGGAGTGAAGCACACAACATTAACTGATCAACACTTCCTGGAGTGAAGCACACAACATTAAGGTGATCAACACTTCCTGGAGTGAAGCACACAACATTAGCTGATCAACACTTCCTGGAGTGAAGCACACAACATTAGGTTGATCAACACTTCCTGGAGTGAAGCACACAACATTAGGTTGATCAACACTTCCTGGAGTGAAGTACACAACATTAAGGTGATCAACACTTCCTGGAGTGAAGTACACAACATTAGGTTGATCAACACTTCCTGGAGTGAAGCACACAACATTAAGGTGATCAACACTTCCTGGAGTGAAGCACACAACATTAGGTTGATCAACACTTCCTGGAGTGAAGCACACAACATTAACTGATTAACACTTCCTGGAGTGAAGCACACAACATTAGGTTGATCAACACTTCCTGGAGTGAAGCACACAACATTAGGTTGATCAACACTTCCTGGAGTGAAGCACACAACATTAGGTTGATCAACACTTCCTGGAGTGAAGCACACAACATTAAGGTGATCAACACTTCCTGGAGTGAAGCACACAACATTAGGTTGATCAACACTTCCTGGAGTGAAGCACACAACATTAGCTGATCAACACTTCCTGGAGTGAAGCACACAACATTCGCTGAGCAACACTTCCTGGAGTGAAGCACACAACATTAAGGTGATCAACACTTCCTGGAGTGAAGCACACAACATTAGGTTGATCAACACTTCCTGGAGTGAAGCACACAACATTAAGGTGATCAACACTTCCTGGAGTGAAGCACACAACATTAAGGTGATCAACACTTCCTGGAGTGAAGCACACAACATTAAGGTGATCAACACTTCCTGGAGTGAAGCACACAACATTAGGTTGATCAACACTTCCTGGAGTGAAGCACACAACATTAAGGTGATCAACACTTCCTGGAGTGAAGCACACAACATTAGCTGAGCAACACTTCCTGGAGTGAAGCACACAACATTAGGTGATTAACACTTGAATGTTGTGATCGCGTAGTGAACCTTCCTTCCTTCCTGGGTAACCCCATGCTTTTAGAAGGTTGAGGACCAGAGAACTTGCTCAAGGAAAAATACCAAATGCTACACACTCATCTAAAATCACACCCAGGTGTTGAAGTAAGCAGTGAAGACTTCTCCCCCTCTCCCCTCTCTGGCACTGTGTGTGTGTGTGTGTGTGTGTGTGTGTGTGTGTGTGTGTGTGTGTGCGTGCGTGTGTGTGTGTCCGTGTGTGTGTGCGTGCGTGCGTGCGCACGACGTGCATGTCTGTCTCCACTCCACTGTCCCTGTCTCCACTTTTGCTTCCTTGTTGTTTCTCTCTCTGTCCCTTTCTGTCCTATTGGGTGGTGTCCCGTGGGTCAGGTGGTACCAGCTACCAGCCAATCACATTTGACATTTGGTCAGCTGCTTCCGGAATGGAAGCTGTCTGACGCAGAAAAAATAAACAAACAACTCACTTGAACATTTCCCAAGAGTAACTAACGCGAGTTTAATGAGTAGAACGTATAGATTTTCCTTTTGAATGGAGTGAGCAAGAGTGAAAAGGAAGACTCAAGTAAAGTCCAAATAATCGAAAATCTTATTAATTAAGTACTTTGTTACTTCCCACCTCTGGGAGTCAGCTCAAACTCAACACCGGCATCACCACAGAGCTGCTATCTCTCCCCCCCCGTTTGTAATAAGATCCATGAAAAAGGCACAAAGGGTGGAGGGTGTGACCAGTGAGAGTCACACTATGAATGGAGGGCAGCCATGCAGACGGATGAGTCTTAACACAGTTATTTCTGATAAGACATTATTAGAAGCCACAAGGTCCCGTTTAGTCTCCGGGAAGACTTGAAATGGCCCTGGCAAGCTCTGCCCTACTGAATTACACACATGGCCCACAGAGCACAGCTAACCAATGTGCCTGACAGAGCATTACTCATTGTAACCACCAATTAACCTCACAATAACTCCACCTTATAGAATTGTCAGCATTTTCCAAGTTTTTTAAAAAGATGATTAAAATAATAATAAAAAAGCAAACACACAATTCAATAACATCATCCATCTCGTTGTGTTCCTTTCAGCTGAAAAATGTCAGTAATAGTTACAGATAATGGGGAGTGCGTATACTCCATACAATTGTTGACCTAGTTATCGTTTTCATTTGTGAGCCATGGTGTGCCATGGTGTGCCATGGTGAGCCATGGTGAGCCAGGTGAGCAACCTGTGCAGCACGATGGAAATTAGTTGTCTAGCAGCTAGCAATGTTAATACTAGGGATGCACCGATCCACTTTTTTCACTTCCGATCCGATTCCGATACCTGAATTTGGATATCTGGCGATACCGATATTATGCCGATACCAATATTTTTCTTGAATATACAGTAGGCTATAGGCAAAGATTTGGCCAATTAAAGTTTTTTTTTTAAATATACCTTGCAAAAAGCAGACAAAATGAAGAAAATATACAAGGCAAAGAAGGATACTATTATACATTGTTACACAAATTACGGCCAGCTGTGTGCTGGAATTGCAAAAAAAAAAAAAAAAAAAAAAAAAAAAATCCAATTCCGATCCGATCCGATCCGTGAATTAGTGCCATATCGGCACCCGATACCGATATTGGATCGGATCGGCCCCATCCCTAGTTAATACACGTGATCGATGTCCCGGGGGAAATACAGAACTGAGCGGCCGAGCCTAATCTAAGAACTTCATCCAACCACCCTATAGTCTGCATGTATATATATATTGGTTGAAATTTGGTGTTGTTTGGTGACTCAAGCCTGCAACATACAGCATTTGGTAACTGCATTCAGTGAAGGGAACATTGAACTCTGGGAACATTGAGCACTGGGAACATTGAACTCTGGGAACATTGAGCAGTGGGAACATTGATAAGCTTCCTTTTGTGCAACCCATGTCTAGACAACTAGAAAAGCAATTGGCACCATTATGCCTGACCACGACCAAACCGAAACCCAACTGTGAAGGGAACCGCTTGCCGATAACAAGGCAACATTAAACCGCCACATTGTTTAATTGAGTTTGGCGTGCTTATATCCTGTCTTACAGCAGCCTATATATTGTATACAATAAAGATTTAAAAGCTTGGTCAATTCAGTTAATGTTTGAAAAAGTGTGGGGGGAAAAATAAAAATAAAGCATAAGACTGCATATATTATAGTAGGCTATAGGATACTATATTCAAATTTACATTGATGAATCCTGGTTTTCAATAGTGTGAAATGCCAACATTTTATTCTGGCGATCTCTAAAAACTTGGTGGTAATTATTGTTTACAGTCACAGGGTTTTTGCTGGGTCAGATTTCCAGAAAGAATTTGTTCAGACACAAATGTGTCAACAGCAGCTACAAAGAACCAATGGATCGGATTGTTGAAACACACATTTCAAAAGTTGCTATTTGCAAAAATCACTATGTGTCTGTGCCTCTCCCTCCTCCAGACTGTCTCTGCAGGGGGGGCCTGGCTGTGTGTCTGTGCCTCTCCATCCTCCAGACTGTCCCTGCAGGGGGGCCTGGCTGTGTGTCTGTGCCTCTCCATCCTCCACACTGTCCCTGCAGGGGGGCCTGGCTGTGTGTCTGTGCCTCTCCATCCTCCACATTGTCCCTGCAGGGGGGCCTGGCTGTGTGTCTGTGCCTCTCCATCCTCCAGACTGTCCCTGCAGGGGGGGCCCGGCTGTGTGTCTGTGCCTCTCCATCCTCCACACTGTCCCTGCAGGGGGGCCCCGGCTGTGTGTCTGTGCCTCTCCATCCTCCACACTGTCCCTGCAGGGGGGCCCCGGCTGTGTGTCTGTGCCTCTCCATCCTCCACACTGTCCCTGCAGGGGGGCCCGGCTGTGTGTCTGTGCCTCTCCATCCTCCAGACTGTCCCTGCAGGGGGGCCCGGCTGTGTGTCTGTGCCTCTCCATCCTCCAGACTGTCCCTGCAGGGGGGGCCCGGCTGTGTGTCTGTGCCTCTCCATCCTTCAGACTGTCCCTGCTGGGGGGGCCCGGCTGTGTGTCTGTGCCTCTCCATCCTCCAGACTGTCCCTGCAGGGGGGCCCGGCTGTGTGTCTGTGCCTCTCCATCCTCCAGACTGTCCCTGCAGGGGGGGCCCGGCTGTGTGTCTGTGCCTCTCCATCCTCCAGACTGTCCCTGCAGGGGGGCCCTGGCTGTGTGTCTGTGCCTCTCCATCCTCCAGACTGTCCCTGCTGGGGGGGCCCGGCTGTGTGTCTGTGCCTCTCCATCCTCCAGACCAGGGGCGCCCAACCTTTTTTGACTGAAGATCTACTTTTCAAGTAGCCAGCCTCCCGAGATCTACCAGTCCAGTTTCAACATCGCAAACGCACACACATCGTTTCCAGCCTGCAGTAACTAACCTCACAACACTTTCTCGTTGTCCCACAACCACTTGACATTAGGGCTGTGAATCTTCACTGGCCTCACGATTCGATTCGATTACGATTCAGAGGGCTACGATTCAATTCGATTACGATTATCGATGCATCTCGATGCATCACTTTTTTCCCCAATACATGATTTATTTTTTCTCACTTTCTTTTTTCTCACTGTGTGGCTACTTTTAAAATAAAAGTGTTTTTAAATTTTTTTTTTTTTTTTTTTTTTAGACCGCGATCGACTGGTTGGGCACCAGACTGTCCAGTCAGTCTGGACAGTCTGGAGTCCAGACTGTCCCTGCAGGGGGGCCCGGCTGTGTGTCTGTGCCTCTCCATCCTCCAGACTGTCCCTGCAGGGGGGCCCGGCTGTGTGTCTGTGCCTCTCCCTCCTCCAGACTGTCCCTGCAGGGGGGGCCCGGCTGACAGTCGCGCTGGGATACGGGAAGATTCCTGGATGTCCCCAGCGATGTGATGTTTTTTCTGAATTGCTGTCACAAGCCAATTTCCACACATGCACACTCCTTTTGTATCTACATTCAACTCAAGATATGCTCATTTGTTTGTAACTGAGTTTTAGCCAAAGTCATGTTATCACTTTGAAATGCCCTGGACTGCTTCTCTGCTCTCTGTGGTGTGTGAATGAGCTGCCCAGCCTCACCTCCCCACACTGCTGCCCAGCCTCGCCTCCCCACACTGCTCTCTACAGAGCAACAGGGAACAGACTCACTCACTCACTCACTCACTCACACACACGACCAAAAATTATGATCTCCTGGCGGAAATGATGAACATGGCAACCGATACACAGGAACTGTGTTTTGGAATAGCCTATTTGTGGTGCAGATGATTTAGCAGAGATAAAAGCAGTTTCAATTGTTTTGCCTGGCCTGAAAACACCTATAGTGCCACGGCTGCTCGTCTCTCTTGAGGAGACCTCTGTGCCGATCATCTGGCTGGCATGGCCAAACCTACTGTAGATCTTTCCTGGTGATGAGTCTCTCCCTCTCCAGGCAGACAGACATCACGGTATCCCAGTTCCATGGCCCAACTCACCCTGCAGCTGGAAACCATTCCTCTCAGTTACACCCAGTCTCACCCTGCAGCTGGAAACCATTCCTCTCAGTTACACCCAGGCCCAACTCACCCTGCAGCTGGAAACCATTCCTCTCTGCAGTTACACTCAGCCTTGTGTCCTCCTCCCATTACACATGAATCTGCAGTCGTAAGCAGATTTGCCATCACTCAGATCAAGTGACGCTTTGGGCTTGGTCTACAAAACCAACCTTAATGCAATATACCCCACTGTTGCAACCATGCTGAGTGCTAAGGCATCTTAATTATCAAATGTTCTCCTTCGTTGATTTCTATTTATTGATTTTTGCTTTATAGTATTCTCCCATGGTTGTCTGAACCTGAACATTGGTATTGGCTTTGTATTTATTAATGCAGTCTTTGCACAATTACCACTTCAGTAACATGCACACCTACGTATGTCACTTACCATGACATTACATACAGTATTAGCCTCTAGCAGTGTGTCTTAGCCACAAACATCTCAAGACCTCTGTGTTGTTCGTAGTGTATAAGAAGCCACAGCACTGGTGTGGAACTAGCTCTTACATTTAAATGTGCATGGTTGTTTTGGGAGCTTCATTAGAATTGGCAAACATGAACATCCATGACAGAAGGGGAGGAGAGGGAAGAAGGAAATGTTTCATAACTAAATACATTGATTTCAAAGTTGAAAATGGTGCTATTATATAACACCCAATGATTTAAGCGTTTAAAAATTGTTCTGACATCATTACTCGTCCAATGTTGGAAAACATCCAAGCATCTATTATGTTCTTTCTGGTTCTCTCGCCCCCTGGCTGCAGGAGCAGAGAATGACGTCAATCATGGCGGCAACCATAAAGCGCTTACTCTTTTGTTAATAGTCATGCTGAAGCAAACCATAAAGCGCTTACTCTTTTGTTAATAGTCATGCTGAAGCAAACCATAAAGCGCTTACTCTTTTGTTAATAGTCATGCTGAAGCAAACCATAAAGCGCTTACTCTTTTGTTAATAGTCATGCTGAAGCAAACCATAAAGCGCTTACTCTTTTGTTAATAGTCATGCTGAAGCAGTCATGAAGACGTTGATCTGGTGTTGCTGCTTGGAAAGACCAACTGTAATATCTCTAGCACCCTAAAAGAGTTGCATCATCATGCCTTACTGTGTATTCAACTCCTTGTGGATGGCAGAGATGGGAAGTAACTAAGTACAAATACTTTGTTACTGTACTTAAGTAGGATTTTCAGGTATCTGTACTTTACCGAGTATTTATTTTTCTGACAACTTTTTACTTTTACTCCCTACATTTTAACAGAAATATCTGTACTTTCTACTCCTTACATTTTCAAAACAGGCTAGTTACTTTAGTTATAACGCATGACAAAGTCATGTCTCTCTCTCTCTTGTCGCACATCCAAAACAAGATACTGGGGTCTAAATAAGGCATGACCGATGATGTCACAAATAAATCACAGATGATGTCATCAGTGATGTCACTCGAGCAATTGCATCAGTGATGTTGAGCAATGTCATCAGTGAGTGATATCATCAGTGAGTGCAGTGATGTCACTTGAGCAATTGTGATGTCATCAGTGAGTGATGTCTTCAGTGATGCGCATCACTCGAGCAATTGTGATGTCATCAGTGGGTGATGTCATCAGTCATTATTATAATGTCATCGTGTAATATTTATGGGGCGTGACTTGAAGGAGACCGCTGGGGGAAGCTGGATAGGGATAAATTCAACTCTGACAGTTCTGAGGTTGTGAGCACTCATTACAGGGGGGGATGACAGCAGCATATATGCATTTAGAAGTAAAAACAGCTTTTGCACGGAATGGGACCTTTAAGCCCTGATATTGCTTGGAGCTATCACTGTCATCAACTTACTGGAAGAAAATTAGGCTTGCAGAACTGTCACAAGTCCAATTCCTACCAGAAATAAAGTGTGCGTGGATCTGAGTGAATTCCCCCCCAACCCTTAAAGGAACACTCCGCCGATTTTCAACCAGCTTTGTATGATTAGAACATCAGTAGTATATCAGAAAACTGTAAACGGGTTTGAAGTCAGTTGTGGACCAGTGATGTCATTTGTGCATGAATGACATCACTGGTCCACAACTTAACTCAAATCAACTCTCAATAACTGTCCAACTAAATGAATGACTTCAAAACAGTTGACAGTTTTCTGATAAACTACTGATGTTCTAATGATACAAAGCTGGTTGAAAATCAGCGGTGTTCCTTTAAATTAATGTACGAGTTGTGCTTCCATTTTGTCCTTCCTAAATGACTGATTGCGAGTAATCTTCAACAATCATTCAATTTTGTGATTACTCTGCCGCTGAACCCCTTCCTGAGCATCACATAGCAAGCACATCTGCAGTTCCACCCAGTAGTGAACACAGTCAACATGACAGTGATTTTTGAGTCAAGATTATCATATTTTTTCTGACTTACAGTCTGAACGTCTCCCAGGAAAAGGAAAACAAAACTCCACTAACAGTACCCACAACCCTGTAATCATTCTTTCACACAACAGGCGGCACTCAGCTCAAGAGAAATTGTCTGACAGTCCCTCTAGGTTAGACCCTCAAGTCCTTCCTCTTTCATACAGTCAGATAAATTGTCTGACAGTCCCTCTAGGTTAGACCCTCAAGTCCTTCCTCTTTCATACAGTCAGATAAATTGTCTGACAGTCCCTCTAGGTTAGACCCTCAAGTCCTTCCTCTTTCATACAG
>NC_139626.1:3956051-4051051 GCF_964638095.1 Poromitra crassiceps | reverse complement strand
ACTTTACCCTTTCACAATAAGAGTCTCCTGTATGCTTAACAGTGCAAATGAAAATAAAAGTCCAATCTAGCGTGACAACATCACACTGCTACATTCACCCCCACTGTTTTACGCTAGATCGTGAACAGGGCTCACGTCAGTACCCTTAGCAAAACAGAAAAACAATACAAACAAAAAACAAAAAAATCACATTGAATGACCATCCCTACAGTGTCACCTGTAACCAGGTGTACTCCCTTCATTCTAAACCACAAGAGGTCGATCAGCTGAAAAGCTATCCCGTAAAGGATCAGGGAAGACAAGGGGTAGCTAATCCCTCACCTAACCACAGAAAAACATGCCATGTACATAATTATACTCATGAAGTACACCCAAAGTTACCTAGCTATGCCTAATGCAATAGACAGCGATGACCACGCAGGTCTGCAACTCCCAATATGACTCGAAGGAAGTTAGACTACACAAAAACAAACAAAAACAAAAGCGAAAGGGGAGAAAAAAAAATTTGGCCTAAAGATCCCACGCTAAGATGACAGTAAAGTCTTGACCCTTTGCGTGGACATTGTCTGAATAAACCTGTTAACTGGCCTGACCAACCTACCCAGCCTGGTACGAAACCCCTCCCCTCGAGCATCACCAGCTTGACTCGGCAGGTCGATGACAGTGACCGGCTCAGGCTCAGTCACATGTAACGCTAACGGTGCATCACTTAAGTCCTTCTCCGGGACAGTCACCCCTACACTGAGAGATCCTACAGTGGTTGTGTCTGACGACTGATCACTATCTTGATACACAATCACTGAGGACGAATCATCCGATCCGACCTCTATGTCCAGTCCGTCCAGTCCACATGCATGTTCCCCACTAGTAAGTGTGTCAGGTATGATCCTGTGATCGTCAAAGTCCCGTCTCTGGTCACTTTCCCCATTTCCCACATGCTGCCCTGCTGGTTCTGACATCTCTGCCCCGTCCACGTTGTCGTCTGTATCACCTGCACAGGAATTGGAAAGGTGAGCGACCCATCGTGCAGTTCTAACCTCACTCCACTCATCCTGATCTGATTCCTCTGTCATCTCTTGACTCGGAATAGTGCCGGTGGAGGGCGCCTCAGTCTCGAGCTCACCCCATGATGGCAGGGGCAGAAAGTTGACAGGCATAATTAGATTTCGATGAACAGTCTTAATTCTGCTCGTTACGGGGTGACGGATACCATATACATTCAGTGCATCATTTTTACTAACCACAATGTATACAGCTTCCTCCCAGCGATCAGCTAGCTTTTTCTTCCCACGCTCCCCCTTGTTTGCTAGTAAGACCCTATCTCCCTTCTCCACTGAATGTCCCTTTAGCTGACGGTTGTATACCTCAGCTTGCCTGGACTGTTGCTTCTCAGTGTGTTTTTGAGCCAGTGTCACCGCTTCTCTCAGATCTTTCTTCAGAGACCGGACATATTTGTCCATATCCACTGTATCTCCATCTAAGAGGACGCTTTCAAACATGACATCAACAGGCAGCCTTGGAGTGCGTCCAAACATCAAGAAGAAGGGTGGAAGTCCGGTGGTCTCATGGACCGTGCAGTTATAAGCGAATGTCAGTGTGTTTAACATCTGGGGCCATTTCACTTTAGACCGAGGTGGCAGGGAGCGAATCAGACTACCCAAAGTGCGATTGAATCGCTCTGCCTGTCCATTTCCCATAGGGTGATATGGCGTGGTATGGGATTTATCAACTCCCGCCATCTGAAGCAGTTCTGCAATGAGTGAGCTCTCGAAGTTAGCCCCTCTGTCAGAATGAATGCATGCTGGGAAGCCATAGATGGAGAAGAAATTATTCCACAGCACACGGGCCACTGTCTTGGCAGACTGATTTGGACATGGGTAAGCGCATGCAAGCTTCGTAAAATGATCTGTCACTACCAACACATCAATGGACTTGTTGTTGGCGTCCTCGGCTGACCAGAAATCAATGCAGACTAATTCAAGCGGTGCAGTGGTGACTATAGATACAAGCGGAGCTCTAGCTTCAGGCTCAGGTGATTTGCTCAGTACACATCTCTTACAGTGGCTCACATACTCCTTAACGTCATGTTCCATAGAATCCCAGTAGAAGCGCTGCCTGGTCAGCCACAGCGTGCGCTGCTGACCTTGATGGCCGGCATCATCATGAACCCCCTTCAGCACTTGGCCTCTCAGAGCAGTAGGCACAATGTACTGGAATGTCTTCTTCTTGCTCACGGAGTGTTTTGAAACGCGGTACAACAGTCCTAAACGAGTAGCGAGCTTTCCCCATTGTCTAAGCGTGCGGTTGGTTTCTTTTGACTCATGAACTCTCTCTCTTCTAGATGGGCGGCGGCCTCTGTCTACAAAGAATTTGACTCTACTGACAACAGGATCCTGACATTGCTTATCATATAACTCTTCGTGAGTAAAGGCTGGCAATGGGCTCTGTCCTGTTGACATTAACTGCTCCATCTGCTGTAAATGGGAGACTGCTCTCATTACTGCACCATCTTCCCAGCAGCGGTGAGTGTGGAGCACAGCTGACACTTCCTCGCGGGTTACCCACCCACTGTCGCTTGCTACATCCCCACAAACCCTAACTGAGCTCTGGATGAACGACGCTAGACCTCTTCCCTCGGGCTCTTCACAGCTAAGACGGAACATGTTCTGAACATCATCCACCTGCAGACCCCTAGCTTCCTCCAGTAGGACATCATATGGTGTTCTGGTCAGTCTATGCATCACTCTACGACTAACGAAAGGCTCCCTGCTCAACGCGTCTGCTACTGTATTCTTGGGCCCAGGTATGTACTGAATGTCAAAATCAAAAGGCGCTAATTTAGCCACCCATCTCTGTTCGCATGCGTCGAGTTTTGGCTTTGTCAGGATGTACTTAAGCGGGTTATTGTCTGTCCACACTGTAAACCTATGTCCCCGCAGCCAGTGACTGAACTTGTCATGAATAGCCCACTTCATGGCGAGAAACTCGAGCCTATGAGCTGGATATTTAGACTGGGCATGATTCAGAGATTTACTCGCAAAAGCGATGGGCCTAGCTGCTACATGACCCTCCTGCACTTGTGAAAGTACCGCCCCAAGCCCACTAGAAGATGCATCAACGGAGAGTAAGAAAGGCTTCGAAAAATCGGGGTGAGCTAACAGGGCTTGCTCCATCAATGCCACTTTTAAGGCTTTAAACGCCTCCCTACACTCAGTCGTCCAATCGGCCGCAATGAGTTTACGAGGCGGAGCGGATCGCTTCTTTCCCTTCCCTCTCCGTGGCTTCTTCCCACCAGTTGTCAGTTGAAACAGCGGCTTTGCTACAATGGAGCAGTTCTCAATGTAATGCTGATAATACACTACCATGCCTAAGAATGAGTGGATTTTTGTAGCAGATGGAGTGACACCATCTGGCTCCATAATGTCGCTCTCAGTCACACCGACGATGGCCTGCACCTTAGCTGGATCTGTTGATATCCCTTCCTGAGAGACAATGTGCCCCAAAAACTTAACTGACTTTCTCAAGAAGTGACACTTTGATGGAGACAGCTTCAAGTTGTGCCCTCTTAGACGTTGGAACACCATCTCAAGTCGCTGTAAGCTCTCTGCCTCAGATCTACCAAAAACGAGTAAATCATCTAAATAACAGAGAAGAGACTGGAAATTCTGATCTCCGAAGATCGAGAGCATCATCCTCATGAAGGTAGCCGGGCTGTTACAAAGTCCCTGAGGCATGCGGTTATACTCATGTAAACCAAGCGGAGAGGAGAAAGCTGTATATTTCCTATCATCCTCATGTAGAGGGACGTTGTAATATCCAGATGTTAAGTCCATGGTGCTGAAAAAGGCATTGCCTCCCAGCGCGGCAAGAACATCGGCCTGATGAGGCAAGGGATGTGCATCTTTGACTGTGCGAGCGTTAAGCCACCTGAAATCTGTGCACAATCTCAGGTCACCATTCTTTTTCCAGCAGAGGACAAGTGGGGACGCATACTCGCTACTAGACTTCCTGATAATCTCCCTCACTTCCATCTCATCTAGGGTCTCCCTCAGCTTTTGATAATGAGCGGGAGAGAGCCTTCGATAAGGCAGTCGAAAGGGCCGGTCATCAGACAGCCGGATGCGATGACAGAAGCTGCTGGCTTCACCACAGTCCATGTGATGTCTAGAGAACACATCCTCATACTCCTCGATCAAGTCAGTCATTTTCTCTTTCCAGAGCGGCGACACCTCACAGTCATCTACAGATAGGTTCTGGAGCCCCAGACCAGTCAGTCTTTCGTTCTTGCTCGTCGTACAGTCACCCCCAAAGCTCTTAGCTGTTAAACTGCCATGAGAGCTGCCACTGCTCACTTTACTCACATTCTGAGTGATTGTCTTTTCTGTGTCATTGTCAAAGTCTTCCAGAGCAATGCATGGGTAGACGTCAGCCACTTTGGCATTCCTTCTCAAGGTGATGACAGATGTAGTCGGATTGATAATCTTAACTGGAAGCCACCCGTCCCCCCACAGAGGTGTAGCTACCCTGCCTACTAGTATGTTACGGTGCACACAGCGAGACGTGGTTGGCTCTACGATAACAGTACTGCCCATAGAGAGTTTAGTCTTGGGTGGGAGACGGCCCCACACTACATGCTCACTCATAGGTTCAAGGGTTACGGCTTGTTTTAGCTTTACCGTTCCCACTTTGTCAGGGATCTCCTCCCCCCTCCATCTCTCAAGGTTGGCCAGGAACCCAATAAACTGGCTATTCTCGTCTGGACGTGATGACTCGGGTTTCGCCAGTATCTGCCAGTAGGCCTTGTCGGATTTGAACTGTTTGATGAGAGGCTTCATCACATTTGTGCCTACAATCAGCTCATCTACCTGACCTTCAACTATCAGGACTGGCACAAGGTAATCAAACCCAAATAACTTAAGTTTCAGCTCACACATCCCAACTGGACTTGTCTGTTTCCCACCACACCCCACAAGGATAATATCAGCAGAGGACATCAAGTCACCAGCTACTACTCCCGCCTCCCTCAGCCGAGGAACAATATCTGCACGCAGAGAAGTAGCCATGGACCCACTATCCAACATCCCCTGTAGCTCAACCTTATCCCCTGCTACCACGGTGGTAAAAAAAAGACTGTCACTCTTGGATGTTCTTGTTACACTTTGAAAAATCACTGTTTTGTCTTTGGGTGTTGCTTCACAAACCGACGTGTACACAGACTGACTATCATCATCACAATTGGAGGGGAAATTACACAGGCCTACACTGCCCTCCTCTGAATGGAGGCCTTCTAGTTTCCCTGAGACGGACCGGCTTGGCTCTGACCCGGAAACTGTGTCGGAGCGGTCTGTCCACAGTTTATACTGAGGTGCCCTGGGGAGAAGCATGTGAAGCACAGTTTGTTCATCCTACAGTGCACTCTACTGTTGTGCTCCTTACTACCACAGACCTGACACTCATAAGTTTGTTTGTGAGGGTATTTACGGTACCCCTTGTGCACAGACTGAGTGTTGCTGGCTAATGCCATTTCTAACAGACTCAAGACTTTACCCATCGTGCTGCTCTCGGACCCTGAAGACAGCTGTTCTGGTTCAGAGGTACATACGAAGGTAGACGTATTTGGCTTATCGTCGGGATCAACCCTCCCCTGTGGTGACTGTCCAATCGCAGCAGCAGTGTGCTGCGACACCCTGCCCCGACTAACCTTATGTTCCTTTAAATATTCATCCAAGCGATCCTGCACTTCATGTGCTGTCCACTCACGAGAGGGCTTACTTTTGAACACTAGGGCCAGCTCCTTATCAGGGCAGTTGCGGATGAACATGAGAACTAGGTGTAGACTTAGGTCAGTCTTAGGCTCTCCCTTACTAGTAAGACACTGCTCCGTGATCTCTGCAGCTTTGTTAAGCCTAATCCAATAATCAAGGGGCCCCTCATTTGCATATGGTGTGACAGCATAAAAATCCGCTAACGGCAGGTCTGACTGAACAGTATCCCCAAAATGCTGCCTCAGAATGCTAAAAATAACATTCACATCGCTAACAGTTGAGTTGCTGCGTATCCAAACCTTGGTTACATCTCTTGCCCTCCCCATCAGTTTGTTCATAACTTCCTCCACTTGTTCAGACCCCCTACATGTTTTTTTCTTGAGGTATGTCCTCATCAGCTCCTCCCACTCAAATACAGAACACTTATCTGAACTGTCACCTCGAAAGTAAGGAGGGGCATTTACCTCAGAACGTAGTACAAGATTGATCTTGGAAGCATCAATCACAGTAGTACCACATTGGTCAAAATGAGAAACATGTGGAGCTTGATCAGGGGCAATTACAGGTGAAGGCACTGGAGCTGTGTTTTGCATCAAACTCATCCTAATGGATTCTCCTATCTCAGTACCAATGGCCTTGACCAGGTCGGCCAACTGACTGGAGGATGTGTCAATACCAGTATTGCTAATACTAACGGGTGGGGGGACAGCACTGCCCTACAAAGGAGAAAGCCAGTAACTCACCAGAGTGCAGAGCTGAGAAAAATGACTTTAAAGTTTTCTTGTCGTCCAGACAAAATAGTTGCAGGCAGATCATTAAATATGTGGCAATTCTTTGTTTTTTTAGTCAAGTTATTTATCCATATAAACATATTTAGCTAAATCTTGACCTTTGACCTTCATTTGGGAGTTACTGTATTCCTCCTTTGCATGCCTTACGAAAAAGCATGGGGTTATACCAAAGTGAAGGGCAGTAAGTCAAATTTTATCTCATCTTTTTAGTTTTAAAAAGCAGTATAATGAAAAATATAATAACATCCTTAGTCTGATGATGATATAAGATGAAATTGCACTTTTTACTGTTATTCATTACATTAATATTATTATATAATAACATTTGTTATCATATTTGTATGCAAGTATGTTTGTGATATTCCAAGTATCTTTTTAAATCAAATTATTTCAATTGTTTTTGGATATTTTTGAACATTTGAAGCAACTAATAATTATATTCTAATAAAATAATATCACACTGATTGCTTAATTTTAATGCTTCAGTTAAACAGTTAAATTCAGATAAGTGCCATTGATTGATATGATATGAGTAAAAGACAAATACATTTCAAATGAGTAACAGTTGAAATGTTTGTCACCTTTGTCACCAATGACAATCACAGTAACTTTGAGGCGCAAAAAATAGAGTGATGCAAAACAAAGGGCACGGGACAGTAACTCAATTTCAGCACAGCTAAACAAAAGAGGAGTACAGTAACTTGAGTTACAGTGATTGGCCTTGGTTTCACTAGGGCTTTTTTGAGTTACTGCAAATACGACCCCCTATTTTCTCCAAAACACAACACATTTGAGACAAGATATTTTTCCACATGACAAAGGACGTCTTTAATGTCACAAAAATGATAATAACTCATTTTTGACAAAAAATTAGTTACTGCCCTTCTCCTTTGTAGGGCAGAGCAGGGGACCTACCAGGGGTGAAAATCAAAGGTGGGGCATCAAATCCAGGGGAACCAACCAACCCACTCCTCCCTCTGCCAGAACGTTCAGGGCTTGAGAACACATGATTCCCTGGAGTAGACTGTGCAATTGGCGTATACATTAGAACACCTCTGCCCCTCCCAGCACTCATACTCCCAGTATTAGGTCCAGAGACCCCCCCGGCATAGAAAGTCTCCATAAAAGCAATACTTGACACTCAGAAAATAAAAATATATAATCAGTAAACAAAATCCCCAATAAAACTTCAACACCGATAGAGGTGTACTCTTCAAAGGATCCGAGTTCCCCAGAACCCCCTCGGCACAGCAGGAGAAGAACGGCGTGGCTCAGCAACAGCGGTGGTCGGCTTCTGCTAACCAGTCGACGGGTCACGGCACCAGTTTTGTAGCGGGGTTCACTCTGCGTTGTGTATAGTAATGAAGACACCACGACGACTGGATAGAGGTATATATCTGTATTGAGCAATAATGAAACATGGATCAGGAGGATGCAGCTTTCAGCAGGTCTGCATATTATGCTCAACAGCACCGTCTCTCTCAAAGTCCAATGCAGATTCCATTTTGGGCAACCTCACACAGTGAGTGTGACACCCACATTGTTACAAGACACCATTGTGCTTTTTCAGTCAAATAAATTATACAAAAACCATAGAAAATAAGATACAGAAAAGTGTGCAATGTTCCTTTAAATAAATAAAAATAAATAAAAACAAACACCCAACATACCTGTATTGAGCAATAATGAAACATGGATCAGGAGGATGCAGCTTTCAGCAGGTCTGCATATTATGCTCAACAGCACCTGTTAATCACCAGCAATACTATTCTCAATACATGACAGTGGTGGAAATCTTGTGAACTGTGCATCACTATAAAGACTAAGCAACGACAGGAAGGCTACAACAGTTCCTTTCATGTTTTCTAGAACTTTGATGCACAAGAATGAACAACAAGACATGGAAATTGCAGCACAAATCGTGAACTAATTACTGGCATTAACAATACCATCGATGGTAAGTAAAAAAGACTATATATATAGTAATTAACTAAAACAGTGACAAGACATAGGAATGCATACCGTCTCTCTCAAAGTCCAATGCAGATTGAGCGCAAATTGGCGGGTTGCGGAAGATCTGCACGCTATGGACTAGTCCATCTCGACCAACTCTTCCTTACATTCACTACTCAAGTGCTAAACGTGATGCACAAACTTGATCTACTTTGTAATGACTTCCGAAATATACATCTCGCCATCAACTGACGCAGTGTCCCGTAAATAATTAATATACAACCAGGAAGTCACCCATACAAATAAACAGAATGGTTTGGTCACTTTACCCTTTCACAATAAGAGTCTCCTGTATGCTTAACAGTGCAAATGAAAATAAAAGTCCAATCTAGCGTGACAACATCACACTGCTACAATTAGGCAAGTGGCAAAAACTATATCGAGTCATAAATCAGATTTTTCTCAAAATAAATGTGGAGGGGGGAAATCAGCCAATTGCGTTAGATAATTCCACTTGTTCCCAATGTCTATGACTATCGCCATTTTGCGTTGTACCAGCGCAGGAGAGAGTCTGGCTCCTCTTACTCTCACTCTGGTCTAGCGGGAAAGGATAGGCTCTGTTATCTTTACAACCATCCACCAAAAGTACCAAGCAGGCCTGTTTTATTGCACAATCCATATCTTTGTCAAAACCTGCCATTTTCAGCGTGTAGCTCGCTAGCTCACGTTGTTGTTTCACAGCGGCGGAGGCATTTGAGGGCGACACGCAGGGAGCGGAAAGGGATTTCCCTTCGCTCCGACTGAAATGGTCGGTGCCAATAGCAGAGCCCAGAGCAATTTAGAGAGAGAGTGGCGTCAGCGGAGGACCAGCACCAATGCGTGACTCATTAGCCAATGAACAGCCAGGAAGGGGGCTCGTGCTACTTTTGAATGCTAAAATAAAGCTGATAATGTACAATTTGATCAAAAATAAAAAAAACTTTCAGAGTACAACACAAACTGTCCATTTTGCTGCAACTCCACAGTGCTGATTAATCCAGGACCTTACTTCCTGGAACCCTTGAGAGTAAGAAACTGGTCTATTGGAGTGAATGGAGATGTCGGGACTCTTCTATATACACGGCTCTGGCAGGGCCTATCTATCTCCGCAGCCTGCTTCCAGTGAGACAGACTAGAGTCTGAGCCACCAAGTGGTTCGCATGTCCTATGAGGCAGCTACGGGCGGGCTGGTGTGTGACCCCAGAGAGAGCAAGCCCCGTGATAGACAGATGGTTCAACCAATCACCTGCCAGGTATTTTTTGGAAAGTACCTGCCCCTTGAAACGGTTTCTCGAGCGACTCGTTTCCGAGGTGGTTATGTGAAAACAAACCATCTGGCAGCATCAGGTTAATATTGGCACTCATTTCTAGAGAGAATCCTGAAACACATGAAACCGCATTGGACAACAGACTTTTTCTCTCTTGGTTTAAGAAAAACTAAGATTTGAAGGTGGAATATGAGAAATGAACGACTTCAATGATAGAATTGAATTGCAGAGGTAAGGATGTGTGATAATAATCTGGCTACTGCACAGAGGTAGTAGCACAGTGTTGTTGTAGCTTTAACTCTCTTCTTCCAGTCTGACCCTGAGCAACTCTCACACCAGGAGCGAGCAAGCACTGCAATGCAGCTTCTCCACCTGGTGAAATACGCCCAGCTGTCAGGGATGTGCTCACAGCTTCACAACACAACGTGCTGGCATGTGCAAAACACACGTCGATAAACACATGCAGATTATCCAATCACGTCAGATTATGCACATGTGTGCACACATGTTGGCAATACACTCACACACAGACAGTGACAAATACATTCTTCATTCATTCCATCTTGTCAAGCACTGAAAATTGTTATCTTATAACGGTCCCAGGAATACAACGGTATATAACGGCAATACCGTTAATTTGTCAAGCACTGAAAATTGGATTGACTGGTATTATGCACCAATACCTTGCCAATACAATTGGATTACACCTCTGATTCTGCTTTCATCCATTAATACACACACACGCACACACACACACACACACACACACACACACACACACACACACACACACACACACACACACACACACACACACACACGTTGCGAACACACACATGCACGCCCACACACTGCTCTGTCAGAATATATGCGATGTGTGCTTTGTGTCCTGCACTTCTGTTGGCCAATGGCCTTTGTTCATCTGCAGGCTCTGGTGACCGGTCGGTCGTGGGTAGCAGAATAATAAGTTGGTAATCTGTTTGCTGTGCGCCGGTGTCCAGTTCAATCTACGTTTTGTTTATGGCCATTGATCGCTCAATCTGGGACTCCCGACACGAGACCCAAGAGATGCTGAGAGATCAGCAGGAAACAGGAAGAGATATGTGGTGCGCCTGGGGCCGACCATCAGTCTGTTCGGGCGAAAACTTTGCAAGATTTAAAGATTGAAGCCATTTATAATTTAAATATAGTGCAACCTCTCTTATGGTAAAACAGCGGTGCATGTTGACCTTTTTGCTAACTATTCTGTTACCCGCTTTTTAAAATCAGCCGTTATTTATTGATCACAAGAGTGTCTTGCATATAAAAAAGTAGGCCTGAAACCCAAACTGACTCACTGGATTACATTGTGTATTCTTAATTCCCAGAGTGTAGTTAGTGTTCAAAAGGTGATCTATTCCAAGATGCAACTTTAAGAATAGAAAAATAGAACACAACAACCCCCTCTGGTATACATGTCCCCGGCAATACTTCAGTCTCTCCTAGCGTTTCTTCAGACACCATCATTGACCACATCTGAAAACAAAGACTTTGAAGATACTTTGTTAGATCTGTGGTTCAGGTTCAAGCGCACAGGTCAGAGCTGTTCAGGCAAAAGAGGAAATTGATTTTGCTCTGTAAGCTTCGACATTGATATATTTACAGGCGAAGAGCCAAGGTCATCCAGACACCACAGGCCCTTTTTGTACAGTACATCTGCATCAAAGGCAAATCTTCTCCAGACTCAAATGTTTATGACATCACAGGACACCTTACATCTAAATGTAGTGCAGAAACAATTCAGTGTACAGTATCAAGCTTTTGCAGATCTATTAGTACTATATTCTTATGAAAGCACCTTTATTTTTAAATGTTCACAATTCACATGTTGTAAAGGAATCTGAATTATATACTGTATACTAGCCATCTCGCTCGCTATGCGCGCCCAATTCCTAGGCTCGCCCGCTGCGCGGCCTCGCCCGCCATGCAGCTCGCATACGCAGCTCGGCTGTTGTATGTCTCCCTCTCTCTCTCCCTCATACTGACTGATACATACTGACTTTTAATATATCAGTCAGTATATAAAAGGGAGCTCAGGCTCTGTCTGTTTCTCTGTCCCCCTGATGATATCATCAGTGATGTCATAAATTCACTTTATATTTTTTTTACATTTACATGGACATTTATCTGTGTATACACACAGTATATAAATGCACAGTATATATATAGACTGATATATCAGTCAGTATATAAAAGGGAGCTCAGGCTCTGTCTGTTTATCTGTCCCCCTGATGACATCATCAGTGATGTCATAAATTCACTATACATTTCATTTTTACATTTATTTAAGTGGTGCCTAAATGTGAAGATGGCTTATCCATTAAGATCTGTCAAAACCCCCCATAGCTCCCCAGTAAGTCAAAGTGACTTCATACTAGCACCTTTTGCCAATTGGTTCTCTTTTGATAGATAGATAGATAGATAGATAGATAGATAGATAGATAGATAGATAGATAGATAGATAGATAGATAGATAGATAGATAGATAGATAGATAGATAGATAGATAGATGGTTAGATGGATGGATGGCTGGTGAATGTGCCACTTTCAGAGCCAGTGGGAGGCTTCAACATGTCAGACGAGCTGTAAATTAAACACATGCACTGAGGTTCAAATGATTTCTAGAATGGCCGATCTTTGGAATATCCTGTGGTTTTCAATATTGCACTAATGTACACCTGTATTGATGAATCATTTTAATATCTCTTATTAAAAGTTGGAAAGTTAAAGCAGCATTTGATCAGCTAGCTCCCTATTTCCTTAACCAAGATCTAATCAGAAGTGGTGGTTGGCCTCTCATCTTTCATTCTGCTCGCCTTCACTGGGGTTTAAAGGGTCTACAAACAAACAAACAAAACATATTGATTATCTCTCAGGAATCTGCAAAGAAAAAACCTCCTCAGTCCTAAAGGATTAACGCCACGCTTTTGCAAACCTCTATTGGCCACGTCCAGGGACAAGTCATCTCTACACCAATTTGGCCTTCAACAATGCAATCTGTCAATTTCCTATACAGTAGGTTCACTTTTCATCATTGTGACAGACACACACACACACACACACACAAAAAGATAAAATAACTGTGCCATAACAAACGCAACATCCACGTACATCTGAATGAGTGCCTGGCTGCCTATCAAACAGCACAGTCTCGATATGCTAGATTTTCTTGAAATATGTTCCTGTCAGACATTAGAAAATTGAGCTGAATGTTTTATGTTTTTTTGCTATGATGTGAGATCTTGTCATTTCCTGATCGACAAGAAAAAGTGCAAAAGTGTTCAAAGCAGTAAAGGCAGATGTTTTATTTAGACCGGACAACATTTTGCCAAAATGCACTTGTTTGATATCAAGCCTAGAAAACAGTCTTATCATACGTCTTCATTATTGAGACAGTCACAAATTGTGTTGATCTTGTTTTCTGTTATCTTTAGGATGTCATGATGACAAACGTACAAGTTTCCAGTAAGTTGATTTAATCAACACTTTTAATGAAGGCTTTTAGAAAAACCTTGCAGTGTGTAAGCCTCTAGGCAAACTCCATGAAACTCACACTCACAAAGAGGAGGTCGGACATTCCTGTCTGACCTCCTCCACCAACACACTCCATCTGTGTCATTAATCTGTTTCCCTTGGTTCCCCCCCGCTGCCCCCTCTCCTGTAAAGCGACCTTGGGTTTTTTGAAAGGCGCTATATCAATTCAAGTTATTATTATAATTTTTTTGTTATTTTAGGTAACTGCAAAAACCACAATGGAAAAAGCCTGAACAAAATAAATAACAGCTGCTGCGTCTGGACTCTTTTTCTCTCGCAGATTTTTCTCCCCAATTGTACTTGTACAAACCCCCCTTGCTGTCCCGGTCATTGCTCCACCCCCTCTGCTGATGGGTAGACTAGCACACGCTTCCTCCGATACATGTGCAGTCGCCAGACACTTTTTTTTCACCTGACAGCGAGGAGTTTCGCAGGCAGGACGTACAGCAGCACGTGGGGGGATCAGGCTATTCCCAGGGTTGTCCCGTCCCCCCCCCCCCCCGCGCCCCGAACAGGTGCCCCGACCGACCAGAGGCGGCACTAGTGCAGTGACCAAGACACATGCCCCACCCGCAGACACGGCCAATTGTGTCTGTAGGAACATCTGACCAAGCTGGAAGTACTGCTACCAGGAATCGAACCCAGGTCTTCGCGGTGGTAGGCGAGTGCTTTTACCTCTAACACTACCCAGACACACCCGTCCACTGGACTCTGAAATCCTTTTGACGTCTCTCTCTTGTCCCCGCTGAGTGGACCCAAATGCAGAGTTGAGGCTGGAGACAGTTGCAAGTGAACTTAAGAAAAACACCTCCCTGATTGACTTGGCAACGGTACAAAAAGATTAGAATGCAGGTAGAACTAGGCAAGACAAATTCAAGACGGAGCTACAAATTGAGGTCATAGCACTAGGCAAGAAAAACTCAAGACGGAGCCGCAAATGCAAACGCCACACGGCACTTAAATAGGCCACTGAGCAGGTGAAGCTAATGACTGAATGATAAACGGGCGAAAGCAATCGACACACTCCTCTGCACGAGCAGTTCATGCTGCTGCCCCCCAGAGGCCAGCAGATGCAGCAGCAGCAGCAGCAGCAGCAGCTCTAGCCGTTAATTCCCTTGGTAACTTTCAAGGAATCTGGTGGCTGGGGATCACAGACTCACACGATGAGATCAGAGCTATCTGAGAGGAATAGTACTGAGACTAGTACTACTAGGCTAGGCATGCGCTAGTATTGAATCTCGTCCAATCAATATCTTCAGAAGTTCCTACAGATAAAATAAAGATGTGTGATGGGCATTTCAAACAGAAATTGATTTCCATTTCATATCTGATGGAAATGTATTGCTAGATAGGGACCCCCGTACCCTTCGGATTTTTTTTCCAGAACCAAAAGCACAACATAAATCTAAAAATAGCTCTGTGACATTGGTTTTTGAACCAAGGAGAGGCTGGGAGTACGTAGTATTCTAAATTATTGGTCATGTTGGGGGTGTTGTGTTCAGTGTCCTTGAAACAGCCACAGCAGACACACTTCATCACAATACCCTCCCCCTATAGACCCTTTAGAAGAGACAGTCTGGCTGGAGAGACTAACAGGAAGTGTAAACACAATCGGAAGTGCCGATTGTGTTTACACTTCCTGTGACTCATAAACCTAGTCTGACTCATAATGTGAGTCAAACCAGGTTTGACCAGGTGAGTCAGACTAGTTTGAGCAGGTAAAACAGTTGGCGTTTTGAACAGGCAGTCGTGACACAATGGGTCAAGTGGGCGGGGCTACATAAGGGGAACCAAACCATCACCCTCCGCCCCCCCATCCCCCTCCCTCCTGTTATCTTCCTCCCCTCTGCTTCTCCATACAACCTTGCCCTGAACCGCCACTGTTATTTGTAACTGTTCCCTGTAACTGTTGCCTGTTACCTGTATCTGTTCCCTGTTGCTTGTCTTTTGTTTCTCTGTTAAGCGTCTTTGGGTCTTGAAAAGCGCTATATAAAATAAATGAATTATTATTATTATTAATAGCCCCCTCATCTTTTGCATGTACTGTAAGATACAGCCACAGACAATTAGCTTGATGACAGCACATTCATGAATTCTGCTTTACACGCTATGTCAGCTGTCGTTAAATGTTCACGTATTGCTCAAGATATAATTCCTTGAAACGGCTGTAATGTAATGTAACTGGATATGAACAGGGTGCACTGAGGTCTGTTCAAATTCATTTGGAAGCATTGTTTTTTTAGACAGGTATACTGATTATTATTATGCACCATCCCTTTCAAATGGCCGACCTGAATCCTACCGTGGTTTGCTACTGTAAGTCAGAGACAACATAACAGTTTCACTCTCACTTCTCAGCTCCCACCATTACTTTCCACTCGAGTTATAGTGCGACTGAAAGCTGGCTACATTGAAATCGTACAGCCTTCATTCAAATCTCATTTTCAAATCTGACATTTGATATTTAAGTTATTATAGAGGCTACCGCAATACCCTGCGTGCGCACACACACACACACACACGCACACACACACACACACAGCGCGTATCCCTGGTACAGACAACACAGAAGACAATTCCATTTACAACTGTAGCACTCTCTGTCTTACCATACCTTCTAATGTGCTCATTAGTGTTCTTGTGCTGAGCCTTCTCCCCCCAGGAGAGGCTGTGGTTGGACGAGCAGAGAGCTGCCTGTGTTTACTGCAACACATCAAAGAAGAAGGCCTTCTCACTACGTAAAGGCAGAGTCCTCGGAGAGCGGGCTGATTGCTTACCCATCATGCACCACTGCCTTTTGGACAGAACCATATTCAGAGAAATACACGGTGCAGTAAGTATGGACGCCACATTCAGGCAGTGACAATGCCATCTGTCACAGCGCCGTGTAAATGACGGGAACCTGGCATCACTTCTCCCAAGCAATTGAACATACGCTTCAAATAATCAACGACTGCAGCAGGAACGGGCTTTTGAGATTAAGGATAATGGCGCAGCAATGGTTAATAACCGCAATCCTTCCAGCGTTTGCAATACATTGATTAAATAATAAATTAAGGAGCTGCCGTAGTTTTGGTTTTCCATTGGGCGCGGTGATGCATGCACTATAAAAGCTGGCACTTCTGGTTGACGTACTTTTAAGACAACAACAATTGAATGGTGTCAAACACGGAATGTGTTAGGCTTGCTGCAAACTAGAAAGTCTTACCACATCGTCAGCGCATACAATGAGCTTTTCATGTGCAGCAAACCTTCGTCTCCTGTGGAACATGCTTCTCCTCGATTTCGCCAGCACCGATCGAAGCCCAAGCATGGGCAGGGGTGCCTTCACTTTATTATTATTATTTTTTAAATTGCATTACTGAACTTGGATGAACGGTGACACATTGTCAAACAGCTGCTGCTTCATAGAGTTGTGCGGGCGGTGCAATGTATGGAGATCCAACCCGTTCTCACTCGTAGCATATTGACGCTTTGTCCCGTCCCTTGTGTGTCGCTTGTTACTAACATGGTACCCTTGAGCGACACATGAAACGACTTGGGCTTTCCGACTAAACTCAATGTAAACCCATGGAAGTCATCTTTGACGCTTATGGCAACTGCTCCCCCATTAGCCTAACTGCTCCCCCATTAGTCAACTGCTCCCCCATTAGGGTCTGGAGGAGCTAACCTCTCCCAGACCCTAACCCTAAACCTAACCTCTCCCACCCCCCATGCCTAAACCTAACCTCCCCCAGACCCTAACCCTAACCTCTCCCACCCCACACGCCTAAACCTAACCTCCCCCAGACCCTAACCCTAACCTCTCCCACCCCCCACGCCTAAACCTAACCTCCCCCAGACCCTAACCCTAACCTCTCCCACCCCCCATGCCTAAACCTAACCTCCCCCAGACCCTAACCCTAACCCTAACCCACCCCCCATGCCTAAACCTAACCTCCCCCAGACCCTAACCCTAAACCTAACCTCTCCCACCCCCCACGCCTAAACCTAACCTCCCCCGCAGACCCTAATGGGGGAGCAGTTGACTAATGGGGGAGCAGTTGCCATAAGCGTCAAAGATGACTTCCATGGGTTTGCATTGAGTTTAGTCGGAAAGCCCAAGTCGTTTCATGTGTCGCTCAAGGGTACCATGTTAGTAACAAGCGACGCACAAGGGACGGGACAAAGCGTCAATATGCTACGTGCTCGGAGTGAGAACGGGTTGGGAGATCACATAACATGGTCACTATGTATAAAGAAACCACGTGGCATAACCTTGTGAGTTATGTTTGTTAAACGTCCTTCTCTCTGTCTCTCTCACTCACACACACACACACACACGCGCGCGCATACTCAATGTCTTCCATGATCATGCAGATGACAACCAGCCTTGGGAGAGCGTGCGTCCTTGACAGGACACAGACAGATAGCCGTTGACCTGAGGGACAGTTGACATGACACAGACAGATAGCCGTTGACCTGAGGGACAGTTGCTTAAAGGTGACAGTCACTGCCTGTAAGCAGGGTTAAAGAGCTCATGGCCTTGGTCCGTATGACAACCCGGATGATGGGCACTTGTCGTGACATTTGTCACAGACACTCTAGTAGCTGTGCTAGCCTGTCCTTCACTCCCATCCCCAAAGGTGGTGGCCTTAAAGCGCCATGCTGTGTACATGTATACATCAATTGTATACATATTTCTGCATAATATTTACTGTAACCAAGCAAGTTGACAAGGGACATTCGTATTTCCCCGCTTTGGGGCGAGCAGTTGCAGAGATTTTTGACTCGAAGATGGAAGATGTGCTTAGTTTTTTAACGTTTTTCATCCCAGAGTGGGATCAAGAAAGCCTGATCTTATTGTTTACTAAGGGTACCGAGTTCACTCGTAAAGCTTCTGGATGATCACTAGATGGACTGGCTAGAGCTTCAGTTTGGTGATCAATGTGATACGCCTACTCAACGAAAGACATTCCCCCTCATCAAACCTTCAAGGAACAGCCCACACTCCAAAATGAAAAATTCTCTCATTATCCCCTCACCACCCACATGCCGGTCGAAACTCAATTGAAGTTGGTAGGACCACCAGAGGGGTTAGCTCCCACAGTTCACCACCAGGGGGCATTAGCTCCCACAGTTCACCACCAGGGGGCGTTAGCTCCCGCAGTTCACCACCAGGGGGGTTAGCTCCCGCAGTTCACCACCAGGGGGGTTAGCTCCCACAGTTCACCACCAGGGGGGTTAGCTCCCACAGTTCACCACCAGGGGGGTTAGCTCCCGCAGTTTATCTCAGCCTGCTCTCATCTCACCAAGTCCACACGGCTCATAGTGCGTGCGCTGTGGCTCGCTCCCCGTGCTATGCGCACTGCATGTTACCTGCCCTGTTGGAGGTGCAAGGTGTCAGTGCTGGCGCGCGCTCCGTCGCAGACACGCGCTCTGTCGCAGACCCCCTGCGACGTCCAGGACAATTGACTGTTTGGCGTTTTCATCCAAAGCGACGTGCTTTGGATAAAAGCGTCTGCCAAATGGGAAATTGTAAATTGAATAGATGAAGAGGAGCTGGTACAAACTTCAATGGCGTTTTGACTGATAGGGGCTGAGTAGATAAAAAAAAACTGACTGACAAAATAATCCAGTCACACACTCTCCCTTCTTTGTTTTTGTGCAAACGTTTGGCGCTATCTTGGCTTCATGATCTGAGATAGCCGGAGACGTTTGGAGGATATGCAAATAGGCAGAGAAGCAGAAGAGGAGTGTGTGCGACTGGACCGGGAGTGATCCTTCTTGTTGTTGTGCATCACTCCACAGAAGCTAGAGGTGACATCAGGTGGCTTTTACTTCAATCATAGAGCAACACAAGAGAAGTGCATCTCAAAAACATGTTCTCTTTGGAACCTTGGAGATCCTGAGCCCTGTACTACGAAGCTAGTTTAACAGATCCGCGATAAGTCCCTTTGATCTGGTTTGACTGAACAGGATCAAAGCTATCTAGTTTAAGGATACTACGACGCTGGTTTTGTAGTCGATAACTGAAGCTGGGATCTGCCTGTGCACGCGCACGTTTTTCGCTCGTGCACAGGCGCGCGTCCACGCGAAAGAGGTGCGCTAGCCAATCACATTATGAACAGCTGAGTTGATCCATGCCCACACCCATTTCCACACCCATTTCCACACCCATTTCCTCATTGAATGAAAAAGCGCAGCCACAGTGGGATCAGAGATTTTAGCGGATATTTAATGTAACCTATGGCAGAATGAAAATCCGCGTTGGATATAGTTGGGGGAAGGACTGTCTAAAGCTGCCGCTTGTATTCACATCAGTCATTTGATTTACTTTGATCAGCGATTTCTGTCTCCTACAGCTTTGTGCGAGTGTAAATGTACATTAAATGTGTAATCTCAGTCTATAAATTTCCACAATCTGTAAGCCTATTTAGACCATAGATTTAGAAAGCATGCTCAATGAATAATGATCTCTATCACTCATTATGTGTGTGTGGTTGCACTGATCGAATAATTCATATATAGGCTATAATAATGATATCCTAATATAAAAGAGAAAACTGCTGGACTGAATTGAGACGATGCGGGCATACTGTTCATTGATAAAAACTAGCCTATTTTTGCTCATATATTGGCATACAGCCTACAGGACACAGTTCCAGCTGAAACATGCAAGAAGCCTGCATATTTAGTATTGGGGCTATCCCATATTTATCCCATATCTATATTGTATGTAGGCTATAGGCTTTTCTGGCATGTAGGAGAATATCACCCTCACTCCATTTGAGGCTCCGTTTAGCCTATGATATGCGCTGCGGTGATTAATAGTGATCATATTTCTCCACGCATAGTTGAGCTGTTAAGACATAAAGTGGTAAGTAGGCTTAATTTAATTATGTAGCCTACAGAGCCACAAATGTTTTTCTTGTTATATTCTCAGTTGACTGCAATCTATTTTTCATATGGCGATCTTATATGAACGGTGAGTGACTCCAGAGAGCCGATTATATGGGTCTGTCATGGATTTTGATCTTATCCTCTGAAGCTAACCTGGTCGCGACCAGGTTAGCTTTGCAGCGTCAGTTGCCATGGTGATTGAAAGTTAACTTGCTTTGTAGTATGGCTAAACCAGGTTTAAACTCAAACTTACTCGGATAAGGCATTAAACTAGCTTCGTAGTACAGGCTACTGGAATCTGTAATCTATACTTATATGTCAGCAACGTCTCCAGCTCTTCTGACCACTGTATTCATCTTATGTAGCCCCGCCCACTTGACCCAGTTGTGTTATGACTTCCTGTTCAAAACGCCACATCTGTTTTACCTGCTCACTAGTACTGTACTGTCACAGGAAGTGTCAACACAATAGGAAGTAACTGGCTATAGACAAAGACTAACTACTACAACTCCAAAACAACACGCTATCAACACAGTGGGGTGCTAGATGGGTTAATTCTGAAATTAATTAATTAGAGTTATAATTGCTAGGTCCCCAGAGGCTATTGAGAATAATTTGCCTCCTCCCTTATTCTTTTTCTGACTCACGGCTGATACTAAAACTATCACGCTCATAAAAGGTCAAATGCAGATAACTATAGTGGCACTGGTACAGTATTGTACAAGAGGGACCAGTGGTTCTTCTTCTGGCCCTCAGATCCTAGTCCACTCTTCAAGCTGCAACAGTCATTGTTGGAGATAGACCTGCTGAATGTTGGGAATGCCACTTTCAAAACCTGCTCTGTCACAGTGACGTGCTTTAATGCCAAACTCTCCATGACATAAAGAGCAAGCAACAGAGTATATGACCAGCGACTGAAGAGACGGATTTGGAAATATCCAAAATGTATTTTTGATGAGTAAGGTAGTTTCAGCTCTTTTGCCACAGCGATGACACCCTGGAGACACAAACTAAAACATACGGAGGTTTTGCTCAACACATACCTGCAGTGTTGCTGGAGGCTGTATACTGTGCAATTAATCATTCACGATTGTTTACAAATGGGACACAATGCGACATGTAAAACTCATGAAACATGGCATGCATCTACAGACACACACACACACACACACACACACACTCGCACAATGTGTGCAGGCAGGCATGAACGTGCCGTGACCAGAGATGCACACCTCAGTGCACAGACATGCATGCATGAGCTTTGGGACTTCTCCTACAATTGGCAAATGACATACAGTATGTGTAAGGTCGATGTATCTACATAAAACATAAGGTAAACTTCCATGTGAAAACCTGGACGTTAGAGGAAAGTGTTGCTTGTAGCTACAGTATGCTATGCTTCAGACAAGGTTAGAGGAAAGTGTTGCTTGTAGCTATGCCTCAGACAAGGTTAGAGGAAAGTGTTGGTTGGAGCTATATGCCTTAGACAAGGTTAGAGGAAAGTGTTGGTTGTAGCTATATGCCTCAGACAAGGTTAGAGGAAAGTGTTGGTTGTAGCTACAGTATGCCTGAGACAAGGTTAGAGGAAAGTGTTGGTTGTAGCTATATGCCTTAGACAAGGTTAGAGGAAAGTGTTGGTTGTGGCTATATGCCTCAGACAAGGTTAGAGGAAAGTGTTGGTTGTGGCTATATGCCTTAGACAAGGTTAGAGGAAAGTGTTGGTTGTGGCTATATGCCTCAGACAAGGTTAGAGGAAAGTGTTGGTTGTAGCTATATGCCTTAGACAAGGTTAGAGGAAAGTGTTGGTTGTGGCTATATGCCTTAGACAAGGTTAGAGGAAAGTGTTGGTTGTGGCTATATGCCTTAGACAAGGTTAGAGGAAAGTGTTGGTTGTAGCTACAGTATGCCTGAGACAAGGTTAGAGGAAAGTGTTGGTTGTAGCTATATGCCTTAGACAAGGTTAGAGGAAAGTGTTGGTTGTAGCTACAGTATGCCTCAGACAAGGTTAGAGGAAAGTGTTGGTTGTAGCTATATGCCTCAGACAAGGTTAGAGGAAAGTGTTGGTTGTAGCTACAGTAGGCCTCAGACAAGGTTAGAGGAAAGTGTTGGTTGTAGCTATATGCCTCAGACAAGGTTAGAGGAAAGTGTTGGTTGTGGCTATATGCCTCAGACAAGGTTAGAGGAAAGTGTTGGTTGTAGCTACAGTAGGCCTCAGACAAGGTTAGAGGAAAGTGTTGGTTGTAGCTACAGTATGCCTCAGACAAGGTTAGAGGAAAGTGTTGGTTGTAGCTATATGCCTCAGACAAGGTTAGAGGAAAGTGTTGGTTGTAGCTATATGCCTCAGACAAGGTTAGAGGAAAGTGTTGGTTGTAGCTATATGCCTCAGACAAGGTTAGAGGAAAGTGTTGGTTGTAGCTATATGCCTTAGACAAGGTTAGAGGAAAGTGTTGGTTGTAGCTATATGCCTCAGACAAGGTTAGAGGAAAGTGTTGGTTGTAGCTATATGCCTCAGACAAGGTTAGAGGAAAGTGTTGGTTGTAGCTACAGTATGCCTCAGACAAGGTTAGAGGAAAGTGTTGGTTGTAGCTATATGCCTCAGACAAGGTTAGAGGAAAGTGTTGGTTGTAGCTATATGCCTGAGACAAGGTTAGAGGAAAGTGTTGGTTGTAGCTATATGCCTCAGACAAGGTTAGAGGAAAGTGTTGGTTGTAGCTATATGCCTCAGACAAGGTTAGAGGAAAGTGTTGGTTGTAGCTATATGCCTCAGACAAGGTTAGAGGAAAGTGTTGGTTGTAGCTATATGCCTCAGACAAGGTTAGAGGAAAGTGTTGGTTGTAGCTATATGCCTCAGACAAGGTTAGAGGAAAGTGTTGGTTGTAGCTATATGCCTCAGACAAGGTTAGAGGAAAGTGTTGGTTGTAGCTATATGCCTCAGACAAGGTTAGAGGAAAGTGTTGGTTGTAGCTATATGCCTCAGACAAGGTTAGAGGAAAGTGTTGGTTGTAGCTATATGCCTTAGACAAGGTTAGAGGAAAGTGTTGGTTGTAGCTATATGCCTCAGACAAGGTTAGAGGAAAGTGTTGGTTGTACCTATATGCCTCAGACAAGGTTAGAGGAAAGTGTTGGTTGTAGCTACAGTATGCCTCAGACAAGGTTAGAGGAAAGTGTTGGTTGTACTGTAGCTATATGCCTCAGACAAGGTTAGAGGAAAGTGTTGGTTGTAGCTATATGCCTCAGACAAGGTTAGAGGAAAGTGTTGGTTGTAGCTATATGCCTCAGACAAGGTTAGAGGAAAGTGTTGGTTGTAGCTATATGCCTCAGACAAGGTTAGAGGAAAGTGTTGGTTGTAGCTATATGCCTGAGACAAGGTTAGAGGAAAGTGTTGGTTGTAGCTATATGCCTCAGACAAGGTTAGAGGAAAGTGTTGGTTGTAGCTATATGCCTCAGACAAGGTTAGAGGAAAGTGTTGGTTGTAGCTATATGCCTCAGACAAGGTTAGAGGAAAGTGTTGGTTGTAGCTATATGCCTCAGACAAGGTTAGAGGAAAGTGTTGGTTGTAGCTATATGCCTCAGACAAGGTTAGAGGAAAGTGTTGGTTGTAGCTATATGCCTCAGACAAGGTTAGAGGAAAGTGTTGGTTGTAGCTATATGCCTGAGACAAGGTTAGAGGAAAGTGTTGGTTGTAGCTATATGCCTCAGACAAGGTTAGAGGAAAGTGTTGGTTGTAGCTACAGTATGCCTCAGACAAAGTTAGAGGAAAGTGTTGGTTGTAGCTATATGCCTCAGACAAGGTTAGAGGAAAGTGTTGGTTGTAGCTATATGCCTCAGACAAGGTTAGAGGAAAGTGTTGGTTGTAGCTATATGCCTCAGACAAGGTTAGAGGAAAGTGTTGGTTGTAGCTATATGCCTGAGACAAGGTTAGAGGAAAGTGTTGGTTGTAGCTATATGCCTGAGACAAGGTTAGAGGAAAGTGTTGGTTGTAGCTATATGCCTCAGACAAGGTTAGAGGAAAGTGTTGGTTGTAGCTATATGCCTCAGACAAGGTTAGAGGAAAGTGTTGGTTGTAGCTATATGCCTCAGACAAGGTTAGAGGAAAGTGTTGGTTGTAGCTATATGCCTCAGACAAGGTTAGAGGAAAGTGTTGGTTGTAGCTATATGCCTCAGACAAGGTTAGAGGAAAGTGTTGGTTGTAGCTACTGTATATGCCTCAGACAAGGTTAGAGGAAAGTGTTGGTTGTAGCTACAGTATGCCTCAGACAAGGTTAGAGGAAAGTGTTGGTTGTAGCTATATGCCTCAGACAAGGTTAGAGGAGTGTTGGTTGTGGCTATATGCCTCAGCCAAGGTTAGAGGAAAGTGTTGGTTGTAGCTACAGTAGGCCTCAGACAAGGTTAGAGGAAAGTGTTGGTTGTAGCTACAGTATGCCTCAGACAAGGTTAGAGGAAAGTGTTGGTTGTGGCTATATGCCTCAGACAAGGTTAGAGGAAAGTGTTGGTTGTAGCTACAGTAGGCCTCAGACAAGGTTAGAGGAAAGTGTTGGTTGGAGCTATATGCCTCAGACAAGGTTAGAGGAAAGTGTTCGTTGGAGCTATATGCCTTAGACAAGGTTAGGAAGATAACCCTCAAAATGTAATCCACTCCAAAGTAGTAACATAATCCACACCAATTCAGGGATATAATTTAATCACTTTCACTTACTTTTAGATTTTGTCTCCAAAATATCGACTGAAGTTACAAAGAATGTTCCCCCCCTGGAATTTGCAGATTTAATTGCCATCTGTAAGTATAATAGCTTCATTATTATTCCTCATTAATTAACAGGATAGATCAGTAGGCTACTTCAAGATGTTTGTGCCTATGTTCTCACAATCTAAATCCCTTCTTCCATTCATGTTTCTAGTAATGTGACAAGTAACCACTTGTATACAAAGTAAAGTTGACGCGTGTTCAATTTCACATCACTGATGCTGTCACAATGTCTATGACACCACTGATGATGTCACAATGTCTAGCTTTATTCTCCTCTCCAACAAACAAAATGTGTCGACCAAGAAGGGCTCTTTGTCAGGTGACAGACATTTCCTTTCGTTACTTTCAACGTGGGCAAGACGAGGTGTTTTGGGGTGAGTCAGTCATTCAGTCATAGATGGAAACCCTCAACTGATGTCATCGGTGATGTCACTCGAGCCACTGTGATGTCATCAGTGATGTCACTCGATCCACTCTGATGTCATCGGTGATGTCACTCGAGTGCTGCCTACACACTAGAGGATTTTCAAATCTTAACCGATTTTAAAAACATGAGAGACCACAGACATAAGGACAATTTCATCAGATTTTAACATTAAAATCGCCTGAACGCACACACTAGACGATTCGGCCAGACTGCGAGACCACACACCAGCCGTTTGAAGTACCGACTCACAGCGATTCCAGCAACTAGACTGTAGGCTGTTTATATCCCACAAAACTGCAATTTTTTCCCACAGACAACAGCAGATGGCTCTCCAAACATGCACCGAGCGGCGGGTCCACTACAAGCAGGCGGACACCCTCGCAAAATGAGCTAAAACAACGTCCTGTCTGAGAGCTCATATTACAGCATATCCGCTCCCTTGAAGCAAACAAACCGCTCCGCTCGGCACATGTTTGGAGAGCCATCCGCCGCTGTCCACCCTGTTTGAAGCTGCTGTGAGGATGCTGGGGAGAGAGGAGCTACATGGCACTGCTGTTGCTCGTTTGTTGTGAGCGCTGCATTAACATCCGGGTATGACGCGTCGACGCGTCCCGGTCTGCTCGCTCTCATTGGCTATTGCGGGTTCCGTCGGGAGACAGCCATCGTAAATATCAAACATGTTCGATATGCCCGATTCAAGATCGGGCAGGATCCGATTCAATCAATAATTTATTGACACCAGACACTTGACAATTATTTTGACAAAAAATCGGTTGAGACTAGCCTCGAATCGGGCCACGCACCCCCGAGGGGAATCGGGCATTAAATCGGGCCTTTTATCCTCTAGTGTGTGGGAAGCATAATATGATTTATGACATGACTGATGATGTCTCAATGACATCACTGAAAATGTCACAAAGTCTATGACATCACTGATGATTTCACAATGAGCAATTGTTCTCCGCGGAACCGGGCCGCCTAATGTCAACTTATTTACAATGCTAACAATCCATTCATCAAAGACAATGTACAGTATTTGGCTGGCCTATCAATATGCATGTAATTGTTACCCCACTGGTCCATCCCTCTGATACCACACTTACTGCTGTCTTGGCAGTGCCTGTCTCTCCATATGCCTTTTTATGTAAGGCTATATTTAAAGAGATGCTATGAAAATGTAATCCCGGGAGTTGGGGAGGAATTCTGCTTTGCCAGCAGAAAGTGACAGTGAGACTGAGAGGTGCAGGTTTATGAGCACCTAATTGCTTCTTCGTTTACTTCTCGTCTTCACTGAAACGGTGGTCCAACCTAAAAACACAAGCAAATGAATTGAGATGATGATGATGATGATCAATGCTGTGATCATAGCACAGTTGCGTTAAAGCACTTGGCAGTGGAAAACCATCATTCTAAATTTGTTTTTTATTTTCCTTCCATGGGTATATTTACTATGGTCCTTCTCCATGCCTGACAAACTATTTGAATTGGAAATGACTCAAAATGCTTTTTTATGCAGCCTTCATCGCTGTAGATGCAGTTTTGCCGTATGCAAGCAGATCAAACAGCAATGAAAAAAAGGAAGAAGGAGAAATTTGGAACCCTGATTTCCATCAGCCACACTGTGTAAAAACCAAGGCAGATTGAAACAGTCCTTTTGATGGCCTGCTTATTGCTGCTCAGGCATATGGATCTGTCTCTGTCTCAATCTCTCTGTCTCCCTCTGGCTCTTTGGATCATCCAAAAGGCGGCAGGCAATAGCTCACACCTGAGAGGAGAACAGGAGAGGAGGGGAGGGAACTTGACGACAAACAACGAGCGCCATTGGAGAACTCATCTTAAAGGCATAGCGCTCTGTATCTCTTGTCTCGCCGCTCACCTGCCACTCTCTGTCTTTCTGATAGGGACTCTTGTGGAACATGCAGGATCAACATGCCGCCCCCATCTCAGCAGGAGTGGGAGTATGGGAAGAAGCAGAATTGATTCAGCTAGGTGGACCTTCCTGTCAGTGCGCTTGATTAAAATTCCTGGGACCCAGAAAGCAGGGTGTGATGAACGACGAGCAGGTGGTGTGGGCTTTAATATGCATGAGTGGACTGCTCCTGCATCTGCAGATTGGCAGTCACCGAGCTCGCCTGTCCACTCCCTTGGCAGCTCTCTCGGCATATGGTGCTACTGAGGGGCATACATGAAGATGGCAGGGGGGGGCTGGTCTTAGCACCCACTGGCACAATTATCTTTTGTGTCTCCTGAGACCCAGTATGGGCTGCTCGTCTCTTTTTGGCGGTTTTGGTCTGCTCAATTTGTCGGTTGAAGGTAGACCACAGCATTTTCTTTTTTACATTGTCTATTTTATTGGTTTTATTCTAACAGCAGGGAACATCAGGATGGAGAAGGATTAGAGTAGAGGAGCCGATGTAAAAACTGACTAGAGACGGGTTTGGGACTTGGACTTACTGGGGGGCAGATGTGATTAGCCTCTACACAGCTGTCTCGCCGAGTGATTCTTTTGATATGAAAAAGCAAGCACAGCCCCAAACTCATACACAGCCCCATACTCATACACAGCCCAGACTCTGGCTTTTGGAGGAAGGAAGTGTGAGCTTAGTTGGCTACCTTGCACTGTATCTGACACAAAAATGGAGCTTCTAAAGGACTTTGGCTATGTAAGCAATTTGGGAGTCTGCTGTGTAGGCTCAGATTTACAGTACATGCAGAGTGCTGTCCAGAGCTGTATGGAGCAGCATAGAGGACGCCAACTGCCATAAAACACCACAGAAGAAGAAGAAGAAGAAGAAGAAGAAGAAGAAGAAGAAGAAGAAGAAGAAGAAGAAGAAGAAGAAGAAGAAGAAGAAGAAGAAGAAGAAGAAGGATTCATGCTTGTTTATTTGTTTACATTATACTAATCTAAATCTGGCACATGGAATTAACTATGCAATGTAAATCTCTTTAAGTAAATAGAGTTCATGTTTAAATAAACCCGCTGAGCATCATTCAGAGGAAAATCTTTAAACCCAATGAATATTCTAATTGGATTACATAGATGAAAACAATTAAGAATCATTCAAATCTATGAACAAAATACAGCAAACTCGCGTGGGAAAACTCACTAGGGAACACAGATGAATCCCTATTATAAATCCCACAAAGTGTGCATCATCCCGTGGACACAATGCAAAGCCCTGATTTCCATGACGCTTTAGATGAGTTGACCCCCGTTAGCCCAGTCCTCTCAATGCAGCTGTCAGTATCCACTGTCTGCCATCACACACAAAACAGTCACAGCACATTCGCCCTGGTTTATCATCCAAACACTGCACAAAAAAGTCACAGGTAGACACACACGCACGCACGCACACACGCACACGCGCACACACATGCACGCACTCACGCACACACACGGGCACGCACACACACGGGCACACACACACACACGCACGCACACATGCACAACACACACACACACACACACATACACACACACACACACACACGCTCTCTCTTTGGAGCAGTGGGAGCAGGATTACATGGCTTGCACACTGCTCACTTCCAGCAGAAAGACAGAGTGTGATCCAATCACGGTGACACTCGCAGCAACAAGCTAAAGGTTGTCGTGGCGTGGCCTCCCTCAGGAGGAGTCACCTGTATCACGTGACAGGAAGGAGGCGTGGCCTCCCTCAGGAGGAGTGGCCTCCCTCAGGAGGAGTGGCCTCCCTCAGGAGGAGTCACCTGTATCACGTGACTCCTCCCTCAGGAGGAGTCACCTGTATCACGTGACAGGAAGGAGGCGTGGCCTCCCTCAGGAGGAGTCACCTGTATCACGTGACAGGAAGGAGAAGACACCCACATAACAACTGCTACAATTTAAAATGGATTCAGCAACTAAAGAAAGTGTCGCTGTAATGTTTGAATCCTGTAGGTGGGCAGGGAGTTCGGCCGACGAGCTTGTGAGTGAGGGCTGTACGCGTACTTTATTAACACATTCACTGCCAGACGTTTTTTTTTTTACTGTAGTTAGCTTCTGCCAGAGGGTTTTTTTGAGGATTCTGGCTCATCTTTCAAGACCCGAGGATTCTTTTCTGCTAAGATTTTGTGAACACACAATATCTCAAAAGAACTAATAGAATGTGTGCTTTCTCTGTCTAAAAGAGTTAGTTTGTAGAGTTAGTAGTTATGTAAGCATTAGCAGTTGAATACAGCATGGTTTCAGCGTCAGAAAAATTATTCAGAGATAAACGGCTTTTTGTGAAATTCGATAGAACAGTCACTTTAACCATTCATTTTTGGCATCAGTAAGAGTCAGACATCTAAACAATAGTTTTGAACAGTAATTTCCTCCATAACAGCAGGAAACCCCCCTCTGCTTCCAACTCCTCCCTCCGTGTGTGTTCTCCTCCTGCCTCCCTGGCTCTCCAGCGGGCGTGTCACAACGAAGTTGCTGCTGCCTGGCCGCTGCCTGTTTGCGCGGCCGCTGTTTGAGGAAGTCTGGGTGGACTCGCTCGTTTCGTGGAGTTTTGGTTGAGAGCTTTGATGCGATTCTGGTCATATTTATGCTGCGTGTTTCAAAGTGTGCATCCAATCTATTCTTGGAACCCCCCACCGTTGCCACCGCTGTGCATCAGCGCGAAAGTGAAAGCGTTTTCGCCATCAATTTTACAGTGTGAGAAGGGCTTCCTCGCGCTTTTCCCTCCAGTTTTGGGTCGCCTCTTTCTACTGTGGAGAGACATGTCGACACTCAGTGGGTCGGTAAAATAGATTATACACATTCAATACCTCCAATTCTGGTGTAGGAGACGTAAAAGGGTTAGATCAACGTCCCACCGTCAAAAAAAAAAAATCGATTCTGAAAACGTGTTAACACGTCGTTGGCAGTCAACAGCTGGATTCTGAAAACGTGTTAACACGTCTTTGGCAGTGAACGTGTTAAAGGATAATTTCGGGGGGGGGGGGGATAATAGGGTTTATGGACCCTATTATCCACACTGTATGTGTCTAAGGGACTCATTGTGACATAATTTTTTCAAATTGGTTGAATACTCACCGAGATAGCCTTGTTTACAGCTCGTCAAACAACTACCAGTGTAACCCAGTCGGGCAATTGCGCACCGTCATTCCACGGTCGTTTGCTTGTTTTGCTGCTGGGAGACTCAAACTGTCATTATAGTGTCTGGCAACATGGAAATGACTCTATACATGAATATTATTCTCCGGGCTTTACTGTCGGACAGAGAAAATGTGCGTATGAACTAGGGCTGCTCGATAAATCGATTTTGAATCGTAAGCGAATTAATTAGTTAGGACGATGTTAAAAACATGAAAATCGTAAAATCGATTTACACTTTAACTAGGGTAATTACGTTACGGCGGGGCGGCTCTCTGTCATGTACGCGTGCTGCTACTCGTCCCTTCTCCACACTGTAAAGTCCCTCTGGAGGCTGTGACTACAGGCTACTAAAGACAGCAGCAATGAACTTATTTCAACCCCTCTAAAAAGCACAGAGTTTGAGCACTGAGCAGCGTGTTGCACTGCGGGCTGTGCAAGATAACGATTACCACAACACACACACGCGCGCACATGGACAAAGACGTTATCACCGGATGCTGAAATGTTGCCTTTATGGTTCACATAACACGTGAGGCCACAGAGTAACGTTAACAGGACTCACCTCCAAAAGAGCACCGAGTGCTCAATCAAATCCACCAGTGTCAAGTGACTGCAGGTTAGCAAGCAACAGCCAGGAAGTTAGGCATAGCAAGTTAGGCTAAAACAGGAAGTTGGGTTGTTCTGCCTTCAGAGTAAAGCGTAATTTGTCACTTATGAAAAGAATAGAGAGAAAAAGAGCTCTGCAAGGCAACAAAATATTTAGAGAAGTATAATAGTATAAAAAAAATCTAAATCGAAAATCGAGTTTTGAGAGAAAAAATCGTCAATTTAATTTTTAGGCAAAATCAAACAGCCCTAGTATGAACAGGCGAGGAGAGAGAGAGGAGAGGAGCAGAATTGTCTCCAGCACAGCGCTGATGATGAGAGAGGGGAAATCCTCTGTGTTGACACAGCGCGAGCTTCCCTGTATTGCTGGTTGCCCCTCTGCCTCTGTCTGCTCCTCTTGGAAGCACTGGTCTTTATATAGACAAGTTTCCTGGGCACTTCTGGTTTGCTTCCGGACTCGGCCGCGATCGTGTCAGTCGCTTCCGGTGTTTGTGAATACGGAGAAGCGTAACGTACTACCGTAGTAGCCATAGCGACCGCCGAAAAAATGCAAACTTGGGATCATTCTGCGAGTCTCCTATCTAATGAAAGAGTGTCTATACCACACCCGTTGACAGTGGACACATGGGAAGATAATATGTGTAAATGGCCGAACGTAACTACAGGCAGGATTATAGCGTATTTTGAGGAATCAATGGCGGTGGACGGCAACGCGATGAACAATCTCAAAGGCTCCGAGGCGTACCAATATCTCCACAGCAACAAAGTAGGTCGTGTGCTCATGTACAAACACGACGGCTTTGTTTACTTGAAGGCAAGTGTTGTAAATAACGTTAGGTGTCTCTCCATTCAAAAACAACCCAGTTTGCCTTGATCACTGCAAAACATGACATGCCGTGTGTAGCCTCCACACAATAGGGCTACACACGGTAAATCATGGTAAATACGCAGCACAATACCCGCCGTGGTAAACAGAAGAAGACTGGGATATTAACTTTAAGGCGACTCACTTCTAGACTTGAATGAAATTGTATTCACCTACTATCTGCTCCGTGGATTACCATTTTACAATTTCGGAGACGAAATTGTAACATAGCAACGTTGGTCCACAAACGTTGCTATTTAAAAAAAAAAAAGGGAGATCGGGTTGGGATTATAACGTTAGTTTGCCGAGTCGCACCTGGTAATCCAGAAATGGCGTTATGGTACCTTTGTCTACTTGTAGATCATCAAGAAACTTTAAATTAATAAGGTATGTGTTTAACAGAGCTGTATATCGGGTCTAGCAGCTGATCAGCAGCTCAGACAGCCTCAAACACGAGGTGATTGTTAGCTCTATAATTCGCAAAATAGCAGTGGATGGAAACGCGCACTGTGTTTTGTGACAGCCACACACTGCACAATGTGTTCCAGAATAACCCATTGTTAATAACGTCTGCTAACGTTAGTGTAGCTGATGTTATCGATCGTTGTAAAAAAGTTTGGATATTTCGGCCGCTGCCTTCTGATGTGCTCGCTGCTGTGGAAGCAATGTGGACTTAAACGGAAGCCGGGGACACGAAAGGCTGCTATGGCGCCGCCCTAGGAACGGCCCAGGAAACTCGTCTATAGCCTAGCACACCCTGAAACACCAGCTACACATACAGGCTTCACCCTGAAACACCAGCCACACATACAGGCTTCATTCACCCTGAAACACTACAGCTACACATACAGGCTTCACCCTGAAACACCAGCTACACATACAGGCTTCACCCTGAAACACCAGCCACACATACAGGCTTCATTCACCCTGAAACACTACAGCTACACATACAGGCTTCACCCTGAAACACCAGCTACACATACAGGCTTCACCCTGAAACACTGCAGCCTAACACACATACAGGCTTCACCCTGAAACACTACAGCCTAACACACATACAGGCTTCACCCTGAAACACCAGCCACACATACAGGCTTCATTCACCCTGAAACACTGCAGCTACACATACAGGCTTCACCCTGAAACACCAGCTACACATACAGGCTTCACCCTGAAACACCAGCTACACATACAGGCTTCACCCTGAAACACTGTAGACTAACACACATACAGGCTTCATTCACCCTGAAACACTGCAGCTACACATACAGGCTTCACCCTGAAACACCAGCTACACATACAGGCTTCACCCTGAAACACCAGCTACACATACAGGCTTCACCCTGAAACACTGTAGACTAACACACATACAGGCTTCACCCTGAAACACTGCAGCCTAACACACATACAGGCTTCATTCACCCTGAAACACTGCAGCCTAACACACATACAGGCTTCACCCTGAAACACTGTAGACTAACACACATACAGGCTTCATTCACCCTGAAACACTGCAGCCTAACACACATACAGGCTTCATTCACCCTGAAACACTGCAGCCTAACACACATACAGGCTTCATTCACCCTGAAACACTGCAGCCTAACACACATACAGGCTTCATTCACCCTGAAACACTGCAGCCTAACACACATACAGGCTTCATTCACCCTGAAACACTGCAGCCTAACACACATACAGGCTTCACCCTGAAACACTGCAGCCTAACACACATACAGGCTTCACCCTGAAACACTGCAGCCTAACACACATACAGGCTTCACCCTGAAACACTGTAGACTAACACACATACAGGCTTCATTCACCCTGAAACACTGCAGACTAACACACATACAGGCTTCATTCACCCTGAAACACTGCAGCCTAACACACATACAGGCTTCATTCACCCTGAAACACTACAGACTAACACACATACAGGCTTCATTCACCCTGAAACACTGTAGACTAACACACATACAGGCTTCATTCACCCTGAAACACTGCAGACTAACACACATACAGGCTTCATTCACCCTGAAACACTGTAGACTAACACACATACAGGCTTCATTCACCCTGAAACACTACAGACTAACACACATACAGGCTTCACCCTGAAACACTGCAGACTAACACACATACAGGCTTCACCCTGAAACACTGTAGACTAACACACATACAGGCTTCACCCTGAAACACTGTAGACTAACACACATACAGGCTTCACCCTGAAACACTGCAGCCTAACACACATACAGGCTTCATTCACCCTGAAACACTACAGCTACACATACAGGCTTCACCCTGAAACACTGCAGCCTAACACACATACAGGCTTCACCCTGAAACACTGCAGCCTAACACACATACAGGCTTCATTCACCCTGAAACACTGTAGACTAACACACATACAGGCTTCATTCACCCTGAAACACTGTAGACTAACACACATACAGGCTTCACCCTGAAACACTGCAGCCTAACACACATACAGGCTTCACCCTGAAACACTGCAGCCTAACACACATACAGGCTTCATTCACCCTGAAACACTGTAGACTAACACACATACAGGCTTCATTCACCCTGAAACACTGTAGACTAACACACATACAGGCTTCACCCTGAAACACTGCAGACTAACACACATACAGGCTTCATTCACCCTGAAACACTGTAGACTAACACACATACAGGCTTCACCCTGAAACACTGCAGACTAACACACATACAGGCTTCACCCTGAAACACTGCAGCTACACATACAGGCTTCATTCACCCTGAAACACTGCAGCCTAACACACATGCAGTGGGCTATCTCCAAGCCCAGAGAGACACTGGACCGGCACTGGACTCGCACTGCGACTGGCACCAGCGTTGGCCCGGATGCATGCATCCGTGAAACTCTGTTTAGCCCCAAGGGCCTTCAGGGAGTATCTGGCGTCTGACTCTAGCCTAACCTCGGCCTGTTAAACACCTCACCACCTGCTGTGTGTGTCTGTCTCAAGCGGAAACCTCGGGCTTGGACAGATCAAGCCATTGCGGAAGTGCCAAAAAACTGCAGTTTCTGCAGGCTCCAAAAGGGAGGAGTTAATCCCCATTTACCCCCATGTTAAAATGTCCGACCTCACAGGAGAAATAAACATGTTTACAGCCTGGTTCAAAAAAACTGTTTTGGTCTATAGCTAATTTCACCTTTCACAACAACTGTAAGAGGGGGTGACCATGAGTAAAATAGACGATAAAAAAATACCCATATTTGTATCGAGTCTATGGTCTGTTTGGGTCTGTTTGTATACAGTATGTGTGTTTGGCTGTTGAATGCTCGGCAGAGAGAACACTGATTATGGGTGTAGTTCAACCACATGATAGGCTCTCCCTCTGAGATGATGCATGATGATGTCCCTACACTTGCTGTACCTACAGTCACAGAAGTCTCCTCATTTCATCACACACACACTAAGCGCTGATAACAATCAAGTCTAATTGGATGGCTTTGGAATGGCTAATATTAATATAGGGATTTGATTTGATGCAACCCATCCAAACTAAAGTGCGTACCGTGATTAACGATGATGATTTTCTCCTGTCACATCAGGGCACTTAAAAAACCCGTAAAACATATTGCTTCCCAAAAACATTCTTCTCCATTCTCCTCTATGGCCTCTTCCAGAGGACGGTGGCAACACATTATATTAAACCTGACGGACACAAATGCTGTGTGTGAATGATGAAAGTGCTTCTCTCCGGTGCGGAGCATTCCCTAACAGACGCATTCATCAAGTAAGTTTCGCTTGAAGCCATTTGGGGATGAATACAATAGAGAGGGAGCGTTCCTCCAAACAACAATGTTCCCTCTTGTTTGATGTGTGTCACCATGGATGAATATGCCACGGGCAGATCTGCTTAGCTGACCGGATGTCGGCCTCCGACTGACCACAATTACGTTCTCTGGAGAAGCAAAGGTACAGAGGTGTGGCTTCATGGACAATGTGGGGAAATGCTGTTATATCCTCTTGTTTTTGTTTTTGTGTAGCTACTAAATTTGGCATATTAGCGACTGATGATACTGCAGTGCTGCTGAGAGCAGAAAACTCCAAAGCTGAACCCCGGAGATAAAGTGCTTTGAAGAGCAAACAAACACGGTGTTAGTGTTTGAGTGGATGGGGACGAATCAATGAACTGTATCGCAAAGTGCTTCGGACTTTCACAGGAAATGCATTTGAAAGAAAAGAGCAACAACAAGACAAGCGAGATAAAGCGACAAAAGAAAGACGTCCGCGTAGCGCAGTGGATTCCCTGCACCGCCAACACGAGTGTCGCGCGTTTGAGCCCCCGTGTTACCTCCGGCTTGGTCGGGGCGTGCATGCAGGCACGATTGGCCGTGTCTGCCGGTGGGAAGCCGGATTAAAGGGTATGTGTCCTGTCCCGGTCGCTGCACTAGTGCCTCCTCTGGTTGGTGGGGAGGGGAACTGGGTGAATAGTGCTCCCACACGTTATGTCCTCGCCGTCAGGTGAAAAGAAGCGGTGGCCGACTGTACATGTATTGGAGGAAGCATATGCTAGTCTACAACTCTCCCCAGATCGGTAGAGAGGGTGGAGCAACAAGCGGGACGGCCGTGGCCAAGTATACAATTGGGGAGAAAATCTGGAAAAAAAACGTGCTCCAAAAAACAACAACGCTATCGTAGAGACATTAGGAGAAAAACAATGAGTGCACCAATATGTATAGCCTATGACAATATTGCATCCTTTAGCATTAATTAATGCAGTGACATTATTTTATAATTGTGATCCCCACACAATTTCCATTAACAAAAGTAGCATGGGTGCTATAACAGTAACACCCAACTATAGACTCTCCTCATGTGAGCAACAACATTATTCACTTAATGTAGATATGTGCAGCATATGTGATAGTGTATGATAAGACACACGTACTGTATTGATACAAACACTCGCAGCCGAGGTTGACAGAGGTTAACCCTCAGTAACTACATGTAAGTGCATCAAAGCAGGTTGCATTTGTACACTGCAGTCTGTGTGGCTCATATTGTTACAAATTAAGATAAAAATGAAACTTAAAGGATCCCTGTGGGGAAAATGTAGCCTTTGACCTGGAACTGTAGCCTTTAGCTCCAGGTCAAAAGGCTACAGTCACAGCATGAGTGACTGTAGCCTTTAGCTCCAGGCCCAAAGGCTACAGTCACAGCATGAGTGACTGCAGATGAGGCAGCTGCATGATGTATTGAAGAATGTGTGACTGGTAGTGTTATAAATGAAGATAAAAATGAAATTAAAGGATCCCTGTGGGGAAATGTATTGCAGTAAAGAAAAATGGAATATAATAGGAACCCAACGCAGTCTTTTGGTTTAATCGGAAAAGAGGATTGGGTTGATACTGTAAGTACAAAGCGTATTTCTTGTAAGGGACCATGTACAAGATAATATAATAAATATAATAATAATAAATATATATATATAAATGTGAACACCAGCTCTGGAGGTCAGTGCTCAAGCTGAAAATGGCAATCTCACATTCTCATTATTGACACATTTGAAGGCAACCAGGCTTAGTTAGTTCCAGTATACTGCAGCAGAGGCGGGCGGACACTACCCTGAGTGGCTGTTCACTTGATCTCTCTATTGGGCCTCAAGACCAAAAAACAAGCATCGTCATGGAAACAGACCCACTCAAAAACCCCTGTAAACAAGCTGTCAAACAAGTGATGTTGATTTTACTTAATGGTCAATGTGTTGTGCCTGTTTGGACTTGACGTGACGATCACTGTGCTGTCACATCCCACCCAGCCTGCCAGCGTTATTCCTGTCACACGCGTGGGTGTTGCAGTGAAAACGAGGAACTTAGTTCTTTGTCATGTTAAACATTTCCATTGCAGTAAGCAGGAGGGGTCAAGTAGAACTCTACAGTACCGTGTGGAAAGTATGGGTTACTACTGCAAGTGCACGGTGACTTGGAAATGCCATTTTGTAATGGCTTCTAAAGATGCCATTCATGTTTCATGTAATCTAGCAGTGTTATTACAGTGTATTATGGGGGCGGCTTTAGCTCAGGAGGTAGAGCGGGTCGGCCAATGACGCAAGGGTTGGCGGTTCGATCCCCGCTCCCTCCCAGCTGTTAATCGTTGTGTCCCTGGGCAAGACACTTAACCCTCCTTGCCCGCGTATGATTGGTATGATTGGTATGAATGTAGACATGAATGGTATGATTGGTATGATTGGTATGAATGATGGTGGTTCGGAGGGGCCGTTGAGCGCCAATGTGTGGCTGCCACGCTTCTGAACCACCGGTACGAATGGTGTGAACGAATAATCATCCTGTGTCAGCGCTTTGAGCCTTGGAAAGGCGCTATATAAATCCAATGATTATTATTATTATTATTATTATTAAGAAGGGCAGTCAATTAGATAGACAGTGTGTACAGATCACACAGCAACAGCTTCTAAAATACAAACACTTGGATTCCTACTGTACTGTATGCATTCATTGTATGCTAACGAGGCTGTATTATCCAGCTATATTTCAATCGTCAAAACATCTGGATTGACTAGTTTTCGGTGGCAGCTCAACACTTGACATTCAAAAGCAGAGTGAGGAGAGTTTACACTATATCTATATATCTATATTCAGTTATTGACTTCCTTTGTGCCGAAAAGGGGCGTGAACAAACATCGCCTGTTTTAGACAACGACTTTATGTTGCTTTTGCTTAAACTGTAGACCACCACCACTCACCCAGGGTAAGGCTTGGTTGAGGTGCTGGGGGGATTTTATTTTATTTTGAAATCACGATTTGAAAAGATTTCTGCACAGATGTTGTTGAGTGTGTACATGGCTTTTTCAAATTGCGTTTGCTCCCAGGATCTTGCCTAGTGGTCATTATAATTTGTTTTTAATTGTTATTGTACAAGTATGATCATTTGTAGAACTAACTAAAACAGTTGATATGATAGCCTAGCTCGAAATGCCCTCCCCCCCTATAATTGTGCGAGGAGTCAGGCTTCCCTGCACCAAGCCCCGTTAAGTCTCACTTTCCCAGATGATGGAAGGTTGAGCGATGGAAAGTGAAAGTGCCGGCCTCCTTGACATAACTTGGACACGCTATAGCAGGGGTGGGCAACTATTTTTCATGGGGGGCCACATGAGAAACCCAGATTGTTGCCGGGGGCCTAACAAATATTGTCATGCCGTAACCCATGGACGGGTGACTTTGATGATAGAGAGGGCCACAAAAAATGTCCTCGCTACCAGGTTTTGCTGATGGCCGAACGGCGCCAGCGTGAAAAATTTGGTGCATTTGAAGCCTCGTTTAGAGGAATAACTCATTTTAAATTAACAGTTGTGATGTCATTATTCAGTCTTAACCACCAATATTTCATCCTTTTCTCACTCACTCCTACTGTATGTCACCACCTGCTCTCAGGGCTTGAAATTAACTTTTTTGACCACCTGCCAATATGGCTGCTAGATTTTAAAGTTACCAGCCAATTAGAATTTCCACTAGCTGAAATGTTTTTCTTGAAATAAATCAGAATATGAGCGGGTTAATTTAAGCATAAGTATCAGTAAGTGGCCCGGGATTCTCAAAGCCTGTGTTGAGGGTCACACGAACAAAAATGCAGTCTTGAAGCTAAATAAATCCAAAACCAATGAGTTAATTATTTAAATTTCTAATTCAATGTAGCCTTTTAGTCATAAAGATTATTGAAAGATATTCCATATTCCAGACTGAAATGCTATAACAGAAGTGGAGTATTGGCCAGAATGACATGAACATTTGGACACTTATTCAGCGGGTATCTTGCATGTTGCGTTCAGGTGCACTGTGTAATATATATATTTTTTTTTGCAATTCCATCGCGGGCCACACAGGTGGCGCCCGCGGGCCGCATCCGGCCCGCGGGCCGTAGTTTGCCCATGTATGCGCTATAGGCTGCTATACCGTGAACGGCACCTCCTTAATGAATCCCTGCCTTCTCCTGATGGATCACGTGTGGGCTAACAGATGCTTTCCCCGCCTCCTGCCTCTCTCATGCCATGCCAGCTATGGCCGACCATCCGCAGCTCAACCCAGGCAGGACGGAGGAGCTATAGCAGTGGATTTTCAGAGAAAGCCGATGACACCTGCCACCGTCCAGGCGGAGGGAGCGGAGGGAGATATGGTGCACAATCACATAAACCACAAATTGGTTCCGGACTGATAACATGAAGGCGGTATAAAAGGGAGGACAGAGCAGGATGTTCGCAGGCTCTCTACGACGTCCTTCAATACGGTATGCGCCAGACTAGTCTACTCGTCAATAGGTGGTGGTGGGCGGTGCCGTGTGTTTAGCGGTGATGTGCCGGGAATGCAGACAGGATTACCTAACTGGTGAAGACGACTGTCTGGATTGTAGGGCGGGGCCTGCGCGCCCTGGAGACAGCACGTCTCTGCGTAGAGCCTCTCTGTCTCATCCCCTCAAGGTGCAACACGGCGCGTCTTCGCCGCTCATTTGTGTTGACAGCTATCAGACTGTGCAATGCGTCCTAGCCAAACAGATGTCAGCCAACTAGCAGGGTGCTGAAGCAGCGCCTGGCTGCTCGGCACGTACGAGCTATCCTGGACCCATTCTGTTCGCATTGCATGCTCCGGATCTGTCTGTATAATAACACTGTTTCTGATCGCTACGTGTGTGTGTGTGTGTGTGTGTGTGTGTGTGTGTGTGTGTGTGTGTGTGTGTGTCTGAATGATTGGTACACATCTCTTTTCTATACATAAATACACTCTAATTATCCTATAATAAGAATGAGTGATAGTGTGAATAGGAGCAGACAACAATTTACATGACCTTGTGCATTGTCACTCTTCTGTACATACGGTAAGGTACATTAATCTATAATGTAGTGTCAGTATAGAGCAACTTTCTATGCACACATCCTCAGCTGCGCACGCACACACACACACACACACACATGAACACACGCACACACACGCGCACACACGCGCACACACGCACACACACACGCGCACACACACACACACACACACACACACACACACACACACACACACACACACACACACACACACACACACACACACACGGCAATAAAGCAAGGCTGTGTCAGGGGAAAAAAGGAGCTTCCCCTGTATGGCTGTTTGTCAAATCCTATCAATATCTTCCCCAGCAAAAAAATAAAAAATAAAAAATGTTTCTAAATCACCAGGAAGATACATTTACTACAGCTGTCTTTAGCTTTAAGTTAGCCAGAACAGCGGGCATACAGTATACACACAGACGCACTGAGCACTGAGCAGCCAGACCCTCCGCAGCCATCAATTCACTAGCGCTGGAGCCGACTGCAGCCTCTCCCTCTCTCTCTCTCTCTCCCCCTGTACCAGAATTAATTTCTCCCCAGAGCTGATAGGCTACGCTCTACTGCAGCCAATCCATATAATTAGGCCGTCAGCAATGTAAACCCCTGGCTCAGACTTCAAGTCCATTTCAATATTAGGTGCAGACGTGACAATGGCTTCATCAAATGTGAGTTTTTCCTGCGTTCATTTGATAAATTGTTCCTTCCTACCTCTCTCTCTCTGTGGCTTATCACTACACACAACTGGTTAATGTTAATTGACGACATCCTCTCTCAGTGGCGTGGTTGGAGATCTCCAGATCAGACTACTTCCTCTCTCAGTGGCGTGGGGGAGATCTCCAGATCAGACTACTTCCTCTCTCAGTGGCGTGGGGGAGATCTCCAGATCAGACTACTTCCTCTCTCAGTGGCGTGGGGGAGATCTCCAGATCAGACCACTTCCTCTCTCAGTGGCGTGGTTGGAGATCACCAGATCAGACTACTTCCTCTCTCAGTGGCGTGGTTGGAGATCTCCAGATCAGACTACTTCCTCTCTCAGTGGCGTGGTTGGAGATCACCAGATCAGACTACTTCCTCTCTCAGTGGCGTGGGGGAGATCTCCAGATCAGACTACTTCCTCTCTCAGTGGCGTGGGGGAGATCACCAGATCAGATGACTTCCTCTCTCAGTGGCGTGGTTGGAGATCTCCAGATCAGACTACTTCCTCTCTCAGTGGTGTGGGGGAGATCTCCAGATCAGATGACTTCCTCTCTCAGTGGCGTGGTTGGAGATCTCCAGATCAGACTACTTCCTCTCTCAGTGGCGTGGGGGAGATCACCAGCTCGCCATTGCAGAGAACGCTGGATGTGTCCTTTACGATGTATTTAGCTTCTCATTAGTAATGAATCACTTGCAAGTCTTTTAATGGCTACCCTCCCTCTCCCCCCCACCCCCCTTTCTCAGCCATGTTGCATAACCACCCCCCCAGCCCCCCCATGGAGCCAATTATGTAGGGTTTGGACGGCTGATCTCGGTCCATATGGTGACAGCTCTGTTAATCGTCACCTCCCAGAGAACTGCCGCATGACAGCCTGCGTGTCAACATCACCATCAGAACGGTGAGGCATGAACAGGGGGGCCTAGATGAATGGCTTATGTGTGCGTGCGGGGGGGCATGTGTGTTTTCTTGGGGCGTGGGAGGCGGGGGTGGGGGGGTGGGAGGTGACAACAACAAGGAGAAAGGAAAAATTAAGCAGAAAAAACAAAGTCAATGAGGCATGAAGGAGGCTTTCCTCTCCTGTGCGCGGCAGAGGTGGCAGTGCCTCCTCTTTCACTGTTACCGCCACTCCGGGGGGGGGGGGGGGGAGGGAGAAAATGACAGGCTAGAGATGCTGGTATAAGAACACTAACACTGTACAAGAATGCTACGTGTTGACTCTGGTATAAGAACACTAACACTGTACAAGAATGCTACATGTTGACTCTGGTATAAGAACACTAACACTGTACAAGAATGCTACATGTTGACTCTGGTATAAGAACACTAACACTGTAACTTATTTAAAACAGAAATAATGTTTCATGTTTGTTAATTTGAGTATATATTTTAACTAAAACTGTCGGCTGTGTTTTTTATGTGTTTTTTTATATGTGCATTGCTTTGCTGCTTGTTTTTTCGATTATTTTTTTTGTAAAGCACCTTGAATTGCCTTTGTGTATGAAAGGTGCTATATAAATAAAATTTGACTTGACTTGACTTGACTTGACTTGACTTGACTTGACTGTACAAGAATGCTACATGTTGACTCTGGTATAAGAACACTAACACTGTACAAGAATGCTACGTGTTGACTCTGGTATAAGAACACTAACACTGTACAAGAATGCTACGTGTTGACTCTGGTATAAGAACACTAACACTGTACAAGAATGCTACATGTTGACTCTGGTATAAGAACACTAACACTGTACAAGAATGCTACGTGTTGACTCTGGTATAAGAACACTAACACTGTACAAGAATGCTACATGTTGACTCTGGTATAAGAACACTAACACTGTACAAGAATGCTACATGTTGACTCTGGTATAAGAACACTAACACTGTACAAGAATGCTACGTGTTGACTCTGGTATAAGAACACTAACACTGTACAAGAATGCTACGTGTTGACTCTGGTATAAGAACACTAACACTGTACAAGAATGCTACATGTTGACTCTGGTATAAGAACACTAACACTGTACAAGAATGCTATGTGTTGACTCTGGTATAAGAACACTAACACTGTACAAGAATGCTACATGTTGACTCTGGTATAAGAACACTAACACTGTACAAGAATGCTACATGTTGACTCTGGTATAAGAACACTAACACTGTACAAGAATGCTATGTGTTGACTCTGGTATAAGAACACTAACACTGTACAAGAATGCTACGTGTTGACTCTGGTATAAGAACACTAACACTGTACAAGAATGCTACATGTTGACTCTGGTATAAGAACACTAACACTGTACAAGAATGCTACATGTTGACTCTGGTATAAGAACACTAACACTGTACAAGAATGCTACGTGTTGACTCTGGTATAAGAACACTAACACTGTACAAGAATGCTACATGTTGACTCTGGTATAAGAACACTAACACTGTACAAGAATGCTACGTGTTGACTCTGGTATAAGAACACTAACACTGTACAAGAATGCTACATGTTGACTCTGGTATAAGAACACTAACACTGTACAAGAATGCTACGTGTTGACTCTGGTATAAGAACACTAACACTGTACAAGAATGCTACGTGTTGACTCTGGTATAAGAACACTAACACTGTACAAGAATGCTACATGTTGACTCTGGTATAAGAACACTAACACTGTACAAGAATGCTACATGTTGACTCTGGTATAAGAACACTAACACTGTACAAGAATGCTACATGTTGACTCTGGTATAAGAACACTAACACTGTACAAGAATGCTACGTGTTGACTCTGGTATAAGAACACTAACACTGTACAAGAATGCTACGTGTTGACTCTGGTATAAGAACACTAACACTGTACAAGAATGCTACATGTTGACTCTGGTATAAGAACACTAACACTGTACAAGAATGCTACGTGTTGACTCTGGTATAAGAACACTAACACTATACAAGAATGCTACATGTTGACTCTGGTATAAGAACACTAACACTATACAAGAATGCTACATGTTGACTCTGGTATAAGAACACTAACACTATACAAGAATGCTACGTGTTGACTCTGGTATAAGAACACTAACACTGTACAAGAATGCTACATGTTGACTCTGGTATAAGAACACTAACACTGTACAAGAATGCTACATGTTGACTCTGGTATAAGAACACTAACACTGTACAAGAATGCTACGTGTTGACTCTGGTATAAGAACACTAACACTGTACAAGAATGCTACATGTTGACTCTGGTATAAGAACACTAACACTGTACAAGAATGCTACATGTTGACTCTGGTATAAGAACACTAACACTGTACAAGAATGCTACGTGTTGACTCTGGTATAAGAACACTAACACTGTACAAGAACGCTACATGTTGACTCTGGTATAAGAACACTAACACTGTACAAGAATGCTACATGTTGACTCTGGTATAAGAACACTAACACTGTACAAGAATGCTACGTGTTGACTCTGGTATAAGAACACTAACACTGTACAAGAATACTACATGTTGACTCTGGTATAAGAACACTAACACTGTACAAGAATGCTACGTGTTGACTCTGGTATAAGAACACTAACACTGTACAAGAATGCTACGTGTTGACTCTGGTATAAGAACACTAACACTGTACAAGAATGCTACGTGTTGACTCTGGTATAAGAACACTAACACTGTACAAGAATGCTACATGTTGACTCTGGTATAAGAACACTAACACTATACAAGAATGCTATGTGTTGACTCTGGTATAAGAACACTAACACTGTACAAGAATGCTACATGTTGACTCTGGTATAAGAACACTAACACTGTACAAGAATGCTACATGTTGACTCTGGTATAAGAACACTAACACTGTACAAGAATGCTACATGTTGACTCTGGTATAAGAACACTAACACTGTACAAGAATGCTACATGTTGACTCTGGTATAAGAACACTAACACTGTACAAGAATGCTACATGTTGACTCTGGTATAAGAACACTAACACTGTACAAGAATGCTACATGTTGACTCTGGTATAAGAACACTAACACTGTACAAGAATGCTACGTGTTGACTCTGGTATAAGAACACTAACACTGTACAAGAATGCTACGTGTTGACTCTGGTATAAGAACACTAACACTGTACAAGAATGCTACGTGTTGACTCTGGTATAAGAACACTAACACTATACAAGAATGCTACGTGTTGACTCTGGTATAAGAACACTAACACTGTACAAGAATGCTACATGTTGACTCTGGTATAAGAACACTAACACTGTACAAGAATGCTACATGTTGACTCTGGTATAAGAACACTAACACTGTACAAGAATGCTACGTGTTGACTCTGGTATAAGAACACTAACACTGTACAAGAATGCTACATGTTGACTCTGGTATAAGAACACTAACACTGTACAAGAATGCTACGTGTTGACTCTGGTATAAGAACACTAACACTGTACAAGAATGCTACATGTTGACTCTGGTATAAGAACACTAACACTGTACAAGAATGCTACGTGTTGACTCTGGTATAAGAACACTAACACTGTACAAGAATGCTATGTGTTGACTCTGGTATAAGAACACTAACACTGTACAAGAATGCTATGTGTTGACTCTGGTATAAGAACACTAACACTGTACAAGAATGCTATGTGTTGACTCTGGTATAAGAACACTAACACTGTACAAGAATGCTACATGTTGACTCTGGTATAAGAACACTAACACTGTACAAGAATGCTATGTGTTGACTCTGGTATAAGAACACTAACACTGTACAAGAATGCTATGTGTTGACTCTGGTATAAGAACACTAACACTGTACAAGAATGCTACGTGTTGACTCTGGTATAAGAACACTAACACTGTACAATAATGCTACATGTTGACTCTGGTATAAGAACACTAACACTGTACAATAATGCTACATGTTGACTCTGGTATAAGAACACTAACACTGTACAAGAATGCTATGTGTTGACTCTGGTATAAGAACACTAACACTGTACAAGAATGCTACGTGTTGACTCTGGTATAAGAACACTAACACTGTACAAGAATGCTATGTGTTGACTCTGGTATAAGAACACTAACACTGTACAAGAATGCTATGTGTTGACTCTGGTATAAGAACACTAACACTGTACAAGAATGCTATGTGTTGACTCTGGTATAAGAACACTAACACTGTACAAGAATGCTACATGTTGACTCTGGTATAAGAACACTAACACTGTACAAGAATGCTATGTGTTGACTCTGGTATAAGAACACTAACACTGTACAAGAATGCTATGTGTTGACTCTGGTATAAGAACACTAACACTGTACAAGAATGCTACGTGTTGACTCTGGTATAAGAACACTAACACTGTACAATAATGCTACATGTTGACTCTGGTATAAGAACACTAACACTGTACAAGAATGCTACGTGTTGACTCTGGTATAAGAACACTAACACTGTACAAGAATGCTACATGTTGACTCTGGTATAAGAACACTAACACTGTACAAGAATGCTACATGTTGACTCTGGTATAAGAACACTAACACTGTACAAGAATGCTACATGTTGACTCTGGTATAAGAACACTAACACTGTACAAGAATGCTACATGTTGACTCTGGTATAAGAACACTAACACTGTACAAGAATGCTACGTGTTGACTCTGGTATAAGAACACTAACACTGTACAAGAATGCTACATGTTGACTCTGGTATAAGAACACTAACACTGTACAAGAATGCTACATGTTGACTCTGGTATAAGAACACTAACACTGTACAAGAATGCTACATGTTGACTCTGGTATAAGAACACTAACACTGTACAAGAATGCTACATGTTGACTCTGGTATAAGAACACTAACACTATACAAGAATGCTACGTGTTGACTCTGGTATAAGAACACTAACACTGTACAAGAATGCTACGTGTTGACTCTGGTATAAGAACACTAACACTGTACAAGAATGCTATGTGTTGACTCTGGTATAAGAACACTAACACTGTACAATAATGCTACATGTTGACTCTGGTATAAGAACACTAACACTGTACAAGAATGCTACATGTTGACTCTGGTATAAGAGCACTAACACTATACAAGAATGCTACGTGTTGACTCTGGTATAAGAACACTAACACTGTACAAGAATGCTACGTGTTGACTCTATTATAAGAACACTAACACTGTACAAGAATGCTATGTGTTGACTCTGGTATAAGAACACTAACACTGTACAAGAATGCTATGTGTTGACTCTGGTATAAGAACACTAACACTGTACAAGAATGCTATGTGTTGACTCTGGTATAAGAACACTAACACTGTACAAGAATGCTATGTGTTGACTCTGGTATAAGAACACTAACACTGTACAAGAATGCTACATGTTGACTCTGGTATAAGAACACTAACACTGTACAAGAATGCTACGTGTTGACTCTGGTATAAGAACACTAACACTGTACAAGAATGCTATGTGTTGACTCTGGTATAAGAACACTAACACTGTACAAGAATGCTACGTGTTGACTCTGGTATAAGAACACTAACACTGTACAAGAATGCTACGTGTTGACTCTGGTATAAGAACACTAACACTGTACAAGAATGCTACATGACTCTGGTATAAGAACACTAACACTGTACAAGAATGCTACGTGTTGACTCTGGTATAAGAACACTAACACTGTACAAGAATGCTACATGTTGACTCTGGTATAAGAACACTAACACTATACAAGAATGCTACGTGTTGACTCTGGTATAAGAACACTAACACTGTACAAGAATGCTACATGTTGACTCTGGTATAAGAACACTAACACTGTACAAGAATGCTACATGTTGACTCTGGTATAAGAACACTAACACTGTACAAGAATGCTACATGTTGACTCTGGTATAAGAACACTAACACTGTACAAGAATGCTACGTGTTGACTCTGGTATAAGAACACTAACACTGTACAAGAATGCTACATGTTGACTCTGGTATAAGAACACTAACACTGTACAAGAATGCTACGTGTTGACTCTGGTATAAGAACACTAACACTGTACAAGAATGCTACATGTTGACTCTGGTATAAGAACACTAACACTGTACAAGAATGCTACGTGTTGACTCTGGTATAAGAACACTAACACTGTACAAGAATGCTACATGTTGACTCTGGTATAAGAACACTAACACTGTACAAGAATGCTACGTGTTGACTCTGGTATAAGAACACTAACACTGTACAAGAATGCTATGTGTTGACTCTGGTATAAGAACACTAACACTGTACAAGAATGCTATGTGTTGACTCTGGTATAAGAACACTAACACTGTACAAGAATGCTATGTGTTGACTCTGGTATAAGAACACTAACACTGTACAAGAATGCTACATGTTGACTCTGGTATAAGAACACTAACACTGTACAAGAATGCTATGTGTTGACTCTGGTATAAGAACACTAACACTGTACAAGAATGCTATGTGTTGACTCTGGTATAAGAACACTAACACTGTACAAGAATGCTACGTGTTGACTCTGGTATAAGAACACTAACACTGTACAATAATGCTACATGTTGACTCTGGTATAAGAACACTAACACTGTACAAGAATGCTACATGTTGACTCTGGTATAAGAACACTAACACTGTACAAGAATGCTATGTGTTGACTCTGGTATAAGAACACTAACACTGTACAAGAATGCTACGTGTTGACTCTGGTATAAGAACACTAACACTGTACAAGAATGCTATGTGTTGACTCTGGTATAAGAACACTAACACTGTACAAGAATGCTACATGTTGACTCTGGTATAAGAACACTAACACTGTACAAGAATGCTACGTGTTGACTCTGGTATAAGAACACTAACACTGTACAAGAATGCTATGTGTTGACTCTGGTATAAGAACACTAACACTGTACAAGAATGCTATGTGTTGACTCTGGTATAAGAACACTAACACTGTACAAGAATGCTATGTGTTGACTCTGGTATAAGAACACTAACACTGTACAAGAATGCTACATGTTGACTCTGGTATAAGAACACTAACACTGTACAAGAATGCTATGTGTTGACTCTGGTATAAGAACACTAACACTGTACAAGAATGCTATGTGTTGACTCTGGTATAAGAACACTAACACTGTACAAGAATGCTACGTGTTGACTCTGGTATAAGAACACTAACACTGTACAATAATGCTACATGTTGACTCTGGTATAAGAACACTAACACTGTACAAGAATGCTACATGTTGACTCTGGTATAAGAACACTAACACTGTACAAGAATGCTATGTGTTGACTCTGGTATAAGAACACTAACACTGTACAAGAATGCTACGTGTTGACTCTGGTATAAGAACACTAACACTGTACAAGAATGCTATGTGTTGACTCTGGTATAAGAACACTAACACTGTACAAGAATGCTATGTGTTGACTCTGGTATAAGAACACTAACACTGTACAAGAATGCTATGTGTTGACTCTGGTATAAGAACACTAACACTGTACAAGAATGCTACATGTTGACTCTGGTATAAGAACACTAACACTGTACAAGAATGCTATGTGTTGACTCTGGTATAAGAACACTAACACTGTACAAGAATGCTATGTGTTGACTCTGGTATAAGAACACTAACACTGTACAAGAATGCTACGTGTTGACTCTGGTATAAGAACACTAACACTGTACAATAATGCTACATGTTGACTCTGGTATAAGAACACTAACACTGTACAAGAATGCTACGTGTTGACTCTGGTATAAGAACACTAACACTGTACAATAATGCTACATGTTGACTCTGGTATAAGAACACTAACACTGTACAAGAATGCTACATGTTGACTCTGGTATAAGAACACTAACACTGTACAAGAATGCTACATGTTGACTCTGGTATAAGAACACTAACACTGTACAAGAATGCTACATGTTGACTCTGGTATAAGAACACTAACACTGTACAAGAATGCTACATGTTGACTCTGGTATAAGAACACTAACACTGTACAAGAATGCTACGTGTTGACTCTGGTATAAGAACACTAACACTGTACAAGAATGCTACATGTTGACTCTGGTATAAGAACACTAACACTGTACAAGAATGCTACATGTTGACTCTGGTATAAGAACACTAACACTGTACAAGAATGCTACATGTTGACTCTGGTATAAGAACACTAACACTGTACAAGAATGCTACATGTTGACTCTGGTATAAGAACACTAACACTATACAAGAATGCTACGTGTTGACTCTGGTATAAGAACACTAACACTGTACAAGAATGCTACGTGTTGACTCTGGTATAAGAACACTAACACTGTACAAGAATGCTATGTGTTGACTCTGGTATAAGAACACTAACACTGTACAAGAATGCTACATGTTGACTCTGGTATAAGAACACTAACACTGTACAAGAATGCTACATGTTGACTCTGGTATAAGAGCACTAACACTATACAAGAATGCTACGTGTTGACTCTGGTATAAGAACACTAACACTGTACAAGAATGCTACGTGTTGACTCTATTATAAGAACACTAACACTGTACAAGAATGCTATGTGTTGACTCTGGTATAAGAACACTAACACTGTACAAGAATGCTATGTGTTGACTCTGGTATAAGAACACTAACACTGTACAAGAATGCTATGTGTTGACTCTGGTATAAGAACACTAACACTGTACAAGAATGCTATGTGTTGACTCTGGTATAAGAACACTAACACTGTACAAGAATGCTACATGTTGACTCTGGTATAAGAACACTAACACTGTACAAGAATGCTACGTGTTGACTCTGGTATAAGAACACTAACACTGTACAAGAATGCTATGTGTTGACTCTGGTATAAGAACACTAACACTGTACAAGAATGCTACGTGTTGACTCTGGTATAAGAACACTAACACTGTACAAGAATGCTACGTGTTGACTCTGGTATAAGAACACTAACACTGTACAAGAATGCTACGTGTTGACTCTGGTATAAGAACACTAACACTGTACAAGAATGCTACATGACTCTGGTATAAGAACACTAACACTGTACAAGAATGCTACGTGTTGACTCTGGTATAAGAACACTAACACTGTACAAGAATGCTACATGTTGACTCTGGTATAAGAACACTAACACTATACAAGAATGCTACGTGTTGACTCTGGTATAAGAACACTAACACTGTACAAGAATGCTACATGTTGACTCTGGTATAAGAACACTAACACTGTACAAGAATGCTACATGTTGACTCTGGTATAAGAACACTAACACTGTACAAGAATGCTACGTGTTGACTCTGGTATAAGAACACTAACACTGTACAAGAATGCTACATGTTGACTCTGGTATAAGAACACTAACACTGTACAAGAATGCTACGTGTTGACTCTGGTATAAGAACACTAACACTGTACAAGAATGCTACATGTTGACTCTGGTATAAGAACACTAACACTGTACAAGAATGCTACGTGTTGACTCTGGTATAAGAACACTTACATGTTGACTCTGGTATAAGAACACTTACATGTTGACTCTGGTATAAGAACACTTACATGTTGACTCTGGTATAAGAACACTAACACTGTACAAGAATGCTACGTGTTGACTCTGGTATAAGAACACTAACACTGTACAAGAATGCTACATGTTGACTCTGGTATAAGAACACTAACACTGTACAAGAATGCTATGTGTTGACTCTGGTATAAGAACACTAACACTATACAAGAATGCTACGTGTTGACTCTGGTATAAGAACACTAACACTGTACAAGAATGCTACGTGTTGACTCTGGTATAAGAACACTAACACTGTACAAGAATGCTATGTGTTGACTCTGGTATAAGAACACTAACACTGTACAAGAATGCTATGTGTTGACTCTGGTATAAGAACACTAACACTGTACAAGAATGCTATGTGTTGACTCTGGTATAAGAACACTAACACTGTACAAGAATGCTACGTGTTGACTCTGGTATAAGAACACTAACACTGTACAAGAATGCTACATGTTGACTCTGGTATAAGAACACTAACACTATACAAGAATGCTACGTGTTGACTCTGGTATAAGAACACTAACACTGTACAAGAATGCTACATGTTGACTCTGGTATAAGAACACTAACACTGTACAAGAATGCTACGTGTTGACTCTGGTATAAGAACACTAACACTGTACAAGAATGCTACATGTTGACTCTGGTATAAGAACACTAACACTGTACAAGAATGCTACATGTTGACTCTGGTATAAGAACACTAACACTGTACAAGAATGCTACATGTTGACTCTGGTATAAGAACACTAACACTATACAAGAATGCTACATGTTGACTCTGGTATAAGAACACTAACACTGTACAAGAATGCTACATGTTGACTCTGGTATAAGAACACTAACACTGTACAAGAATGCTACATGTTGACTCTGGTATAAGAACACTAACACTGTACAATAATGCTATGTGTTGACTCTGGTATAAGAACACTAACACTGTACAAGAATGCTACATGTTGACTCTGGTATAAGAACACTAACACTGTACAAGAATGCTACATGTTGACTCTGGTATAAGAACACTAACACTGTACAAGAATGCTACATGTTGACTCTGGTATAAGAACACTAACACTGTACAAGAATGCTACATGTTGACTCTGGTATAAGAACACTAACACTGTACAAGAATGCTACATGTTGACTCTGGTATAAGAACACTAACACTGTACAAGAATGCTACATGTTGACTCTGGTATAAGAACACTAACACTGTACAAGAATGCTATGTGTTGACTCTGACTCTTGATTGAAGCAAAACCCTTGAGAGCAGTGGGAGGAGAGATACACAAGGCGTCCACTCCTCCGCCTGCTGTTTGAACAGAAGATATTAACTTGGAGAAAACATTTGCATTTACCTCAGTGGAAGGATCATTGGGACGAGGTGTCGAGAGGGCATGTTGTACACAATACGACACCACCAAGGTTCAAAGCTATTACAATCACGCTGACTTGCTTTGTGTGTTGACTGATTACCACAGGGCGAGAGGGAAATAGCCTGCACCAAGCCCAATCCCCGAGTTACACATGATAGTTATTGGCACAAATTTATGATAATAGCTGTGCAATACTGAGCGAGAGCGCGCAAAAGACACACAGGCACACACACATTTGCAGCCGCGAGAGATACCCCAACTTCGCATAAACAGTAAAACAACGGTTAGTCAAGTTTTCAAATGACAACGGGCTGCGGTTATGATGAGAATAATTGCCAGTCAATTGCTGCTTGTGGAAGGATATGAGAATATAGCTGGTTGTTTTGCAGATAAAGAGAAAATAAATCAGAGAGCAAGATCAGAATCGTCTTTTTGGCTGCTGCTATGTTTTCCCACACAAAAAGTACATGTCTAACATGGGCTGTATTTACAGAGATGATGATATCAGGTAGAGTGTACAAATGAATAATGGACCTGGTCAATATTTGCATGTGGTAGCATTTCGTCGCAGCCCAGCTGGAGGCAGATAAAGCCAAATACCATGGCTGGGTTTAACCCAGGATTGTGTGGGCCGCTGTACCAGTTTATGATAAATGCTCCCCGTTATGAATCTATCTGTACTTGACCCTTGACCCTTGGTGACTAGAGGAATTGAGACAGCAGTGGCGCGGCACCAAGCAGCACAGACGCAAACATATCGCCGCTGTCCAATGAAAACCACTTATCTCCAATTCATACTGGAGACATATCCGAGCACTGATTTAAAGATAAATGCATATCCTCACAGGGACATTATCCATGTCATAGATGCATCTGCTCATCTGCATTACACAGGGATATACAAACACTCACAAACACTCACACACACACACACACACACACACACACACACACACACACACACACACACACACACACACACACACACACACACACACACACACACAAACACACAATTATCTCACCAGGAGATGATGGTTGTTCCTCAACCAGCGATGGAACCCCTGACTGTGCTGCTGATTTGGAAGCAGTTCCACACTTCAACAAAATGGGTCGTTTATCTGCCTCCTCGTCATCATTCCTGTTTTGATGACTCTAACCTTTGGAGGCAGGTGGGGGAAGTTGTGCTTAATTACATCTAGTGGGACGGCAGGATCACATGAGTTGTTATCACTCTTTAAAAAATGCAGTCAGAGCTTCTGACTCAGAGGATTAAACTTATGGAAAGTTGCATGACAGCTTAGTTTTGCGAAATGAAGCTGGAAAAAAGATTCTCTCCTTCTTTGGTCCCTGGTCATGGAACGACCTGCAGTCCCGTTTAAAGCTTGTCTCTTCCATTCCTCGGTCCAGTTTTAAACATGCTCTATCTGAAGTCCTTACTTCAAGCTGCTCCTGCAGTAATGTCTAGTTTTACTTTGCCTTTCTCGACCTGTAAATTTGTTTTTAGGCCATATGTTTTTACGTTCTTGATCCTGTGTTATGTATTACCCTTGGATGTGGTATTTTATGATGTACTTGGTTGTCCTTGCTTTTTTGAAATGTTTCAGCTTTATAGCCCTGTTTTTATGTTTCCTTTATATGTACTGTAATTTATGTTGATTGTAACCTGGCTTGTAATTGCTGCCTTCTTGGCCAGATCACATTCGCAAAAGAGATCTTGTATCTCAAATGTCTTATCTGATTACGGTAAATAAAGGTTAAAAAAAGAAAAAGGAAAAAGTTTTGTGATGGTGACCTATGCCACTTCAGCATCACTGACTGGGAAGGCCCAAATTATGTTCTGAGATGTTCTGATGGGCTGAGATAGGTCGCTTAGATCAAAAGTTACGATAGCCTATTTTAATCTGTTATGTGTGTAAAAGTAAAACCTGGTAAAAATGGCTTTAACCATTCCACAACATTCCATTTTCTACAGTGGCATTCCACCACAAACATAAAAAAAATTATACTTTCATTTTTGTTTTATGAAGATGATTATTCATGATGCACTACGGACATGAAAGTAACCAAATACCTCAAAATATCTGCAAAACTCCTTTTCTCCTTTGGCTCATTGTCAACATAGCAGCAACATGTGAAGGGTCCTCCCAGGCCACCACGCATGCACACACAGACACATTATACACACACACACACACACGCACACACGCGCACACGCGGCGAACACACACACACACACACACACACACACACACACACACACACACACACACACACACACACAGTATATATCTATATCTATATCTATATATAGATATATAGTAATGAATATAAATGTAATTATATTATTACAGGATTACTATTAATCTATATTTACACCATCAGCTAAGAAACACGATGTAAGCAAATTGAACTTTTCCTTAGCATGACATCATATCTTGCAAATAGCTTGTGGCACTTTCTATCTATGGACGGTTTGAACATGAATAATCATGAGAGCTTCTCTCAGCCATGTCCAATCTAACCTCATTCTAGTTGAGTTGCAGGTACAGCAGGCATCCTGAAGTACACAAGATCCCCACGAGCTGCTCACTGATGTGAGCGTTTTCAGTGCAAGGTACGCAAGAAGGCCATGGCTGTGTTTAGTCAGTGAGCAGGAAGTCCATGGCTGTGTTTAGTCAGTGAGCAGGAAGTGCATGGCTGTGATTAGTCAGTGAGCAGGAAGTCCATGGCTGTGTTTAGTCAGTGAGCAGGAAGTCCATGGCTGTGTTTAGTCAGTGAGCAGGAAGTCCATGGCTGTGATTAGTCAGTGAGCAGGAAGTGCATGGCTGTGATTAGTCAGTGAGCAGGAAGTGCATGGCTGTGTTTAGTCAGTGAGCAGGAAGTCCATGGCTGTGTTTAGTCAGTGAGCAGGAAGTCCATGGCTGTGTTTAGTCAGTGAGCAGGAAGTCCATGGCTGTGATTAGTCAGTGAGCAGGAAGTCCATGGCTGTGTTTAGTCAGTGAGCAGGAAGTCCATGGCTGTGTTTAGTCAGTGAGCAGGAAGTCCATGGCTGTGTTTAGTCAGTGAGCAGGAAGTCCATGGCTGTGTTTAGTCAGTGAGCAGGAAGTGCATGGCTGTGATTAGTCAGTGAGCAGGAAGTGCATGGCTGTGTTTAGTCAGTGAGCAGGAAGTCCATGGCTGTGTTTAGTCAGTGAGCAGGAAGTCCATGGCTGTGTTTAGTCAGTGAGCAGGAAGTCCATGGCTGTGTTTAGTCAGTGAGCAGGAAGTCCATGGCTGTGTTTAGTCAGTGAGCAGGAAGTGCATGGCTGTGATTAGTCAGTGAGCAGGAAGTGCATGGCTGTGTTTAGTCAGTGAGCAGGAAGTCCATGGCTGTGTTTAGTCAGTGAGCAGGAAGTCCATGGCTGTGTTTAGTCAGTGAGCAGGAAGTCCATGGCTGTGTTTAGTCAGTGAGCAGGAAGTCCATGGCTGTGTTTAGTCAGTGAGCAGGAAGTCCATGGCTGTGTTTAGTCAGTGAGCAGGAAGTCCATGGCTGTGTTTAGTCAGTGAGCAGGAAGTCCATGGCTGTGTTTAGTCAGTATGCACCGAGGGTTAAAGCTTGACTGGTTGGTGTCAGAAGGCCTTAGACTTTGCCACCTCAACACATGCCTAAGGTCAGTGTCACTGTGCTAAAGCTGCCCCTGAGGTCCTGCTGGACAGATCTGGGAGCAGGGGAAGGAAGGGACACCGACAACAGCCGTCAACTATTCCACCAAGACTTTTCTTCCCTCCCCGTCCCGCTAACAACCACAACATGCTCTGAAGTACTGTAGATGTCAAGACAGTAAAACTCCTAAAACAATCTGTGGACTCACAGAGGGACAGTTCCTTTTGGTGACACATGTACGGGAAACACTGGCGCTCAGTGATCTTCTAAAGGATACTAGTCTTCTGCAGTGACAGACTATTGCTGGCAGTGCCCACAAATTCACCGTATTCTCCACCATCATCCATTATTTTGACCACAGTCATGTCAGAGTCCTCTCACATACCTAGTCATATTGTATCATTGCAGTGCTCTCACATACCTAGTCATATTGTATCATTGCAATGCTCTCACATACCTAGTCATATTGTATCATTGCAATGCTCTCACATACCTAGTCATATTGTATCATTGCAGTGCTCTCACATACCTAGTCATATTGTATCATTGCAATGCTCTCACATACCTAGTCATATTGTATCATTGCAATGCTCTCACATACCTAGTCATATTGTATCATTGCAGTGCTCTCACATACCTAGTCATATTGTATCATTGCAGTGCTCTCACATAACTAGTCATATTGTATCATTGCAATGCTCTCACATACCTAGTCATATTGTATCATTGCAATGCTCTCACATACCTACCGTAGTCATATTGTATCATTGCAATGCTCTCACATAACTAGTCATATTGTATCATTGCAGTGCTCTCACATACCTAGTCATATTGTATCATTGCAATGCTCTCACATACCTAGTCATATTGTATCATTGCTATGCTCTCACATACCTAGTCATATTGTATCATTGCAATGCTCTCACATACCTAGTCATATTGTATCATTGCAATGCTCTCACATAACTAGTCATATTGTATCATTGCAGTGCTCTCACATACCTAGTCATATTGTGTTATTGCAGTGCTCTCACATACCTAGTCATATTGTATCATTGCAATGCTCTTACATACCTAGTCATATTGTATCATTGCAGTGCTCTCACATACCTAGTCATATTGTATCATTGCAATGCTCTCACATACCTAGTCATATTGTATCATTGCAATGCTCTCACATAACTAGTCATATTGTATCATTGCAATGCTCTCACATAACTAGTCATATTGTATCATTGCAGTGCTCTCACATAACTAGTCATATTGTATCATTGCAATGCTCTCACATAACTAGTCATATTGTATCATTGCAATGCTCTCACATAACTAGTCATATTGTATTATTGCAATGCTCTCACATACCTAGTCATATTGTATCATTGCAATGCTCTTACATACCTAGTCATATTGTATCATTGCAATGCTCTCACATACCTAGTCATATTGTATCATTGCAATGCTCTCACATAACTAGTCATATTGTATCATTGCAGTGCTCTCACATAACTAGTCATATTGTATCATTGCAATGCTCTCACATAACTAGTCATATTGTATCATTGCAATGCTCTCACATACCTAGTCATATTGTATCATTGCAATGCTCTCACATACCTAGTCATATTGTATCATTGCAATGCTCTCACATAACTAGTCATATTGTATCATTGCAATGCTCTCACATAACTAGTCATATTGTATCATTGCAATGCTCTCACATACCTAGTCATATTGTGTTATTGCAATGCTCTCACATAACTAGTCATATTGTATTATTGCAATGCTCTCACATACCTAGTCATATTGTATCATTGCAATGCTCTCACATAACTAGTCATATTGTATCATTGCAATGCTCTCACATACCTAGTCATATTGTATCATTGCAGTGCTCTCACATAATGTACCTAGTCATATTGTATTATTCCAGTGCATTCCCATTCATACCCCTGCAGCCTCTATGAATTTTACAAAGTAAAAATGATACATCAATGCCGAGATTATGGTGGCTATAGGGAAGATAACACGTTTGTGGGATTGGATTTCTTTTAAAACAGATATGGCAACATTTGTTATGGTCCCTGGGCCCCAACACACTTGAGTTAGAACTGCGCTTGCTGAAAACACCGGCCCCTGCAAAGAGACTGCTGGCAGGAAATGGAGTGGTATCTATTTCACATGTGATGCTGTTTCAAGTCCCACTGCACATAATCAGGCTGGCTGATATCCCGTCATCAGCAGCACGCAGCGCAGGACAACACAATGTGGCTCCACAGCCTGCCATTCAAGAGCAAGTCCACCCACATGTGCTGGTGTTGACTTCCCCTTTTTCTAACAAACAACACAAGCAGGGCCAAATAAACTAATGAGTCATTTCTGACATTTGAGTGACAAATCCGATTCGTCATCACAGTGTCAAAGCATCTTACTAAAACCCAATTTATGCTTCGTCTGCTGACACTTTTGAAACGGTCGCCGACAGAAATGAAAAGTGTCGGCGAGCAGCAGTGTCTGCTACCTGGTGAAATGTCTAGTGTCGCTGACTACGTCATAGTATCGCGCAAGTCTGATTGGCTATATAGACGGCACACGCTTGACTTCCTTGTTTTGGTTGGGGTCCACCCGCTAGTTTTCGCTCGATTGAAATGAATGAACGTGTCCCCGCTATTTTTATCAACCTGTCCATGATGTATGACTTTGTGAAAATCATCACGATGTCAAAGCATCTTACTAAAGCATCTTACTAAGTTGTAGACTCAGGTTGGTAGGCTGCGAGTACCCAGTTACAGTTAATGCTGTTTCTTAGCAACAGCTGAAATGACAGAGAAAGTCCAGAAACAGTCATTTAACTCTATATATTGTTTCAGGAAAGACTTTTATACAACCCTCAACACTTATAATACAAAATCAACAACAATTAAACAATTAGGAATCAATCAACAACAATGATAGGAATCAAGCATGATCTAAATTATTTTTGACAGAGGCCTGGCTTACATTAAGTATGACATTTACCCACATGCCAAATGCTAAATGCAATTACCGAATCTTCCTCGTCTCTGCTGTTAATTATGGTTTGCACCTTCAAAACGTTTTCCGTCGTGCTGTTGGTTGTTTACCGCATGTTTGCTGCTGTTTGCTGCTGGCTAAATGCCAATCAAGCTCAAGCTCTCCTGTGCTGCCATCAGAAGCCTGTCTCGACCAATCAAAATGTCTCCCTGTTTACCCTAAAGTGGTGTGGGAAGCAGAAAGTCAGCGTTTCCTGCTCTGGGAGTTATTTTTGGACTCCACCGGGAGGGGAGGGGAGGGGAGGGGAGGGGAGGGGGGGTTGAATAGAAGAATGCATGTGATATTACATTTCCCACTCTGAAGGAGAGTGAAGGGGAGCATGAGTGAGGTGGAGACAGAGAGTGGAGGAGAGATATTATTGATGTGTGAGAACGACTTGGGGAGCAAGGAGGAGAAAATGGAGAAGGGAAAATGGGGAGGAGATGAGACAGGAAGAGAGAGAGAGGGAGAGACAGAGAGAGAGAGAGAGAGAGACAGAGAGAGAGAGAGAGAGAGAGAGAGAGAGAGAGAGGGAGAGACAGAGAGAGAGAGAGAGAGAGAGAGAGAGACAGAGAGAGAGAGACAGGAAGAGAGAGAGAGGGAGAGACAGACAGGAAGAGAGAGAGAGGGAGAGACAGAGAGAGAGAGAGAGAGAGAGAGAGAGACAGACAGACAGACAGACAGACAGAGAGAGAGAGAGAGAGAGACAGAGAGAGAGAGACAGAGAGAGAGAGACAGACAGACAGAGAGAGAGAGAGAGAGAGAGACAGAGAGACAGAGAGAGAGAGAGACAGACAGACAGACAGAGAGAGAGAGAGAGGGAGAGACAGTCACACTTGGTTTGCCACATCTCCGGGCAGATCATCTGGCTTGCAGGGGCGAAATGACTGTACCAGTCCCCCAGGGGGCAGAGTGACTTCCTTAACCACTTTAATCAACTGGGAGAGTGCGATTGCCCCAGACAGTGGTGCTGTCAGCGTGTTAATTAGACACAGTGCTTTATCAGGGCTTGGCCACTCATGAACCATCCAAGCATATTAGCTGGCGTAAATGCTTTACTATCAGCCCGCTCGGGCAAGCAAACCCAAGCATATAGCCTAAAACAGTTGGCTAAATTATCTTGTGACTTGCTGTATGAAAAAAAGAGTTAAAATAACCCAGTCTGTTTTTTCAGAATCAGAATCACTTTTGCCACAGTAGGAATTTGACTTGGCGTATGTATGCGGCGGCGCGGTCACATCAGTAGTCAGGAGACAAAAAATACAAAAGATAAAATAAAAAGAATAAAAAATCTCAAGTGCAGATCAATATACACGAATTAGAAGGACCTGAGTGATGAATAGGAATTTACAGTCCCAAAGGTGCACGGTGATGTTAAAGAGAATAATGTAAAGTAAATGAATATAGAGTAAAACGTTCTGGTACAGTAGAAGGCCTCAGACTTACTCACCCATAGTCCAGGGCCTTAGGGTGATATTAGGGTCAGTTTGCGCAAATTTGTGCAAATTAAGCACCAAATGTGGCTCAGATGTTGCCCAGAGCTGCAAGCTCTATTGATTTAGCCAGAGCATGCTCTATTGATTTAGCCAGAGCAGAGCATGCTCTATTGATTTAGCCAGAGCATGCTCTATTGATTTAGCCAGAGCATGCTCTATTGATTTAGCCAGAGCATGCTCTATTGATTTAGCCAGAGCATGCTCTATTGATTTAGCCAGAGCATGCTCTATTGATTTAGCCAGAGCATGCTCTATTGATTTAGCCAGAGCATGCTCTATTGATTTAGCCAGAGCAAGCTCTATTGATTTAGCCAGAGCATGCTCTATTGATTTAGCCAGAGCATGCTCTATTGATTTAGCCAGAGCATGCTCTATTGATTTAGCCCGAGCAGAGCATGCTCTATTGATTTAGCCAGAGCATGCTCTATTGATTTAACCAGAGCAAGCTCTATTGATTTAGCCAGAGCAGAGCATGCTGTATTGATTTAGCCAGAGCAGAGCATGCTCTATTGATTTAGCCAGAGCATGCTCTATTGATTTAGCCAGAGCATGCTCTATTGATTTAGCCAGAGCATGCTCTATTGATTTAGCCAGAGCAGAGCATACTCTATTGATTTAGCCAGAGCAAGCTCTATTGATTTAGCCAGAGCATGTTCTATTGATTTAGCCAGAGCAAGCTCTATTGATTTAGCCAGAGCATGCTCTATTGATTTAGCCAGAGCATGCTCTATTGATTTAGCCAAAGCATGCTCTATTGATTTAGCCAGAGCAGAGCATGCTCTATTGATTTAGCCAGAGCAGAGCATGCTCTATTGATTTAGCCAGAGCAGATCATGCTCTATTGATTTAGCCAGAGCAAGCTCTATTGATTTAGCCAGAGCAAGCTCTATTGATTTAACCAGAGCATGCTCTATTGATTTAGCCAGAGCATGCTCTATTGATTTAGCCAGAGCATGCTCTATTGATTTAGCCAGAGCAAGCTCTATTGATTTAACCAGAGCATGCTCTATTGATTTAGCCAGAGCATGCTCTATTGATTTAGCCAGAGCATGCTCTATTGATTTAGCCAGAGCATGCTCTATTGATTTAGCCAGAGCATGCTCTATTGATTTAGCCAGAGCATGCTCTATTGATTTAGCCAGAGCATGCTCTATTGATTTAGCCAGAGCATGCTCTATTGATTTAGCCAGAGCAAGCTCTATTGATTTCGCCAGAGCATGCTCTATTGATTTAGCCAGAGCAGATCATGCTCTATTGATTTAGCCAGAGAAAGCTCTATTGATTTAGCCAGAGCATGCTCTATTGATTTAACCAGAGCAGAGCATGCTCTATTGATTTAGCCAGAGAAAGCTCTATTGATTTAGCCAGAGCAAGCTCTATTGATTTAGCCAGAGCATGCTCTATTGATTTAGCCAGAGCAGAGCATGCTCTATTGATTTAGCCAGAGAAAGCTCTATTGATTTAGCCAGAGCAAGCTCTATTGATTTAACCAGAGCAAGCTCTATTGATTTAGCCAGAGCATGCTCTATTGATTTAGCCAGAGCATGCTCTATTGATTTAGCCAGAGCATGCTCTATTGATTTAGCCAGAGCATGCTCTATTGATTTAGCCAGAGCATGCTCTATTGATTTAGCCAGAGCATATTCTATTGATTTAGCCAGAGCATGCTCTATTGATTTAGCCAGAGCAAGCTCTATTGATTTAGCCAGAGCATGCTCTATTGATTTAGCCAGATCATGCTCTATTGATTTAGCCAGAGCATGCTCTATTGATTTAGCCAGAGCGCCCGAGCCCGGCGACCCCCGAGATCGTCATGGCACCAAATCTAATATGGCCGCCAAGCTTCAAATGGCTATATCTCAATTATTACTCAACCTAGAAAGGTGGTTTTGGTGTCTACCTCTAGCTTTTAAGGCTCAAGGAATACAACCGAATCAGTGAAATTAGAATAATTTAATTATTTATTGATAAATCCAAGATGGCGTCCCAAGAGGGGCCCCCAAATTCCGGTGAATAGGGTAAAATGTGTAATTAATAGATATTATCATGAAACGAGTTGATTACTTAGATTAAGACAATATTCTTTCTTTCTTTCTTTCTATCTGTCCATCCGTCCGCCTGTCTGTCTGTCTATCTGCCTGCCTTTCTGTCTGTCTGTCTGTATTGTCCATTAAACTTTTTCAATACCAGAACTGCACCTCTGTGCAGTGCTATAAAGTGAGGCTCTGATTTTTAAGTGTGCAGATTTAAGCCTTTAATATGAGCCAGCTACATTGCCAATGGGGAAATATAACAACGTATGAGATGATATCACGAGATCAGACCAATCAGTCAATATAGTCAACCAGCTCAATAGATATGTTGAGGCTTGAAATACAATCCATCATTATGTCAGACATTGTCAAAACAACAAGTCAAAACAACAAGATCAAAAATCAAAATCTGCATGACATTCCTTCATTTCATACTTCTTTATCACGCTTGAAGTGAGACTACAGTGTGCATGTAAACACAGCTTTCAGCTACTTCATATCATATCAAATATATTCATGCTCTTCAAACCCAAGAATATACAGTAGGGGGGTGGGAGGAGGCATTGGGCAATAGCAACAGTGTTTATTCACCCTGAAGACAGTAGATATAATAATCACCTCCAGCAGAAGTTTCTCACAAAAATGAATCTAGGCTATTGAATAATTCATCCGCTCTGTGTGCCACAAGCTCCGCAGTTAGCTTAAGGAAACCATAGGCTAACTCTGAGGGGGATGCTATTGTTCGCTTTTCATGTTATGTGTGACTGTGTAGATGGTCTATTTAAAATCTGCCTGATTCCCATCTTCATAATGAGAAAAAAAATCTGCATTCATCCCAAAGGAGTTGTTTTCCACTTGGAATGTGCATGTCAGTGACATAAGTGGTCAGAAAATCTTTAGCTCGCGTATTTCTCTCAGTATAAGAGTTGCTGACGGTACATATTTAATATGTTGGAAAACCGTCGTTGTGATGCATGTTGTTATTTATATCAATGGAAAGGCTAACAGTGGGAAATTTGACACTTATCAGCAATGTTTCTTTTCACCTTTTTCTATCATCTCTCTGCGTACATAATATTGAGAATCCAAGCCAATTCAGAAATAATCTACAAAGTTAGTTAAAATTAACCTTTGGACAGTTAACCCTAAAAGACCAAGCATATCGCCGGCCATATGTAGCGCTATAATTGTTATAAGTACAGCTGTTACTCATTTAATTTTGCCACCTTACTGCTGGCTTTCCAAGGTACTGCCAGAGCGGTAAAAGGGTTTTTTGTTAATTACATGTTGCATGTGGCAACATGGCAGTATACTGCAGCACTGCCGTGGCAGCGTGGCAGTATACTGCAGCACTGCCGTGGCAACATGGCAATATACTGCAGCACTGCCGTGGCAACATGGCAGTATACTGCAGCACTGCCGTGGCAACATGGCAGTATACTGCAGCACTGTCGTGGCAACATGGCAATATACTGCAGCACTGCCGTGGCAGCATGGCAGTATACTGCAGCACTGCCGTGGCAACATGGCAATATACTGCAGCACTGCCGTGGCAACATGGCAGTATACTGCAGCACTGCCGTGGCAACATGGCAGTATACTGCAGCACTGCCGTGGCAGCATGGCAGTATACTGCAGCACTGCCGTGGCAGCATGGCAGTATACTGCAGCACTGCCGTGGCAACGTGGCAGTATACTGCAGCACTGCCGTGGCAGCATGGCAGTATACTGCAGCACTGCTGTGGCAGCATGGCAGTATACTGCAGCACTGCCGTGACAGCATGGCAGTATACTGCAGCACTGCCGTGGCAGCATGGCAGTATACTGCAGCACTGCTGTGACAGCATGGCAGTATACTGCAGCACTGCCGTGGCAGCATGGCAGTATACTGCAGCACTGCCGTGACAGCATGGCAGTATACTGCAGCACTGCCGTGACAGCATGGCAGTATACTGCAGCACTGCTGTGACAGCATGGCAGTATACTGCAGCACTGCCGTGGCAGCATGGCAGTATACTGCAGCCCTGCTGTGACAGCATGGCAGTATACTGCAGCACTGCTGTGACAGGGGTGCTGCAGTATACTGCCGCAGCAACGCGGCCAGATTAAAAGAGTAACATCTGTATGGGTTGCAGAATGCAGGAAAGAGATGTGACGTAATGAGGAAGTGGCCTGGGAAAAGAAAGGCACAGAAGTGGGCAGTGAAGGTAGAGGGGATGGTCGATGGAGGGGGGGGGGCATGTCTTAATCTATTTCTTTGGCTGACTGCTTGCCCTTGGGCCCATTGCTCTCCATGCTGTAGGAGAAAATGAAAGATAACAGGTCAGGAGCAAGAGACCCCCTGTGGAGGCCGGCACATGAGCACGAACCCGATCATCGTCATCATCATCATCATCATCATCATCATCATCATCATCATCACGCCCTGGACTTAGCATGTAGTGCTGACACCATCATTCCGTTGACCGAAATAACTGATTCTAATTTTGATCATCGATTAGTCGTGTGCTTGCTTTTCAGCATTTCAAACCATTATAAAATTAAGTAAGACATTTGAAAATATCACTGTGATCAGAATGTGTCATTATATTATTATTATTATTATTATTGTTATTACATTTTATTGACTAAATGTGACAATGAAAATATTGAAAATAAAGGTAGTAGGGGTGTTGCTGTCTGTGTATATAGGTGATTATTTGAGATTATTTGAATGCTTGAGGTTGGATGATCAATTACTGTAAAACACACAGCTATTCATTTTCCAAGATGATTCAACCAGTTAAGTACTATATTATAGACCACAGCGCTGTTTTGATATGATGTCAACCCCATCGTGGAGGACACACCATTTTCAAAGGGGCACATAGACCTGGCCTGAAGAGATCTGAATGAGAATGGGTTCTATCCACGTTGTGCTAATCCCATGCTTTTTCTTTTCTTTTCCAAACACCAAAACAGTATAAATGTCTTATTTTCGACTATCTATTAGAATATTTCCAGATACTGGGCTCCCTAACAATCTTGCCATAAATTGGGTATGACTGAAAAGCTTAGTCTCTTGTGGATTCAATTAGTCTAATTGTATTCATGTGTGATGATGTTAGTCCCCATAGTTAATATATGATTGTCTTGTTTTCTTCATATGTTTAATAACTTGACGATATGGCGGGATAATGGCCGTGTGCAAACTAAGCAAAGTGGTATGAAAGCATGTGAACTACAGATGTTACTCATCCAACTGCCACAGCAGTGAGGGGGGGCTGCTGTGGCAGCAGTGAGGGGGGGGCTGCTGTGCTGTCATGGCAGCAGTGAGGGGGGGCTGCTGTGGCAGCAGTGAGGGGGGGCTGCTGTGCTGTCATGGCAGCAGTGAGGGGGGGCTGCTGTGGCAGCAGTGAGGGGGGGCTGCTGTGCTGTCATGGCAGCAGTGAGGGGGGGCTGCTGTGCTGTCATGGCAGCAGTGAGGGGGGGCTGCTGTGCTGTCATGGCAGCAGTGAGGGGGGGCTGCTGTGCTGTCATGGCAGCAGTGAGGGGGGGCTGCTGTGCTGTCATGGCAGCAGTGAGGGGGGCTGCTGTGCTGCCATGGCAGCAGTGAGGGGGGGCTGCTGTGCTGTCATGGCAGCAGTGAGGGGGGGCTGCTGTGCTGGCATGGCAGCAGTGAGGGGGGGCTGCTGTGGCAGCAGTGAGGGGGGGCTGCTGTGCTGTCATGGCAGCAGTGAGGGGGGGCTGCTGTGCTGTCATGGCAGCAGTGAGGGGGGGCTGCTGTGCTGCTGTGGCAGCAGTGAGGGGGGGCTGCTGTGCTGTCATGGCAGCAGTGAGGGGGGGCTGCTGTGCTGCTGTGGCAGCAGTGAGGGGGGGCTGCTGTGCTGCTGTGGCAGCAGTGAGGGGGGGGCTGCTGTGCTGCCGTGGCAGCAGTGAGGGGGGGCTGCTGTGCTGCTGTGGCAGCAGTGAGGGGGGTGCTGCTGTGCTGCCGTGGCAGCAGTGAGGGGGGGCTGCTGTGCTGCTGTGGCAGCAGTGAGGGGGGCTGCTGTGCTGTCATGGCAGCAGTGAGGGGGGGCTGCTGTGCTGCTGTGGCAGCAGTGAGGGGGGGCTGCTGTGCTGTCATGGCAGCAGTGAGGGGGGGCTGCTGTGCTGCTGTGGCAGCAGTGAGGGGGGGCTGCTGTGCTGTCATGGCAGCAGTGAGGGGGGGCTGCTGTGCTGCTGTGGCAGCAGTGAGGGGGGGGGCTGCTGTGCTGTCATGGCAGCAGTGAGGGGGGGCTGCTGTGCTGTCATGGCAGCAGTGAGGGGGGGCTGCTGTGCTGTCATGGCAGCAGTGAGGGGGGGCTGCTGTGCTGTCATGGCAGCAGTGAGGGGGGGCTGCTGTGCTGCAGCAGTGAGGGGGGGCTGCTGTGCTGCAGCAGTGAGGGGGGCTGCTGTGCTGCAGCAGTGAGGGGGGGCTGCTGTGGCAGCAGTGAGGGGGGGGCTGCTGTGCTGCTGTGGCAGCAGTGAGGGGGGGCTGCTGTGCTGCTGTGGCAGCAGTGAGGGGGGGCTGCTGTGCTGTCGTGGCAGCAGTGAGGGGGGCTGCCGTGCTGCTGTGGCAGCAGTGAGGGGGGGGGGGGGGTGTGCTGCAAAGCGGCCAAACTAATTAAGCACCCACTGTAAGCATGACACTATTGTGGTATTTCTGTAAGTTTGGCATGTCTGCATGTGCCCCTTTTAAACATTGGGCACCTGCCCCCCTCTAAAGCTCTCTGCACGGCCCTGCCTGCGTGGGTGCAAAGGGGCGGGGACTGAGCGTTGGCTGAGAGTCAGGACTGGTCCACTGAGTCAGTGACGCACAACGGCACCCCCTCTCTCTCTGCCTCTGTCTCAACGGCACCCCCTCTCTCTCTGCCTCTGTCTCAACGGCACCCCCTCTCTCTCTCTGCCTCTGTCTCAACGGCACCCCCTCTCTCTCTCTGCCTCTGTCTCAACGGCACCCCCTCTCTCTCTCTGCCTCTGTCTCAACGGCACCCCCTCTCTCTCTCTGCCTCTGTCTCAACGGCACCCCCTCTCTCTCTCTGCCTCTGTCTCAACGGCACCCCCTCTCTCTCTCTGCCTCTGTCACAACGGCACCCCCTCTCTCTCTCTGCCTCTGTCTCAACGGCACCCCCTCTCTCTCTCTGCCTCTGTCTCAACGGCACCCCCTCTCTCTCTCTGCCTCTGTCTCAACGGCACCCCCTCTCTCTCTCTGCCTCTGTCACAACGGCACCCCCTCTCTCTCTCTGCCTCTGTCTCAACGGCACCCCCTCTCTCTCTCTGCCTCTGTCTCAACGGCACCCCCACTCTCTCTGCCTCTCCCCTCTCTCTCTGCCTCTGTCTCGGTAGGTGTTGGCAGATGAGCTATGACGACGACACACACTCACTTGCTGAGTGTGAAGCAGCCTGAGAAGGCAGGAGGAGAGGTATTACTTGTGTTCATCATGATGGTGAAGAACAGGAAAGACCCAGAACCCAAAACTCCGGTGTCCTCCCTTCCTTCCTTCCTTCCTTCCTTCCTTCCTTCCTTCCTTCCTTCCTTCCTTCCTTCCAGCCTGAACGTATGAACCTGTGTGCTTAGTTGTGTCTTTGTTTAGAAGAAGGTGAGAACCTTTTGCTACTGTATTATGTTCAAGGTGTTCTGTGTGGATGGATGTTATTCTGGTAAGGTGGGTGTACAAATGTAATGTACTGTTGTTGGCAACATAGAGTTGGATGGAAGACGTTCCGGCAGTAACAGCGATGGAGTTTATATGGTGAGTAAAAAGGGCGGAGCCTATTAGCGCCCTACAGCATGCTCTGTATGAGAGGGCAGAGTCAAGGCAGATAATCTACGTGGACATAGCGTAACGCCGGGGTTCAACTCATTTTGAAGCCCGTGGGACAGAAACGCGCCATTTCATTTGCGGGATAAAATGCGCGACATCTAATGAATTCCTCTTGCAAGATACTCATTCAAGCAACACACTCATTTACGCAAATCTCATTCTCTCCATGATGGCCCCATACTAACAAAGGCATCATCATCAACAGGCATGAAGTGTATCGCGGGGCCCTGGGCTGTAATGAATCTGGCTAATTAACACAGTGCAATGGCATCAATACGCTCGCACAAATACAGGAAGTGAAGTGTGAATATGAACACGACTGTTTGATATGGGGCTTCAGACCATTTCGAGACACTTACACAAACGCATAATTGATCTCGAGGAAGAAGTTGCACTGTTACAATAGTCACGACTGTGTGCTGCTTTAGGCAGAACGTCATAACAGTTTCATCCTTTAATCAAGCAATCAAGCAGTAATTAAAAATGCAAGACGATTCTTTTGTCTTTACAGCCCTTAAACAAGCAGCATGCTCAATGCCCCATGAAACAATAACCCACACTTCACTACCTAATCAGTCATAAACATTAATTGTGGCATCTTTCACTCGACTTAAACTGTAATTGAGCATAGCAATGAGTTTATGAGAAGAGGCTGAGAGAGAGAGAGAGAGGGGGTTATATATTTGACTTTTCTATTTTCTCGTTTCGGGTTATTTTCAGTTTTCTGTCTTGGGGGATGACTGACGTGTAAGGCTTGTGTAGAAGCGGAGCACCCGCCTTCTTGTTGGGAGGCCCTCCTCTGATCCACTGAGTGACAGAATGTGCGGCGGGCTCAGTCAGGAGAACGCACCCAGTCGCCCTGCCTGGAAGAGCCGCTGCCTCTGAATGTGTCTCAGCCCAGCACTCCCACACACTCCTCTGCAAGAGAGAAGGCTCCTCGCAGGCTTTGGAGGATGAAGATGATCACGCTGGGCGGTGATGACGTGACGACAGGAGGAGCGGCCAGTTGAAGCACAGACAGTGTGTGGCTGTGGGGGGCTGGATGATCCTCTGGTCCCAGATGATGTGCTGATATTGTGGCCATGTGGACAGGACATCTAGTCATGACCTCCATTCATAGCCCTTGGCGATGGAATAATAGCTCTACAGTGTTTACGATGAATTGACTTTGTTTGCATAGTTGTACTCACTGAAATTGTGCTCACTTATACTCGCCACCACGGCCGACATTGAATCGGATTCAAATTGATTCCGCCGTTTGACTAGATTTTAATTTCAGATTATTGCTGGAGGCCATTAAAAAAAATGCTCATCATTTGCAGCAACCTTGGCGAGAGGACAGTGTGTGTGGAGGCATACTAGAAATATCAGTCAGCTCCAGTCAAGTCAAAAGTTGGGACACGCCTGATTGAATGTGCGACGTTTTTCATGATCATATGCTTCAATTCCTGATTTCTTTTAGAGGAACACAGAATTGTGGACCAAGGCAGCTCAGCAGGCAAAGTAGTAAACAAAGATAAGAAGGGAGCTCCTTGAAGTTTTACAAGAATAGTATTTAATCCCGAAGTAGTATATTCGTGTCCACAGCAGTGTTACAAACAGAATATATCTTCATAAGGGTACACGGGCAAACAAAAACGCTATGCGCGTTTCAACCACACAGGGTCTTCATCAGGCTGGAATAGCTGGGCGTCGGCCACCGCACCTGGGTATAAGAGACATACGTGGCACAGTTCAGAGGCAATGACGTGAGGATTTATTTCCCCTGTTGCTCTCTCTCCCCCTCTCCCAGGACGTTATGGATTTTGCTTATAGGCTATGTCGTTTTATCCTATAGCCTATATAGGCCATTTTGACTGTTTGCATATAGCCTTTTCTGCATTTGTGTATATATCCTCATTTTGCGTATTCATGTTGTTACTCTATTTGAGTGTATGTTGCTTTTGTTATGGCCCAACCTACAGTATGATGTCATAGCACTGCCCACCTCACGTCATTGCCTCTGAACTGTGCCACGTATGTCTCTTATACCCAGGTGCGGTGGCCGATGCCCAGCTATTCCAGCCTGATGAAGACCCTGTGTGGTTGAAACGCACGTAGCGTTTTTGTTTGCCCGTGTACCCTTATGAAGATATATTCTGTTTGTAACACTGCTGTGGACACGAATATACTACTTCGGGATTAAATACTATTCTTGTAAAACTTCAAGGAGCTCCCTTCTTATCTTTGATTTCTTTTAGACAAATATAAAGAGTGAAGTTGATACCTATGTACGAATCTTTGCCTCTCCATCAAGGCAAAGGGTGGCTACTTTAACAATGATATAAGATAGCGTGTTTTGATTTGTTTAACACTTTTCTTTGGGTTTACTGCATAATTCCATTTGTGTCATTTCATATTTTTGATATCTTTACTATTATTCTAAAATTATTTATTAAATTATTACTTAAATTAAATTATTTGTTAAAATTAATTATTATTAAAATGCAAAAAATAAATAATAGTAGAAATAAAGAACAATTTCAACTTTTGACTGGTAGTGTACATTGACTGAAAGAAACCTTTTTAAATTGTCTATGTAAGGGCTTCATGAAACTGCTAGCTGTTAAAATGTCTTCAGAACAGGCCAGGGAGGGCCCTACAGAGCGATGCAATGCTCTGTGGACTGTCTCCCCAAGTCTGACCAAAATAACAACCAGCATCGTTTCTGCTTGAGGAGTTTGTTTAAAGGTGGAGGCAAGTCAGTGTAATCAGACCACAGAGCCTGACTTTTTCATGATAAATCAGGCTTGTTTTGCTTTTCACCACGGGTAAAATCCCTTTAATCATGATTGATGATCTGCTGTACTTTGGAGAGCATCACTGACAGATTGCAAATGAGAATGTGATCTCGCTGGTTTGTAATATCTGACGGATGATCACATGGGTGTTTCCATCTCGAGGAGCAGGAAATTGCTTCAGGGTTGGCTTCAGGGTTTATCCAGACGAGATTGGAGAGGAATCGTACGAATATGATGAAGTGCAAAGGTGAAATGCATTTGGACTGACGAGGGAAGGAGCTTGGTGCTTTCCGAGGCACCCAGGAGCTATTTTTAAAGCGTGACGTCTAGTGGTAAGCAGGGGGCAGCGTTCCCTTCTGACGCCGCTTTGCATTTTCACTGGAGTCAGCACCTTTGGAGGCAAGGTGTGAAACGATGTGTGGTGCCGGCACAGACACGCGTCAGCGCCGCTCCTACCTTTCATCCATCCATGCTGGCAGCCGGTCTATCGGTCACACACTGCGGTAAGTAAGCACACGCCTTCCAAACGCATCACCCACGATGACACTACCTACTAGGGATGTTCATTTTGAAAATTTTCCATAATCGATAATCGGTGAAAATTAACGATCAATTATCGATTATCGATCATATTAATACTGATATATTTTTTATATATATATTTTTTTTTTACAAAATTAATGCCTATGGCAGAAAATACCAAAGACAACGTGTTCTCCTCAATGAACTCTTTATTTCAATGTGTCTCCTCTCCAACACTCTGCTGTCCCCGGCGCATGCCGGTGTGAATTTCCCATGTTTAAAACAGTTTTGTTGGCACAAAGGCCCGTGCCCAGCCAGAAAACTAGAGACTATATGAAGCTCCACCTCACGTTAGTCGGCTGTGCAATGGAGTGGGGTGAGGAGGAACGAATTCCACCCAAACCTAGTCCAAAAAAAAAAAAAAAAAAAAAGTATTTTTTATTTTTTTAACACTTTCAGTGCCACGGCCCTTGGGCAAAAGGTTGCTTGCTGTGCCACATAGGCCGCAATGCATTTTAAAACAGTCATATAATTTTTTTAATAATTACTATGTAAACACTGAACACGCACAAATAACGATGAGACTCTCTTCTATCACCTGCAAAAAAAAGTTTATTGATCCCATTTTCCGTTCTTTAGTTATGAGCCGGAGAAGATAGCTTGATCGAAGCAAAAACATCCCTTTTTTTCTACGAGCTGAGATAACGAGCCTTTTGTGAAATTAAACATTTCAAGCACATCACTGACTCTGAAGCTAATTTTCTGATGTCTGGGTCTGTCTGGGTGAAGTGTATGCTGCTCTGCTGCTCTCCGTGCTCCCCCCCCCCCCCCCCCCCCCCCCAACTGCACACGCCTCCTGGGTGTGTCTTATGTGTCTGGTGGCTCTCAGTCTCTGCTGAGTTTGCTGCGCACACACAGTGAATGGTGCGCGACATTCAGCTTTTTGGTTCCGCGTGTGTTTGTCACGGGCTGGCATGCTTCCAGTTCGGAATAATAGGCTGATTATGTATATGTGCTGTTGCAGCGTACATGGAGGTGCACAGTTGTGACAGCGGATGCTGCTGCTGGGGGCACAGCTGGCGTTGTGCTCGTTTATGGAGGCACGTCGATGCATACGGACGGATGCGATGCGATTTCCTCATTTTGCCCAGTGACTATTTCTGTGTGTTTGGCTCCTTTTTCTCTGATCAGGAGAGTGCTGTCGCCACCTAATGGGTTTGTAAAATAGGTTATCGACCTCCAATAGCTACAATATTGTTAGAGGCGACGTAAGAAGCTTAGATCGACACCCCCCCGTCAAAAAAACCATTTGGAGTTATGACGCCATTTGGCGTCGCTGGCACTGTACGGTAAATTTCTAATGACGCCATATGGCGTCGCTGGCACTGAACGTGTTAATAACAAAATCGATCCAAATTCCACAGGATCCATTCCAATCCTTAACGATCAATTATCGATTTTCGATAATTGATGAACATCCCTACTACCTACCGCTGCGGTGCAACAGCCAGATATACCGTTACAAACTTCAGCACCACGGTCAGCGCCTCGCAGTGTCAATGGTTTTTTGCGCCGGCGATTCCATCATTGGCACTATGGCTCTATGGGGGGGTCATCATCATCCTAGTCATGGAGACATTTTGACACCGTGCCAGCCAGCTATCTGCTCTTAGCAATAAGCCACTTCAGCCTGTGCTACTGTGTGGGGGTGAAGTGTCCCTTGACTGCCTTGGTGAAGAGCATGTATTGTCAGGGGAAGTCAGTGTCTCTCTCTCTCTCTCTCTCTCTCTCTCTCTCTCTCTCTCTCTCTCTCTCATTTGCTAGTGCTGTGAATTTGAATGGAACCAAAACAGAAGGTAAGCCTACATGTAAGCTATCTCTGGAATCATACTTACATCCATTTCCATCTCTCCTTCACACTAACTATCTAATTAATTGAGTGTCTTACATGTTCCATGCGTTTCCTTGTGTTGTCATTTCATGGCATGTTATTCTGCGGGCTCAGCACCAAACCAATTCACTGAGCATCACCAGGTGATTTTAGCATGTGTGTATTTATAACACCGATACTGGAAAATCCTTCAATATTACATACATCAGTTTGTGAGACTGTATGAAAATGCAATAGAAAATCCTCACACTATTTCACAACAGACATTCTTAAAACATTGGACACAGCCCATATATTTCCCATGATATTTCCTATACAATATTGAGGCAACTGGGACCTCGGTTGATGCTATTGGACTCATAATAATATTACGATATTCACAGTTGTGCGCGCGTGCGTGTGTGTGTATTTGCATGTACATATGTCAAGTCAGGTTTATTTAGCCCTTCATCACAAACATGAGTCTCAAAGGACTCGACAAAGACAAGCCTACCTAGATCTACCTAATGGTGTGATGTGGTGTACAAAGAAAAATCAAACACAAGGAAGCCAAACAAAGCACAAGACAGAAGATAGATATTGAAAGGTATACGAGGCCTACCGAAGATGCCAGCATCAGGAACCTCCGATCCTCAGAGAAGACAAGAACAAAACAAAACAACATGGAAGAAACCTTTCTGCATGTGTTTATACAGTAGTATGTATAGTGATGACACAGATCTGTGAGTGTTTGGCATCACGCGTGTTTCCTTGACACTTTGTTCCCTGCACTGCACTCAAGAAATCAGCTCATCTCTTTCTCCCCACGTGCCCACTTGCTCGTGACACCTCCTTCCCTGCATCAGCTCCTTTTGAACATGCCCTCCTGGAGCTGGAGCACCACCCTCCTACATCTCACATGAGATGAAAAGAACAGGAGAGGAGCACAACACTTGTGCAGCTTTACACACATGAAAAAGGGAGAAATCGCTGAAGAATTAATACTGGTATTTATTTCCTCCGCACAGTCTTTGATATCTTTTGTATTTTTTTTTTGAGGAATTGATGCTTGATGACGGATGTTTTTTTTGTTTTTTTACTCCATCTTATGTGCATCGATTTGCATTGTGACTGTATGTAGTCATTGCATTTCTATTAGGAGTTTGTACAGTATGTGAATGTAACCAGAGCTGTGCCTTAAGCGTCCAGCAGGCCACACTGATTTACTGCTCGATAGCCGAGAGCGGCCCTTAGCCACTGGAGAGGATCTGAATGTGAGAAGGAGGACTGCCTTATATAACATATTCCAATGATGTGATGTATGGGTAGAGGGTTGTAATGCTGCACAGGGTAGAACAAGGAAAGGCTTTTAATTGCCTTTTCCATCTGGTACGCTCCCAAATTGAAGTTTGTAATAAAGCTACAGGCTATTAACTCACATCTTGAGTTGTGGCGCTTTGAAAATAGCAAAGGGCAACGCTAAGCCGTCTTTGCCAGACTTTTCCCCTTTTTTTCCCCCGTTTGTTTTTGTTTTTATGTGCACAATTACTCAGAAGAAAAGCTATTTGTACGCGTGATTTATGAGTAAAAAAATCATTATTACTGTGCTGTCATATTTGGGTGTACTGACGGAGGCTTCAAATGCTCACTCGTTTGCATAAAGGAACACTCCGCCCATTTTCAACCAGCTTTGTATCATTAGAACATCAGTAGTATATCAGACAACTGTAAACTGTTTTGAAGTCTGTCATTTAATTTGACAGTTATTGAGTGTTAAAGTGTGGACCAGTGACATCACTGGTCCACACTAACTCAAATTAATAACTCATTAACTCAAATCAACTCTCAATAACTGTCAAACTATTCATCATTCATCTAGTCTGACAGTTATTGAGAGTTGATTTGAGTTAATGAGTTATTAATTTGAGTTAGTGTGGACCAGTGATGTCACTGGTCCACACTTTAACACTCAATAACTGTCAAATTAAATGACAGACTTCAAAACCGTTTACAGTTTTCTGATATACTACTGATGTTCTAATGATACAAAGCTGGTTGAAAATGGGCAGAGTGTTCCTATAATAAAACGTTGTTTTTGAACCTTCTGTAATGATTTGGTTTAGCCTCTCTTTGTGAAGCGCTGCAGTGTGTCCATTTCGTATAGCTTGATAACTAATACTGCGGGGGAAATGGCTCTGTCGATGGCATGGACCTTTCTTTCATCTCTCTGAAGCCGGAGCCAAAGCTGCTGGCTATGATACACTGACATGTCTGTCGATTGACAATTCAAATGCCAAGGAGGACTGTCATGGAGACAGTCACCATTCAGCTCCAAGCTGGGAGACATCTTCCCTTGCCTTTCAGTAATACAAATAGATTTGCCAGAGCAGCTTTTTGCGACTCAACCATCGCAGACATTCATACATTCATACATTCATACATTCATACATTCACTGATGTCTCCTCGCAACGGTTCAAATCCCATCAAATCTGTGGCAACAAATGTAACCATTCTATTCTGTTCCGTCTGAGACCAAAACCACAAAGATATCTGGGCTCTAAAGGAATTCATGAAGAGGCCAGGCATCCGAGCTGAAAGGAAGAGATCCCAGGTAGAAAGGCGCACAGCACCCAGACACTGCCACAGCAAATACCCATACTGCCACAGCACCCAGACACTGCCACAGCACCCAGACACTGCCACAGCACCCAGACACTGCCACAGCAAATACCCAGACACTGCCACAGCAAATACCCAGACACTGCCACAGCAAATATGCACAGCAGCCAACAGAGAAGACAGAGAAGACTGCACTTGTAGGGGGGGGGGGGGCACCCTTGGGACTGAATGTGGCAAACTGCTGTAGCAAAACAAAGGTAAGAAAACAACTAGCAAAACTACCAAAAAACTCAAGAATGACTTCACTGACTTTTGCTACATGTATACTCATTGTCAGTGGCGCTGGAAGTGCTTTTAGGTAGGGGGTGCTGTACATTTTTTGGACGTTTAGCCATATTTAGAGGAATATTTAATTTTAAATTAACATCAGGATTATACTGTTATATGTCATTATTCAGTATCTTCTCCTTTTCTCACTCACTTTCATGTAAGCACCTGCTCTCCCTTTAGTCATTTTACACTACAACAGACAGCAACACAGGCATAAACACTGAACTTATTATTATTATGGAAAACCAGATTATGATGAAAATCAAACACTTTTGAAGAGAGAGCGTATGAAATAAGATTAGAGCTGGGAAGCACAAACTGTTTTTTAATGCATTTTGTTGCTGTTATAAACACAAGACAGCCAAATCCAATCCAAAAATTTCAAAAATCCCATCTCTTGCCACCAGGGGGTGCTGCAGCACCCTCAGCACCCACCTTCCAGCTCCCTTGCTCATTGTACGTACTAATGCAGCACGTGTCTAATGTGTCATAATGTCTGATGATTCCAAATGACATAAACAGTGAACAACAGGTTGTTTAAGGCTTAAACATAGGTGTGTCTGTATGCTTTCCAATGCAATGCCATACTTGTACAAGCCAGAGGGAAGTCAATGGCCATACAAAGCATCGTGTGGTTGTTCTGTGCTTTTTGCTTATTTTCAATAAAAAGGGGGGATCCATGCACATCAACACACACATCCATGTACATCAACACACACATCCATGCACATCAAGACACACATCCATGTGCATCAACACACACATCCATGTACATCAACACACACCTCCATGTACATCAACACACACATCCATGTACATCAACACACACATCCATGTACATCAACACACACATCCATGTACATCAAGACACACATCCATGTACATCAACACACACATCCATGTACATCAACACACACATCCATGTACATCAACACACACATCCATGTGCATCAACACACACATCCATGCACACCAACACACACATCCATGCACACCAACACACACATCCATGCACATCAACACACACATCCATGCACACCAACACACACATCCATGCACATCAACACACACATTGGGGTGACTGACAAGCCCCGCAGACAGTCACACAACCCTGGACTGAGAGTCCACAACCTCTCAGTCCAGGGCTGCCAAATCTGGAATTTGCTACCTCAAACTATAAGAAACTGTCTGTCATTCCCATCTTTCAAACACAACGTAAAAAAATTGATTTTAAATAGCCAAATCTGCGACCATGTGTAAATTGTACTGTAGTGCTCTTGTTTTGTTTGCTCTGTTATGCTTCTTGTTTTTGTTTTGTCTTGTCTTATTAACCTAGTTTAGTTAATTTTGGTTTACTTTAGTTTCTGATCCGTTTTGGTTTTGTTATTGCTCATGTTGTTTTTTGTATTGTTCTGTTTAGTTCTGTCCTGGTGCTGCCTCTGTCGTTTTTCTGTCTCTCTGTGGGGACTACGGATGTAATTTAGCATTCTTGCTAACTCCGGCTTATTTACGTTGCCTTGTGTAATGTTCATGAATATGCACTGTCCCGTCCAAATAAACAAATAAAGTAAAGTAAAGTACATCAAGACACACATCCATGTACATCAACACACACATCCATGTACATCAACACACACATCCATGCACATCAAGACACACATCCATGTACATCAACACACACATCCATGTACATCAACACACACCTCCATGTACATCAACACACACATCCATGTGCATCAACACACACATCCATGTACATCAACACACACATCCATGTGCATCAACACACACATCCATGTACATCAACACACACATCCATGTACATCAACACACACATCCATGTACATCAACACACACATCCATGTACATCAAGACACACATCCATGTGCATCAACACACACATCCATGTACATCAACACACACATCCATGTACATCAACACACACATCCATGTACATCAACACACACATCCATGTGCATCAACACACACATCCATGTGCATCAACACACACATCCATGTGCATCAACACACACATCCATGTACATCAACACACACATCCATGTACATCAACACACATCCATGTACATCAACACACACATCCATGCACATCAACACACACATCCATGTACATCAACACACATCCATGCACACCAACACACACATCCATGCACATCAACACACACATCCATGTACATCAACACACACCTCCATGTACATCAACACACACCTCCATGCACACCAACACACACATCCATGTACATCAACACACACATCCATGTGCATCAACACACACATCCATGTACATCAACACACACATCCATGTACATCAACACACACATCCATGTACATCAACACACACATCCATGTACATCAACACACACATCCATGTGCATCAACACACACATCCATGCACACCAACACACACATCCATGCACACCAACACACACATCCATGCACATCAACACACACATCCATGCACACCAACACACACATCCATGCACATCAACACACACATTGGGGTGACTGACAAGCCCCGCAGACAGCGCTGCCTTTACCCTATAGGCCATTTTCAAATGTGTGATTGACCAATTGATGTAAGCTTTGTTTCAACATTGACATGGTAAATATATAAATCAAGAATATTTGTCATGAACCCACAATAAGCAGTGACACATCAGAACTAGAATATAAAAGGCTTGGCCGGGTATATTGAAAGTATTTACTATTTTATTTACTAAAAGCATAGCAATTGAAATGCACATTTAAAAAAAAGTATAACCTTGGACCGTCAGCTGTTACTGCTATCTAGTTACATAGGCATCGATTCTGCATGCAATTCTGAACACAAACTCCATTTTTAAGGGCCCGATCAAAGTGGATGACCTCCCACAGTATAATCAGCAGTGTGGTGACCACAGCAGACAGCTGACATGATTGAAAGACTCAGTGAGAGCGATAGATAATGAAGAGGAGCACACAAAGCAGAGAGTACGGGCAAGGATTAAAGTAGGAGATAAGGGGAGCTGGGGGGCGTATTCCTTTTGGAATAAGCGGATTCGGCCTTCATTTGGGAATTTAACAGTAGCCCCGCCCCCCAACCCACCCCTACCGTCCTGCTCTCCAATGCTTCTTTTGATTTGACAGCTGCCATTCTGTTGCTTGTGCGAATGGAACGTGCTGCAGACCCATCCTGCTCTAAATGAGTCATCAGAGGGACAGTTGGGTGGGTTAAGAGCTGTTTGAATATCCAGAGTACCACAGGCCCATTAGCTGAGGGCAGCGTGGCACAACATCCACCTAGCGAGATGCCGCACAAATCCATCAGTGTTCTCCAGACAGTGATAATCCCCACTGATCTCCCCTCTGCCTGTCCCCCATCCTCCCCCTCCCCTCCCCCTCCCAACCAGCAGACAATACAGAGAGAGAGAGAGGGGGGGGGGAGGAGCGAGAGAGAGAGAGAGCAAGTGATGGGGAAAAGAGAGTGAAGAGAGAGAGAGAGAGAGGAGAGCAAGTGATGGGGAAAAGAGAGTGAAGAGAGAGAGAGAGAGAGGAGAGCAAGTGATGGGGAAAAGAGAGTGAAGAGAGAGAGAGAGAGAGGAGAGCAAGTGATGGGGAAAAGAGAGTGAAGAGAGAGAGAGAGAGAGGAGAGCAAGTGATGGGGAAAAGAGAGTGAAGAGAGAGAGAGAGAGAGGAGAGCAAGTGATGGGGAAAAGAGAGTGAAGAGAGAGAGAGAGAGAGGAGAGCAAGTGATGGGGAAAAGAGAGTGAAGAGAGAGAGAGAGAGAGGAGAGCAAGTGATGGGGAAAAGAAAGTGAAGAGAGAGAGAGAGGGGGGGGGGGAGCGAGAGAGAGAGAGAGAGAGAGAGAGGAGAGCAAGTGATGGGGAAAAAGAGAGTGAAGGATAGAGAGAGAGAGAGAGAGAGAGAGAGAGAGAGATTAAAATAGTGCATGTTAGGGAGAGGAGAGGAGAGAGAGAGAGAGAGAGGAGAGCAAGTGATGGGGAAAAAGAGAGTGGAGGAAAAGAGAGTGAAGGATAGAGAGAGAGAGAGATGTTAAAAGAGTGCATGCTAGAGAGAGAGAGAGAGAGGAGAGCAAGTGATGGGGAAAAAGAGAGTGAAGGATAGAGAGAGAGGTTAAAAGAGTGCATGTTAGGGAGAGAGAGAGAGAGAGAGAGAGATGGGAGCTAAGCAGCCCCTCATCACTGTCCCCTGTGATGTCACAAAGGCTCAGTGCGCTGCCATGATGCACATGATATGCTGCAGAGGATTAGGCAGTAATCACAGGGGTTTGGCTGTCCTCACAAGAGACTCTAAATCCCTCCACTCCACTTCAGCCTCCTCAGACAAGCCAACAGCTGGCTCCTCTGAGGGATGAACCTGGTCAGCTGGCTCCTCTGAGGGATGAACCTGGTCAGCTGGCTCCTCTGAGGGATGAACCTGGTCAGCTGGCTCCTCTGAGGGATGAACCTGGTCAGCTGGCTCCTCTGAGGGATGAACCTGGTCAGCTGGCTCCTCTGAGGTATGAACCTGGTCAGCTGGCTCCTCTGAGGTATGAACCTGGTCAGCTGGCTCCTCTGAGGGATGGACCTGGTCAGCTGGCTCCTCTGAGGGATGAACCTGGTCGGCTTGGGCCTATTTTCCATAATATCGTGATATTTCGCAGATCTCACAATATTTCCCGAATGTCGTGAAAGAGAAAGGGGGGTGGGGTGGGGGGGTGGGGTTGGTGCATTTTTGACATATATTTTTGGGGACAGTTTTGCACAATCTGCCCTGCTGTCGACCCTTATTTCACTGCCTACTGTACATTATCGGTACTGTTAAGTGTTTGTTGCTGCAAAGGGAGAGGTAAAGAAAGGATGTGAACAGCATATCAACCTGTATTGATATGATATACAGTACTAATCGCAATACTGTATGTATGTACTGCATGTACCTGAAACACAAGAGCCTCCCTCTCCGCTTGAACAGACCCACACTCATATCATCTGTCAGACGGATGCGGGATCCGACAAAAATACATGTGCGTAATTTTTCCGTACCGCATGTATCATGTATCACCCCTCAATTAACATGTATCACCCCTCAATTAACATGTATCACCCCTCAATTAACACGGGCCAGAGTCGATCTGGTGTACATTGCCTGTTAGACACATTAAAACCCTGCAAGTTTCAAGACTTGTAGGATGTATTGAAGGTTCCTTAATCGCAAAGAAAAACAAAATCCTCAAAAGAGACGACATATACAGCGATAAAGGAAAACAATCAAGCTAAATCACCAATTTGACTAAAAAAGTACAAATATACAGTACTCATCATAAGCACAAATAATTCAAGGAATCCATCTATCGGGACTTACTTTCGTGACACCACGTGAATGCAGCACACGTCTCACTGCCAGTCAGAAGGGCCAGAAGGGGGAGACAAAGGCCCTGCTACAAAAGTTACACACTCCAGCTTTTAATTTATGTATTATTCGAATATTGCCAAATGCATTGCCTTGTTTTCATCTTTGAACAGGATGAAATATCACCAACCAGAGCTTGAAATTAACACCTGCCAACCTGCCAATTATGGGTAGAAAAAATTTGGCTGCATCAGACTTTTGGGCGGGTGAGATTTTCTTATCCAGTTTCTGTATGAACACCAAGATTCTCCACAACTGAGGATTTAATAATTGATGTGAGCTGTGTCTGTCGTCTGATTGGTTTTTAAAATAGAACATAGCATAATGGGCATGGGAAAAGATCGTGTAACAAGACTTTTGTTAAAAAGTCTCGTTTTTCCTTCTATGTAGCTACTGTATGAGCATATTAGCAACAGTATAAGGAAGCTCCCATGCTGTGGTGAACAATATGGTATGAACAGTTAACTTCAGGAATGACCTTTTATGTACTCTCACTTTGGAAATGATAAATGTAGCACAATATCATGCAGTAGTTGCTACAAAGGTCTATGAAGGTAATATACAATTTCCTATATACATGTCCTTAAAATTATTAATCAGGAATCGTCATGGAATAAACATTCATAAATATTATGAACTCCAAACCCTACTTTATTTTCCTATCTTTTTGTGTATTTACAGTAATCATATGCTTGAGCAATATAGTCCTGAGTTGGGCAATAAAATACACTGATACAAATGAAATGCATTGTCATAAGTGGTGAACTGATCATACACACTAGTTCCCCCGATGTAAATTTCTCTCTTCTCTCTCTCTTGTTCTTCCTATCTATGAAGCGCTGCTGGACATATGTATATGTTGGAGTGGAGGTTTATTATTGTTTTTTATTTGTTTGTTTTCAGGTTTGGTGCTCATTATTATTGTCATTACAAAGCTATGAGTGTATATACAATGGTAATGTGTACAATAAGCACACTGCTGGAAAAGGAAAAGGAAAAAGTAAACAACTGTAATCGAAGGAATACAATGATGTACAATGTTGATGTAAACCAAATAAAAATTAAGTTAAAAAAAAAAAAAGTGGTGAACTGATAACTTTACCCCGACCAAAGTCCAACTACATGAAGAAGGCTGTAATATACAGGGCTCTGAGGGCTATAGTGTCCAGGTGATGTCCGTTCTATCAAAGGAAAGGCATGTTTTCAAAGCAAACTTAGATTTGACCTACATTCACACAAACCATCCTGATTTATATCATATCATATCTCATCTCGTCTGCTTTCTATGTCTGTTTTATAGACAACAAGGAAATGTTCTTATCGTAAGTTAAAATTTTGGTCCACTGGCTAGTTAGAGGGCTAACAGACCATGCTACATTGTTTGATCTGGTTCTAGATTTGCTTTTAACTCTTGTTTTCTTTTTCTTCTTCTTACATTTTTCTTTTTCTTTTATTCTTATGTGATAGATGTTTTTTTTTGCATTGTATTTGTATTTCATTGTTGTATGTCATGTCATGTATATTGTTGTCTTGGACCAGACTAGCGGTCGTCTAGGCGTCAGCTAATGTGGATCCTGTTAATAAACAAATAAATACTCATAATCAACATGATCATTAAAGAAGATGAAATGCACGCACTTATGTACTCTTAAATCCTTTGATGATATTTTAAAATGTTTTGTGAAAAGTCTTAGTTACTAGTTAGGCTACTCTGAAGTCCAATAGCCAGATTGGGCTAGCAGGTAAAAAGTTAATTTCAAGCCCTGTTGCCAACTATCACTATCCTTCCTTTTATGAGAGGAAGAGCCCCCCCATGGTCATCCTGAGTAATGCTGCAGGGCAGGACAGCTGGCCCCTCCCACTCCATGGCTCTCTATCCTCTGCTGTCTGTCTACCTCTCTCAACCTCCCTCTCTCTCTTTCTATCCTCTGCTGTCTGTCTGCCTCTCTCAACCTCTCTCTCTCTCTCTCTCTCTCTCTCTCTCTCTCTATCCTCTGCTGTCTGTCTACCACTCTCTCTCTCTTTCTCTATCCTCTGCTGTATGTCTGCCTCTCTCAACCTCCCTCTCTCTCTTTCTCTATCCTCTGCTGTCTGTCTGCCTCTCTCAACCTCTCTCTCTCTCTCTCTATCCTCTGCTGTCTGTCTACCACTCTCTCTTTCTCTATCCTCTGCTGTCTGTCTCTCTGTCTGCCTCTCTCAACCTCCCTCTCTCTCTTTCTATCCTCTGCTGTCTGTCTGCCTCTCTCAACCTCTCTCTCTCTCTCTCTCTATCCTCTACTGTCTGTCTACCACTCTCTCTCTCTCTCTCTCTTTCTCTATCCTCTGCTGTATGTCTGCCTCTCTCAACCTCCCTCTCTCTCTTTCTATCATCTGCTGTCTGTCTGTCTGCCTCTCTCTCTCTCTCTCTCTCTCTTTCTATCCTGCTGTCTGTCTGCCTCTCTCAACCTCCCTCTCTCTCTTTCTATCATCTGCTGTCTGTCTGTCTGCCTCTCTCAACCTCCCTCTCTCTCTTTCTATCATCTGCTGTCTGTCTGTCTGCCTCTCTCAACCTCCCTCTCTCTCTTTCTATCCTCTGCTGTCTGTCTGCCTCTCTCAACCTCCCTCTCTCTCTTTCTATCCTCTGCTGTCTGTCTGTCTCTCTCAACCTCTCTCTCTTTCTCATGGCTGTTTTTAAGCTTCCTATCAGTATCTCCCCAGCGTCTCTCTGCTCTAACTCATATAAATGGAGTGTGTTTCATGTTTTTGTTGAAAGAGCCTTACAGTATGATTAGAGGAAAATACTTGCAATATGCCTGTCCCCACTGGAAATGGAACTGCTAACATTGTCTTAGTGTCTTTCTCTACTCAGTGTGGATTGCTTTGCAGTCTACCGAATAGTGATCAATATAAAATACACCAAGATGCTAAAGGCACAATTATACAACATTTTTATACGAAAATAAATGCGTCCATTTCAAACGGTGTAATCGTCACTGCCCACATACTTCCACGCGTCTTTCACGTTGACATCATGTTAAGCGATACATCCACTGGTGGGCAGTAGAGAGTCAAATGTGTGAGAGAGTGTGTGGTTCTGCTCCGTTTCATGCGTATCTGTAAGCTTTCAGAGGCTGGACAGAAATACGCACAAAATGAACGCAGAGTACGTCTTTAACCTAGAGTATAATTGGGCTTTAAGGAGTTGCTCCCAGGTGGGAATATATTGTATGAAGTTGCATTATTACTTATTACTATTAAATTGTCTTACTACTTTAGGTGCACGGACTTTAGCTGTAAAGGAAAGGGTTGGTTAAAACAATGATAAACAAATAGATTGTGATTTTATTATTTGTTTTTATACACAATCAATTCTACAAATCTCAAGATAATCCTTGTTTTACTGTAATTTTCATTGTTTTGCTTTTATATTTTTGTGAGTGTGTTTTATCATCATCATCATCACCATTATGATTATGATTATTATTATTATTATTATTATAGGTCTCACACAGCATTTAGCAGGCAGTATGCTGGCCGCCCTTGACCAAGCTACTTCTATTCAATAAGAGCGGGTGCCCTTAAGCGCAGTGCCAGCAAATGTCAAAGTACTCGAAGTGTTTGGACTGTAAGCTTTTCCATTTGGTATTAAAATACTGTGGTAACGCACACATGACTACACAACCAAGTAGGATGGATTTTCTTCCAGCAGCCTGCAGTTAAATCTGACGGAACTGATCCTGTTAACGAGTCCACATATCGCCGTGCCACTGACGAGTCGCAATGTTGTTGTTTTTTGGACTGACCATGCTGCCCAGTTCTGACCTATTATAATTGTACATCAATTGCACGTGTGTGTTTTTTAGACGACACTGCCATAGTGGGTCTAATCTAACAGACATGTGGCCAGATGTCTTGTTATCTTCAGTTTCTTCCCAGTGGCAATTACCCTTCTCACACAGACTCTCTGTCTGTCTCTCTCTCACACTCATGCTCGCTCGCTCGCACGCACGCACGCGCATGCACGCGCACACACACACACACACACACACACACACACACACACACACACACACACACACACACACACACAGCACCCTGGAGTGAACAGACTGGTCCAACCTCGTTAATTTGCCATGGACACTGATATAAAGGATTGAGACTCTGTAATCTAATGATATTTTTGTACTGTTGTGTCTGACTGGCTGTGAGGGATGACATGTTTCCTGTTGCCTTGAAGGGAAGCGTCTGGGGGTGAAGGTGAGAGCAAGAGGAAGAAGAGTCAATATATTATCACGCTACAAATGAGGCCATGGCGAACAAGAGGGGCTGTCCGTCTGCCTTGGTACAGAGTCGGAGGGAACACCAGGTCTGCCTTGGTATGGAGTCAGAGGGAATACCAGGTCTGCCTTGGTATGGAGTCAGAGTGAATACCAGGTCTGCCTTGGTATGGAGTCAGAGGGAATACCAGGTCTGCCTTGGTATGGAGTCGGAGGGAATACCAGGTCTGCCTTGGTATGGAGTCAGAGGGAATACCAGGTCTGCCTTGGTACAGAGTCAGAGGGAATACCAGGTCTGCCTTGGTATGGAGTCAGAGGGAATACCAGGTCTGCCTTGGTACAGAGTCGGAGGGAACACCAGGTCTGCCTTGGTATGGAGTCAGAGGGAATACCAGGTCTGCCTTGGTATGGAGTCAGAGGGAATACCAGGTCTGCCTTGGTATGGAGTCAGAGGGAATACCAGGTCTGCCTTGGTATGGAGTCAGAGGGAATACCAGGTCTGCCTTGGTATGGAGTCAGAGGGAATACCAGGTCTGCCTTGGTATGGAGTCAGAGGGAATACCAGGTCTGCCTTGGTATGGAGTCAGAGGGAATACCAGGGGCAGCTTGATGGAATGTGCCTGGCTGAGACATGGCTACAGGGGAATACATGGGACTGGGCAGGGCTGGACGGCGTCCAGACAGTGTGGGCTGACAGAGGAACATGTGTGTGGTCTGGATACTGAGCTGCTGGCCACGAGTTAGAGGTGATTTCACTCTCCTCCATGATAGACAAACTTTGTGGACATATTTCTGCACGTTACTTCAATCTGTACAGTAGATCTATCTGATGATGGAATAACTAACTACTTCAATCTGTACAGTAGATCTATCTGATGATGGAATAACTAACTACTTCAATCTGTACAGTAGATCTATCTGATGATGGAATAACTAACTACTTCAATCTGTAGAGTAGATCTATCTGATGATGGAATAACTAACTACTTCAATCTGTACAGTAGATCTATCTGATGATGGAATAACTAACTACTTCAATCTGTACAGTAGATCTATCTGATGATGGAATAACTAACTACTTCAATCTGTACAGTAGATCTATCTGATGATGGAATAACTAACGATACACATTTGCTCAGCATGTATCTGCTCAGCAAATGTGACCATGATAGCCAACGATGTACATTTTGTCCAACCTGCACATTATGCTCCTGCACTGGACTGTACCTGCACATTATGCTCCTGCACTGGACTGTACCTGCACATGATGCTCCTGCACTGGACTGTACCTGCACATTATGCTCCTGCACTGGACTGTAACCTGCACATGATGCTCCTGCACTGGACTGTAACCTGCACATGATGCTCCTGCACTGGACTGTACCTGCACATTATGCTCCTGCACTGGACTGTACCTGCACATTATGCTCCTGCACTGGACTGTAACCTGCACATGATGCTCCTGCACTGGACTGTACCTGCACATGATGCTCCTGCACTGGACTGTACCTGCACATGATGCTCCTGCACTGGACTGTAACCTGCACATGATGCTCCTGCACTGGACTGTAACCTGCACATGATGCTCCTGCACTGGACTGTACCTGCACATTATGCTCCTGCACTGGACTGTACCTGCACATGATGCTCCTGCACTGGACTGTACCTGCACATGATGCTCCTGCACTGGACTGTACCTGCACATGATGCTCCTGCACTGGACTGTAACCTGCACATGATGCTCCTGCACTGGACTGTAACCTGCACATGATGCTCCTGCACTGGACTGTAACCTGCACATGATGCTCCTGCACTGGACTGTACCTGCACATTATGCTCCTGCACTGGACTGTACCTGCACATTATGCTCCTGCACTGGACTGTACCTGCACATGATGCTCCTGCACTGGACTGTACCTGCACATTATGCTCCTGCACTGGACTGTACCTGCACATGATGCTCCTGCACTGGACTGTACCTGCACATTATGCTCCTGCACTGGACTGTACCTGCACATTATGCTCCTGCACTGGACTGTACCTGCACATGCTCCTGCACTGGACTGTACCTGCACATGATGCTCCTGCACTGGACTGTAACCTGCACATGATGCTCCTGCACTGGACTGTAACCTGCACATGATGCTCCTGCACTGGACTGTACCTGCACATGATGCTCCTGCACTGGACTGTACCTGCACATGATGCTCCTGCACTGGACTGTAACCTGCAAACACCAGTATATCTGTGGTAGTCATCAGCCAATAGTAGCCCTGACTGCTGCTGCAATGACCCAGTTTCAATCAACCTCATCTTCATCTCAGTCCTATTGTCTCTTTGGGGTCGGAGAAGTTTAAAAAATGAGTGAGAAAGATGGAAAAAGAAAGATAGATGGCAGAGAAAACAAGTGACAGAGAGAGAACAGAGAGAGAGAGAGAGGGGGGAGAGAGAGAACAGAGAGAGAGAGAGGGGGGAGAGAGAGAAGAGAGAGAGAGAGAGGGGTAAGAGAGAAGAGAGAGAGAGGGGGGAGAGAGAGAAGAGAGAGAGAGAGAGGGGGGGGAGAGAGAGAAGAGAGAGAGAGAGAGAGGGGGAGAGAGAGGGGAGAGAGAGAGAACAGAGAGAGAGAGAGAGGGGGGGGAGAGAGAGAAGAGAGAGAGGGGGGGGAGAGAGAGAGAGAAGAGAGAGAGGAGAGAGAGAGGGGTGAGAGAGAGAAGAGAGAGAGAGAGGGGTGAGAGAGAGAAGAGAGAGAGAGAGGGGTGAGAGAGAGAGAAGAGAGAGAGAGAGGGGTGAGAGAGAGAAGAGAGAAGAGAGAGGGGTGAGAGAGAGAAGAGAGAGAGGGGTGAGAGAGAGAAGAGAGAGAGAGAGGGGTGAGAGAGAGAAGAGAGAAGAGAGAGAGAGAGAGAGAAGAGAGAGAGGGGTGAGAGAGAGAAGAGAGAGAGAGAGGGGTGAGAGAGAGAAGAGAGAGAGAGAGAGAAGAGAGAGAGAGAGGGGGGAGAGAGAGAAGAGAGAGAGAGAGAGGGGTGAGAGAGAGAAGAGAGAAGAGAGAGAGAGAGAGAAGAGAGAGAGAGAGGGGGGAGACAGAGAAGAGAGGGAGAGAGGGGGGAGAGAGAGAAGAGAGAGAGTGGAAGAGAGAGGGGTGAGAGAGAGAAGAGAGAGAGAGGGGTGAGAGAGAGAAGAGAGAGAGAGAGGGGGAGAGAGAGAGAGAGAGAGAGGGGGATTGTTTTTGGCAGCTTCTCCAAGCAGCCCTGTCAGTCACTCTCATTACCATCCAATAGTCTGAGGACGGCTCCTCCATCCACCATATAGTGGAACACAACCTGGCAGCTGCAGCACCTCAGAACAAGCCAGGGCTGAACCAGAAGAAGATCATGTGACCGCGGCAGCCAATCAGTCAAAAGCTTATTTTCCCCGTTATTTGGAGCGTCATTACACATGCTGTATTATCCTTCACCTTTTCATCGTCCCTGCATTACCGATACCCGACACCAGGCTTTTCATCATCCCTGCATAACCGATCCCCGACACCAGGCTTTTCATCATCCCTGCATTACCGATACCCGACACCAGGCTTTTCATCATCCCTGCATTACCGATACCCGACACCAGGCTTTTCATCATCCCTGCATTACCGATACCCGACACCAGGCTTTTCATCATCCCTGCATTACCGATACCCGACACCAGGCTTTTCATCATCCCTGCATTACCGATACCCGACACCAGGCTTTTCATCATCCCTGCATTACCGATCCCCGACACCAGGCTTTTCATCATCCCTGCATTACCGACCCCCGACACCAGGCTTTTCATCATCCCTGCATTACCGATACCCGACACCAGGCTTTTCATCATCCCTGCATTACCGATACCCGACACCAGGCTTTTCATCATCCCTGCATTACCGATACCCGACACCAGGCTTTTCATCATCCCTGCATTACCGATACCCGACACCAGGCTTTTCATCATCCCTGCATTACCGATACCCGACACCAGGCTTTTCATCATCCCTGCATTACCGATACCCGACACCAGGCTTTTCATCATCCCTGCATTACCGATACCCGACACCAGGCTTTTCATCGTCCCTGCGTTACCGAACCCCGACACAACATCAGCTGTCTGTGCTTCTTATAGCTCCACTAGTAAGAGCGGCGACAGGCCGAAGTAAAATGGAATAGACCCTTCTCACGGGGGCCATTTTGTGTCGAAGAGGCAGAATAAACACAGGTGCAAGCACAACACTAATGAGGGTTTCCTTCTTCCATGATTGGAAGTTGGAAACCCTCATTAGTGTTTTGCTTGCACCTGTGTTTATCCTGCCTCTTCGACACAAAATGGCCCCCATGAAAAGGGTCTATTGGTCAGATGATATGTAGAGCAGTGATTCCCAACCTGTGGTCCGCGGCCCCCTGGTGGGCCGCGAAGGTATTGCAAGTGGGCCGCCAAATCATTTCCAAAAAAGTATGATTTTTGAAAAAAAAAAAAAAAAATTTTTTTTTTTCAATTTTTTTTTTTTATATTTTGAAAAATCATACTTGAAAAAGTATGATTTTTGTTTCTTTGATGTTATTGCTTTTGCTTGAATTGAAGTTTCATCTTTACATCATCTTTATATTGGGTTTGTGTTTATTTGTAACCCTATCGATTTAACTCATTGAGTGCCAGCCACTTTTGGAGGACGGATGCTCCCAGTGCCAGAGTTTCAGAGCGTTTTCAGTGATTTCTCGAGGCCCACAGAATATTGTGTGATATTACTATGTAAACACTGAACACGCACAAAGAACGATGAGACTCTATTCTATCATCTGCAAAAAAAAGTTTATTGATCCCATTTTCCGTTCTTTAGTTATGAGCCGGAGAAGATAGCTTGATTCATCCAGAAACAGCAATTTTTTTCTAGAAGCTGAGATAATTGGCCTTTTGTGAAATTAAACATTTCAAGCACATCACTGACTCTGAAGCTAATCTTTTCTAATGTAGTCACACCTCAAAAATAATTTCCTTCAATAAAACAGTGAAGGCCAGGGAATTCTGTTTGGCAGAATAATATTTTTTAGCTACAACCAGCAGCGCTGGCCCCTGCGTGCGCTGCTGGTTGCAGCTTCTTGCTGGTCTTCATTTGCTGCTGGTGGGCATCGGATATTCTGGCTTGCGTTTGTCAATCCTGTCCTGCTGCCTGGGTCTGTCTGGGTGTTGTGTGTGTGCTGCTCTGCGTGCCCCCTCCCCCCCCCCCCCCCCCCCCCGCCCCGCCCCGCCTCGCCTCAACTGCACACTCCTCCTCCTGTCTGTGGTGGCTCTCTGCTGAGTTTGCTGTGCGCACAGTGAAGGGTGCTAGACATCCTGCTTTTTTACAGCGTTCCGCGTGTGTTTGTCACCGGCAACGATGCTTCCAGTTGAATAATAACAACTCCACGGTGTGGATGTGCGGATTTGCTGTCGCAACCGACACGGAGCGGCTCAATTGTGGGAGCAGATTGGCTGCTGCAGGCACAGCTGCAGTAACGTGCTTCAGCATATCGATGCATACGGATGCGATGCGATTTCCGTTTCCATAACGACTTCTTCTTTGTTTTTTCCTTGCCTTTCTGTTATGTGGAGAGCACTGTCGCCACCTAAGGGTTCTGTAAAATAGGTTAGACACATCCAATAGCTATAATATTTGTACATCAGAGGCAGAAGGCTTTGATCGACGCCCCACCGTCAAAAAACGCAATTGACGAACATGTCCGTCCTTGGCACTCTACGTTACTAATTGAAATGACGAACATGTCCGTCCTTGGCACTCAATGAGTTAATGGGCTTTCTTCTGATATTTGGATTTTGTTTGGATCTGATATTGGATGTCAAATTGTTATGAGAATGCATTTTTCCATTGTTGAAGGATACCGTTATTTATTAATCATTTGTTAATTAGCCTGTTACAGACAGCCCCTTGCTTGTCATTTCTGACATCTGTGTGGTGCTGATGGACAGCTCCTTGAATGATTGGTGTGTGTGTGTGTGTGTGTGTGTGTGTGTGTGTGTGTGTGTGTGTGTGTGTGTGTGTGTGTGTGTGTGCGTGTGTGTGTGTATGTGTGTGTGTGTGTGGACAGCTCCTTGAAAACTGTAATACTGAAGGTGTTGCAACATGTTACAGGTGCTGTGTTAGTGACTGTGGAGCTTCCAACATGTTTCTCCTGTATTCAGTTCAGTCCTTTATGTTCAATTTTCAATAAAAAAGTGCTCTGAGAACGCATTATATGGCCTTTGTATTTATGGGGTCGGAGGTGGGCCGCGAACATTTTTGAGACATAAAAGTGGGCCCTGAGTTGGAAAAGGTTGGGAACCACTGATGTAGAGGAACCTTGAATGGGGCAGATCCTATATAGAGGAACCTTGAATGGGGCAGATCCTATATAGAGGAACCTTGAGATGTGTGCTTTGCATTGGAGTGAGACGTGCTACAGTACAAATAACTGCCAGGAATCCTCCGAGCTCAATTGCTGATGATTACCCTCGCTGTCAAGAGAATCTTTCAGGGCATCGCAGAGATGATGAAAGAAATGCCTTTATCTATAATTATATATATATATTATATAATATATATAATATCTTCCACCCTCACCGTCGACAATACTCGCTGTCTTTCCCTACATTGACTTGCGTACGTGAAATAAGCTGCAACCTCGCATCCAATTTGAAAATGTGCATCGGCGATAAGAAATTCCCTGGCAGCCAGGCATTTATTCACCACCATGACTTTTTCATTCCTGAAGTGTGGGATAATTCGAACCTTTCCGCAGCTGTTTTCCTGCAGCGCACATACAGATGCTGCCATCATTTGAAATTCTAATGAAGTTTGAAGAACCACAACCACTGGAACTAATTATGTGCAAGTATAGGACTGAGGAAGCCACATTTTGAGGAGTAAGACTTCATTCTCACCATTGTCACTTCATCCCGTCCCCCCACACACAGACGGTGAGAGAAAAAAGCCTGGCTCTTCCTGCCATCCCTGTCATATCGATATTTTCCTGGGGGTTGATTTTAATTTCCACTACCTTTTGAAGTCTCGCCAAGAGAGGCATTACAGCTAGAATACAAAACTATATTAACCGATTTTTATCAAAGGCCTCAAATTGATGTTTTTCGGAGGAGCACATTTCTATCTCTATATGAAAGGACCGTGCTCTGCGAGGCGTAAGGCGAGTAGAGCCAGAAATGAACAAATTTGAAGAATACTGAAATATTAATAGTTTTCAGTTGTATATATATTTTCTGCAAAAATAACATCGATTCTCTGTGTCTGGGAGATTTGGACGAAGGCCTCAAAGAGAGATGCTTGTGTTTTCCCCCGAATCCCAAAGCGATCCCAATGCGATACGGCCAACCAGACATGTACCACATGCAAGCACACAATATGAAGATGCAGGCATACAGATATCAAGCACACAATATGAAGATGGGAAGATGCAGGCATACAGATATCAAAAGATACAGGCATCCAGATATCAAGGCATCAGGCATACAGATATCAAGGCATCAGGCATCCAGATATCAAAATATACAGGCAT
>NC_139626.1:3891051-3951051 GCF_964638095.1 Poromitra crassiceps | reverse complement strand
ACTTACTGCGTTTCGCGTACAGCTTCATCAGGTTCACAGTTTTCTGTGAAATGCGTTGTTCACAATAAATAAATATCAGTAAGTCATTTTCAGTGTTGCGGTGGTTCCTTTAATTTTTCATATATATATGTATATGTATATATATATATATATATATATATATTAGAGATGGGATCGTTAACGCCATTAACGGCTGCGTTAACGCGAGACTCTTAACGCGCGATAAAAAAATGATCGCCGTTAATCTATTCTCAAAGTTGTCTGGTAGCAGGGTCCACTTATATTGAGCAGGCCATGATGATTATCACTTTAGAATGTAACAGGTATGTAAGCGCGGACATTTATGTCTGCCGCTCTCATGAGGTGGTTTTTCAGACGTGTCGATATAGCAGTTTATCGCAAAAGTGTAATGGAAACAGATTTTCCGCATTTGCACGTCATGTGACCCGTCTTCTCCTTTGAAAAAGCACACACCGGTGCGGTGCTCCTGACTGAAGTCACTTCAGTATTCAGTATTCAGTGAAGTGAATACAGTGACTGTGAGTAATACATTACACACGTTTCAGGTGCAATGTTATAATAGCCTACACAACATTCTGAAATGTCTAAATCGGACCAGTTGTATAGGCTACCTTTTTTCCTCTGTCTGTCGCGCTCGCATTCACCGCAGCCAGCAACATTTTGCGACTCATTTTCTTTTGAATTGATAATCAGGCTCGTTTATATGCGTTGTAACTTCATGTTGTGATTTGCATTGACCATTGGTTAGATTTGAGCATGCAGGGGATGGGATATGGGCAGATCCCCGTGCGTAATCACTGTGGCAGCTGCTGGTAATGGGGAATTGCGTTCAGGTGTGCGCGCATCAGACCAAACTCAACTTCAATGGAAACGCCTACAAGTCGCAATTGTACATTGTCGAAGTTGTAGAAATATCGCAATTATTTTGCGAAAAACTGTAATGGAAACACAGCTACTGACAGTTTAATGCCAGTTTAACATTATTGATCCCAGAAATGTGGGTTGTTGTTCTTATACCCTCTGGTGTTCATTCCAGGTAGTTCAGGATAGAACTTTGTCCAGATGAAGACAAACCATGTGTGTAACCTGCTGGTTTCTTACCTTTAAATGCCTACTGGCTATTCAAGTTGAATTGAATAAACAGAAACCTGTTCACAAGGACTTACTTCTAGTCATTATTATATTTTGAATGGCTTCGACAGACTTCAAATGACTTATTTTAATCTAGATTAATCTAGATTAATGACCAGGATCAATCTAGATTAATCTAGATTAAAAAAAAAATCTATTCCCATCTCTAATATATATATATATATATATACATATATATACATATTCGTATCAAGTGTGTGTGGGGGGGGGGGGAATCCATCATTAATAAGTAGTGGTGGGATTTAGAGGAGGAAGCAGCTCCTAGGGGCGGGACCTCATAGAGTGTGTGCATGGAGTCAGTTTATTTCATGCTAATCTATGATCGGCCAAAACATATAAAATGATGCTCTAAGAGAGGACGCCCTCCCTAACCAATCAACCACCAGAATGCAATATTGACATCAGCCCTGACCAATAGAGTCTGCCAGACAGGAGAGGACAATGCTCTGCTTAGAATTTCACAAACCAATGGGTTAGGGTTAGGGTTAATGGGTCACCCCCTGCAGGCCATTCGAAAGAATGCAGGTTTAACACACGTCCGCATTGGCTTCAATTTTCACAAACAGAGCTACCCCCTTGTATGTGTGATGAATTGTTTAGACATTAGATTAGGGGATTCAGAAAACCTTGTAAATGATGCGGCCGGGTTTTCCCTACTTGCTTGGCTGATCCAGAGAGCTCAGACTGTCCGTGCTGCGCTCCCCACCACACACAGGGTAGCCCCCCACACGCTCTGACTGTCCGTGCTGCGCTCCCCACCACACACAGGGTACCCCCCCACACACAACCTCCCTCTGCTAGTCCGCTGAGGAGGGAGGATAGGTGCACTCCTAATTGCTACCGGTGCACGCTGTAATTGGCCCGCGTGGGCGGACTCAGCACTAATATTAAAACGGGCTACTCCGTGGTGTGCATCTGCTGACTTTCTGAGCAGCCAAGTGTTCCATGTATTGGATTCAAAGCAAGACAACTTTATTTACACAAAACATTTCAGACAGAATTAGTAAATTCACTGACTGACTGACTGACTGACTGACTGACGACTACAATGCAGATCATTGACAGTAGGTCTGGCCATACGAGTAATTTAGTGCTGCTAAAGTCCACAGATGAGAAATGAAACAAAAAATAAAATAAAAAAAGTGAACGATGAGCCATTATTTTGAACGGCTCTCGGAAAAGAACGCAGCCATAAGACCCGCCTCCCTTCAGAGAGCTGTGTGGCTTCCCTTTACTTCCTGGTTTTGGCAGAGCTTCACCATCGCATCTTTTTAACCCTGCATACATGATGTATCATTACAAAACAAAAAATCAACCTAAAAACATACAAAACTCACATACAAACAAGACAAAAGCTCCTAGCAGATCAATTATATAATCGAGCATTTTCATTCATGTTTTCAAAAAAAAAGAAGGTGATTTCAATCACAATTCACACACTATCCATAATCCATAATACACACATCACATCATAACTATAATCTATCTTTAAGAATTGTACACATTTCTTTTCAAGAGATGCAGTTTTACCAACTTTTTGAATTGAAATTTGCTATTTTCTTGTGTGATATGCCTAGGGAGTAAGTTCCATTCTTGCATTCCTCTGTACATGACAGTTCGTTTCATTGCATTTGAGCTGGCTTTTGGAAGTGTAAAACATCCTGTTGTGGCATGTCTGGTAGGGTAGTTGTGTCTGTTTGAACTGAGAGACAAGTTTTTAAACAGAATTGATGGAGTCTTTGTAACAAAAATATTTCTTATAAATACAAGCAATGAATAAAGCAATCTATTTTTTAACAAATAACCAAGCCAAACCGCTGTGCATTGTAACATTTGTTCTATAGTCACAATGAAGCGGTATACGTGCCGCTTTGTTTTGTACCATTTGTAATTTTTTTAGCTTATCCATCGTTATATTGGACCATACCACAGGACAATAATCAAGATTAGACAGAATTAAAGCTTGAGTTACCTGTTTGATAGAATTAAATGACAGAAAATGTGCACATCTTTTAACAACAGAAACACCCCTTCCCATTTTAACAACTAATTTATCTATATGTTTTGACCATGATAATTTATTATCCAATGTAATTCCAAGGAGCTTAGTCTCCTGTACTTGGTTAATCGCCACCTTGCTTATTGACAGAATCAAGTCAAAGGAAACTTTGATGAATGCGTTTGAATGGGCAGGGGTACCGGAGTCAAACCGCAGTATACCGGAGTCAAATTCCTTGTATGTCTACATACTTGGCCAATAAAGCGGATTGTGATTCTGAAAACAGGCAAGGAAGAACACCTGAACACGAGGGCTACAAATGGTGAGAGAAAGGATAAAGAGATAGAGGCGGGCAGTGGGAGCATAGGGTACACGCTGTGTTTACTGCTCTTGCTCCAGGCACTGTCTGGGCTACTCTACACAGCAGGTAATGAGTCTCGTCCCTAATTTACTCACCGCAAGCCAACTTAACAATTTATGAGATGGCCCCGATGTTTGCCTGCAGCGCCTGGACAAAATTCACCTTGTATTTACAGGAGGGGCTGTGCTTCCTGCTTTGTTTTTCACCTTGTATTTACAGGAGGGGCTGTGCTTCCTGCTTTGTTTTTCACCTTGTATTTACAGGAGGGACTGTGCTTCCTGCTTTGTTTTTCATCTTGTATTTACAGGAGGGGCTGTGCTTCCTGCTTTGTTTTTCATCTTGTATTTACAGGAGGGGCTGTGCTTCCTGCTTTGTTTTTCATCTTGTATTTACAGGAGGGGCTGTGCTTCCTGCTTTGTTTTTCATCTTGTATTTACAGGAGGGACTGTGCTTCCTGCTTTGTTTTTCACCTTGTATTTACAGGAGGGACTGTGCTTCCTGCTTTGTTTTTCACCTTGTATTTACAGGAGGGACTGTGCTTCCTGCTTTGTTTTTCATCTTGTATTTACAGGAGGGACTGTGCTTCCTGCTTTGTTTTTCATCTTGTATTTACAGAAGGGGCTGTGCTTCCTGCTTTGTTTTTCACCTTGTATTTACAGGAGGGACTGTGCTTCCTGCTTTGTTTTTCATCTTGTATTTACAGGAGGGGCTGTGCTTCCTGCTTTGTTTTTCATCTTGTATTTACAGAAGGGGCTGTGCTTCCTGCTTTGTTTTTCATCTTGTATTTACAGAACGGGCTGTGCTTCCTGCTTTGTTTTTCACCTTGTATTTACAGAAGGGGCTGTGCTTCCTGCTTTGTTTTTCATCTTGTATTTACAGAAGGGGCTGTGCTTCCTGCTTTGTTTTTCATCTTGTATTTACAGAAGGGGCTGTGCTTCCTGCTTTGTTTTTCATCTTGTATTTACAGAAGGGGCTGTGCTTCCTGCTTTGTTTTTCATCTTGTATTTACAGAAGGGGCTGTGCTTCCTGCTTTGTTTTTCATCTTGTATTTACAGAAGGGGCTGTGCTTCCTGCTTTGTTTTTCATCTTGTATTTACAGAAGGGGCTGTGCTTCCTGCTTTGTTTTTCATCTTGTATTTACAGAAGGGACTGTGCTTCCTGCTTTGTTTTTCATCTTGTATTTACAGAAGGGACTGTGCTTCCTGCTTTGTTTTTCACCTTGTATTTACAGAAGGGGCTGTGCTTCCTGCTTTGTTTTTCATCTTGTATTTACAGAAGGGGCTGTGCTTCCTGCTTTGTTTTTCATCTTGTATTTACAGAAGGGGCTGTGCTTCCTGCTTTGTTTTTCATCTTGTATTTACAGAAGGGGCTGTGCTTCCTGCTTTGTTTTTCATCTTGTATTTACAGAAGGGGCTGTGCTTCCTGCTTTGTTTTTCATCTTGTATTTACAGAAGGGACTGTGCTTCCTGCTTTGTTTTTCACCTTGTATTTACAGAAGGGGCTGTGCTTCCTGCTTTGTTTTTCATCTTGTATTTAATTTCATCTTGTATTTACAGAAGGGGCTGTGCTTCCTGCTTTGTTTTTCACCTTGTATTTACAGAAGGGGCTGTGCTTCCTGCTTTGTTTTTCATCTTGTATTTACAGGAGGGACTGTGCTTCCTGCTTTGTTTTTCATCTTGTATTTACAGAAGGGGCTGTGCTTCCTGCTTTGTTTTTCATCTTGTATTTACAGAAGGGGCTGTGCTTCCTGCTTTGTTTTTCACCTTGTATTTACAGGAGGGACTGTGCTTCCTGCTTTGTTTTTCACCTTGTATTTACAGAAGGGGCTGTGCTTCCTGCTTTGTTTTTCATCTTGTATTTACAGGAGGGACTGTGCTTCCTGCTTTGTTTTTCATCTTGTATTTACAGAAGGGGCTGTGCTTCCTGCTTTGTTTTTCATCTTGTATTTACAGAAGGGGCTGTGCTTCCTGCTTTGTTTTTCATCTTGTATTTACAGAAGGGGCTGTGCTTCCTGCTTTGTTTTTCATCTTGTATTTACAGAAGGGGCTGTGCTTCCTGCTTTGTTTTTCATATTGTATTTACAGAAGGGGCTGTGCTTCCTGCTTTGTTTTTCATCTTGTATTTACAGAAGGGGCTGTGCTTCCTGCTTTGTTTTTCATCTTGTATTTACAGAAGGGGCTGTGCTTCCTGCTTTGTTTTTCATCTTGTATTTACAGAAGGGGCTGTGCTTCCTGCTTTGTTTTTCATCTTGTATTTACAGAAGGGGCTGTGCTTCCTGCTTTGTTTTTCATATTGTATTTACAGAAGGGGCTGTGCTTCCTGCTTTGTTTTTCATCTTGTATTTACAGAAGGGGCTGTGCTTCCTGCTTTGTTTTTCATCTTGTATTTACAGAAGGGGCTGTGCTTCCTGCTTTGTTTTTCATCTTGTATTTACAGAAGGGGCTGTGCTTCCTGCTTTGTTTTTCATCTTGTATTTACAGGAGGGGCTGTGCTTCCTGCTTTGTTTTTCATCTTGTATTTACAGAAGGGGCTGTGCTTCCTGCTTTGTTTTTCATCTTGTATTTACAGGAGGGGCTGTGCTTCCTGCTTTGTTTTTCATCTTGTATTTACAGAAGGGGCTGTGCTTCCTGCTTTGTTTTTCATCTTGTATTTACAGAAGGGGCTGTGCTTCCTGCTTTGTTTTTCATCTTGTATTTACAGAAGGGGCTGTGCTTCCTGCTTTGTTTTTCACCTTGTATTTACAGAAGGGGCTGTGCTTCCTGCTTTGTTTTTCATCTTGTATTTACAGGAGGGACTGTGCTTCCTGCTTTGTTTTTCATCTTGTATTTACAGAAGGGGCTGTGCTTCCTGCTTTGTTTTTCATCTTGTATTTACAGAAGGGGCTGTGCTTCCTGCTTTGTTTTTCATCTTGTATTTACAGGAGGGACTGTGCTTCCTGCTTTGTTTTTCATCTTGTATTTACAGGAGGGACTGTGCTTCCTGCTTTGTTTTTCATCTTGTATTTACAGAAGGGGCTGTGCTTCCTGCTTTGTTTTTCATCTTGTATTTACAGAAGGGGCTGTGCTTCCTGCTTTGTTTTTCATCTTGTATTTACAGAAGGGGCTGTGCTTCCTGCTTTGTTTTTCATCTTGTATTTACAGAAGGGGCTGTGCTTCCTGCTTTGTTTTTCATCTTGTATTTACAGAAGGGGCTGTGCTTCCTGCTTTGTTTTTCATCTTGTATTTACAGAAGGGGCTGTGCTTCCTGCTTTGTTTTTCATCTTGTATTTACAGGAGGGACTGTGCTTCCTGCTTTGTTTTTCATCTTGTATTTACAGGAGGGACTGTGCTTCCTGCTTTGTTTTTCATCTTGTATTTACAGGAGGGACTGTGCTTCCTGCTTTGTTTTTCATCTTGTATTTACAGGAGGGACTGTGCTTCCTGCTTTGTTTTTCATCTTGTATTTACAGGAGGGACTGTGCTTCCTACTTTGTTTTTCATCTTGTATTTACAGAAGGGGCTGTGCTTCCTGCTTTGTTTTTCATCTTGTATTTACAGGAGGGACTGTGCTTCCTGCTTTGTTTTTCATCTTGTATTTACAGGAGGGGCTGTGCTTCCTACTTTGTTTTTCATCTTGTATTTACAGAAGGGGCTGTGCTTCCTGCTTTGTTTTTCATCTTGTATTTACAGAAGGGGCTGTGCTTCCTGCTTTGTTTTTCACCTTGTATTTACAGGAGGGGCTGTGCTTCCTGCTTTGTTTTTCATCTTGTATTTACAGAAGGGGCTGTGCTTCCTGCTTTGTTTTTCATCTTGTATTTACAGAAGGGACTGTGCTTCCTGCTTTGTTTTTCATCTTGTATTTACAGAAGGGGCTGTGCTTCCTGCTTTGTTTTTCATCTTGTATTTACAGAAGGGGCTGTGCTTCCTGCTTTGTTTTTCATCTTGTATTTACAGAAGGGGCTGTGCTTCCTGCTTTGTTTTTCATCTTGTATTTACAGAAGGGACTGTGCTTCCTGCTTTGTTTTTCATCTTGTATTTACAGAAGGGGCTGTGCTTCCTGCTTTGTTTTTCATCTTGTATTTACAGAAGGGACTGTGCTTCCTGCTTTGTTTTTCACCTTGTATTTACAGAAGGGACTGTGCTTCCTGCTTTGTTTTTCATCTTGTATTTACAGGAGGGGCTGTGCTTCCTGCTTTGTTTTTCATCTTGTATTTACAGAAGGGGCTGTGCTTCCTGCTTTGTTTTTCATCTTGTATTTACAGAAGGGGCTGTGCTTCCTGCTTTGTTTTTCATCTTGTATTTACAGGAGGGGCTGTGCTTCCTGCTTTGTTTTTCATCTTGTATTTACAGAAGGGACTGTGCTTCCTGCTTTGTTTTTCATCTTGTATTTACAGAAGGGGCTGTGCTTCCTGCTTTGTTTTTCATCTTGTATTTACAGAAGGGGCTGTGCTTCCTGCTTTGTTTTTCATCTTGTATTTACAGAAGGGGCTGTGCTTCCTGCTTTGTTTTTCATCTTGTATTTACAGGAGGGGCTGTGCTTCCTGCTTTGTTTTTCATCTTGTATTTACAGAAGGGGCTGTGCTTCCTGCTTTGTTTTTCACCTTGTATTTACAGAAGGGGCTGTGCTTCCTGCTTTGTTTTTCACCTTGTATTTACAGGAGGGGCTGTGCTTCCTGCTTTGTTTTTCATCTTGTATTTACAGGAGGGGCTGTGCTTCCTGCTTTGTTTTTCACCTTGTATTTACAGGAGGGACTGTGCTTCCTGCTTTGTTTTTCATCTTGTATTTACAGGAGGGGCTGTGCTTCCTGCTTTGTTTTTCACCTTGTATTTACAGGAGGGGCTGTGCTTCCTGCTTTGTTTTTCATCTTGTATTTACAGGAGGGACTGTGCTTCCTGCTTTGTTTTTCACCTTGTATTTACAGAAGGGGCTGTGCTTCCTGCTTTGTTTTTCATCTTGTATTTACAGGAGGGGCTGTGCTTCCTGCTTTGTTTTTCATCTTGTATTTACAGGAGGGACTGTGCTTCCTGCTTTGTTTTTCACCTTGTATTTACAGAAGGGGCTGTGCTTCCTGCTTTGTTTTTCATCTTGTATTTACAGAAGGGGCTGTGCTTCCTGCTTTGTTTTTCATCTTGTATTTACAGAAGGGGCTGTGCTTCCTGCTTTGTTTTTGATCTTGTATTTACAGAAGGGACTGTGCTTCCTGCTTTGTTTTTCATCTTGTATTTACAGGAGGGACTGTGCTTCCTGCTTTGTTTTTCACCTTGTATTTACAGAAGGGGCTGTGCTTCCTGCTTTGTTTTTCATCTTGTATTTACAGGAGGGGCTGTGCTTCCTGCTTTGTTTTTCATCTTGTATTTACAGAAGGGACTGTGCTTCCTGCTTTGTTTTTCATCTTGTATTTACAGGAGGGACTGTGCTTCCTGCTTTGTTTTTCACCTTGTATTTACAGAAGGGGCTGTGCTTCCTGCTTTGTTTTTAATCTTGTATTTACAGGAGGGGCTGTGCTTCCTGCTTTGTTTTTCATCTTGTATTTACAGGAGGGACTGTGCTTCCTGCTTTGTTTTTCACCTTGTATTTACAGAAGGGGCTGTGCTTCCTGCTTTGTTTTTCATCTTGTATTTACAGAAGGGGCTGTGCTTCCTGCTTTGTTTTTCATCTTGTATTTACAGAAGGGGCTGTGCTTCCTGCTTTGTTTTTCATCTTGTATTTACAGGAGGGGCTGTGCTTCCTGCTTTGTTTTTCATCTTGTATTTACAGAAGGGGCTGTGCTTCCTGCTTTGTTTTTCACCTTGTATTTACAGAAGGGACTGTGCTTCCTGCTTTGATTTTCATCTTGTATTTACAGAAGGGGCTGTGCTTCCTGCTTTGTTTTTCATCTTGTATTTACAGGAGGGACTGTGCTTCCTGCTTTGTTTTTCATCTTGTATTTACAGGAGGGGCTGTGCTTCCTGCTTTGTTTTTCATCTTGTATTTACAGAAGGGGCTGTGCTTCCTGCTTTGTTTTTCATCTTGTATTTACAGAAGGGGCTGTGCTTCCTGCTTTGTTTTTCACCTTGTATTTACAGAAGGGACTGTGCTTCCTGCTTTGTTTTTCATCTTGTATTTACAGAAGGGGCTGTGCTTCCTGCTTTGTTTTTCATCTTGTATTTACAGGAGGGACTGTGCTTCCTGCTTTGTTTTTCATCTTGTATTTACAGGAGGGGCTGTGCTTCCTGCTTTGTTTTTCATCTTGTATTTACAGAAGGGGCTGTGCTTCCTGCTTTGTTTTTCACCTTGTATTTACAGGAGGGACTGTGCTTCCTGCTTTGTTTTTCATCTTGTATTTACAGGAGGGACTGTGCTTCCTGCTTTGTTTTTCATCTTGTATTTACAGGAGGGACTGTGCTTCCTGCTTTGTTTTTCATCTTGTATTTACAGAAGGGGCTGTGCTTCCTGCTTTGTTTTTCATCTTGTATTTACAGAAGGGACTGTGCTTCCTGCTTTGTTTTTCACCTTGTATTTACAGAAGGGGCTGTGCTTCCTGCTTTGTTTTTCACCTTGTATTTACAGGAGGGGCTGTGCTTCCTGCTTTGTTTTTCATCTTGTATTTACAGAAGGGACTGTGCTTCCTGCTTTGTTTTTCATCTTGTATTTACAGGAGGGACTGTGCTTCCTGCTTTGTTTTTCACCTTGTATTTACAGGAGGGGCTGTGCTTCCTGCTTTGTTTTTCATCTTGTATTTACAGAAGGGACTGTGCTTCCTGCTTTGTTTTTCACCTTGTATTTACAGGAGGGACTGTGCTTCCTGCTTTGTTTTTCATCTTGTATTTACAGGAGGGACTGTGCTTCCTGCTTTGTTTTTCACCTTGTATTTACAGAAGGGGCTGTGCTTCCTGCTTTGTTTTTCACCTTGTATTTACAGAAGGGGCTGTGCTTCCTGCTTTGTTTTTCACCTTGTATTTACAGGAGGGACTGTGCTTCCTGCTTTGTTTTTCATCTTGTATTTACAGGAGGGACTGTGCTTCCTGCTTTGTTTTTCATCTTGTATTTACAGAAGGGGCTGTGCTTCCTGCTTTGTTTTTCACCTTGTATTTACAGAAGGGGCTGTGCTTCCTGCTTTGTTTTTCACCTTGTATTTACAGGAGGGACTGTGCTTCCTGCTTTGTTTTTCATCTTGTATTTACAGAACGGACTGTGCTTCCTGCTTTGTTTTTCATCTTGTATTTACAGAAGGGGCTGTGCTTCCTGCTTTGTTTTTCATCTTGTATTTACAGAAGGGGCTGTGCTTCCTGCTTTGTTTTTCATCTTGTATTTACAGAAGGGGCTGTGCTTCCTGCTTTGTTTTTCATCTTGTATTTACAGAAGGGGCTGTGCTTCCTGCTTTGTTTTTCACCTTGTATTTACAGAAGGGGCTGTGCTTCCTGCTTTGTTTTTCATATTGTATTTACAGAAGGGACTGTGCTTCCTGCTTTGTTTTTCATATTGTATTTACAGAAGGGACTGTGCTTCCTGCTTTGTTTTTCACCTTGTATTTACAGAAGGGACTGTGCTTCCTGCTTTGTTTTTCACCTAGTATTTACAGAAGGGGCTGTGCTTCCTGCTTTGTTTTTCACCTTGTATTTACAGGAGGGGCTGTGCTTCCTGCTTTGTTTTTCATCTTGTATTTACAGAAGGGACTGTGCTTCCTGCTTTGTTTTTCACCTTGTATTTACAGGAGGGACTGTGCTTCCTGCTTTGTTTTTCATCTTGTATTTACAGGAGGGACTGTGCTTCCTGCTTTGTTTTTCACCTTGTATTTACAGAAGGGGCTGTGCTTCCTGCTTTGTTTTTCACCTTGTATTTACAGAAGGGGCTGTGCTTCCTGCTTTGTTTTTCACCTTGTATTTACAGGAGGGACTGTGCTTCCTGCTTTGTTTTTCATCTTGTATTTACAGAAGGGGCTGTGCTTCCTGCTTTGTTTTTCATCTTGTATTTACAGAAGGGGCTGTGCTTCCTGCTTTGTTTTTCATCTTGTATTTACAGAAGGGGCTGTGCTTCCTGCTTTGTTTTTCACCTTGTATTTACAGAAGGGGCTGTGCTTCCTGCTTTGTTTTTCACCTTGTATTTACAGAAGGGGCTGTGCTTCCTGCTTTGTTTTTCACCTTGTATTTACAGGAGGGACTGTGCTTCCTGCTTTGTTTTTCACCTTGTATTTACAGGAGGGACTGTGCTTCCTGCTTTGTTTTTCACCTTGTATTTACAGGAGGGGCTGTGCTTCCTGCTTTGTTTTTCATATTGTATTTACAGAAGGGACTGTGCTTCCTGCTTTGTTTTTCACCTTGTATTTACAGAAGGGACTGTGCTTCCTGCTTTGTTTTTCACCTAGTATTTACAGAAGGGGCTGTGCTTCCTGCTTTGTTTTTCACCTTGTATTTACAGGAGGGGCTGTGCTTCCTGCTTTGTTTTTCATCTTGTATTTACAGAAGGGACTGTGCTTCCTGCTTTGTTTTTCATCTTGTATTTACAGGAGGGACTGTGCTTCCTGCTTTGTTTTTCACCTTGTATTTACAGGAGGGGCTGTGCTTCCTGCTTTGTTTTTCATCTTGTATTTACAGAAGGGACTGTGCTTCCTGCTTTGTTTTTCACCTTGTATTTACAGGAGGGACTGTGCTTCCTGCTTTGTTTTTCATCTTGTATTTACAGGAGGGACTGTGCTTCCTGCTTTGTTTTTCACCTTGTATTTACAGAAGGGGCTGTGCTTCCTGCTTTGTTTTTCACCTTGTATTTACAGAAGGGGCTGTGCTTCCTGCTTTGTTTTTCACCTTGTATTTACAGGAGGGACTGTGCTTCCTGCTTTGTTTTTCATCTTGTATTTACAGGAGGGACTGTGCTTCCTGCTTTGTTTTTCATCTTGTATTTACAGAAGGGGCTGTGCTTCCTGCTTTGTTTTTCACCTTGTATTTACAGAAGGGGCTGTGCTTCCTGCTTTGTTTTTCACCTTGTATTTACAGGAGGGACTGTGCTTCCTGCTTTGTTTTTCATCTTGTATTTACAGAACGGACTGTGCTTCCTGCTTTGTTTTTCATCTTGTATTTACAGAAGGGGCTGTGCTTCCTGCTTTGTTTTTCATCTTGTATTTACAGAAGGGGCTGTGCTTCCTGCTTTGTTTTTCATCTTGTATTTACAGAAGGGGCTGTGCTTCCTGCTTTGTTTTTCATCTTGTATTTACAGAAGGGGCTGTGCTTCCTGCTTTGTTTTTCACCTTGTATTTACAGAAGGGGCTGTGCTTCCTGCTTTGTTTTTCATATTGTATTTACAGAAGGGACTGTGCTTCCGGCTTTGTTTTTCATATTGTATTTACAGAAGGGACTGTGCTTCCTGCTTTGTTTTTCACCTTGTATTTACAGAAGGGACTGTGCTTCCTGCTTTGTTTTTCACCTAGTATTTACAGAAGGGGCTGTGCTTCCTGCTTTGTTTTTCACCTTGTATTTACAGGAGGGGCTGTGCTTCCTGCTTTGTTTTTCATCTTGTATTTACAGAAGGGACTGTGCTTCCTGCTTTGTTTTTCACCTTGTATTTACAGGAGGGACTGTGCTTCCTGCTTTGTTTTTCATCTTGTATTTACAGGAGGGACTGTGCTTCCTGCTTTGTTTTTCACCTTGTATTTACAGAAGGGGCTGTGCTTCCTGCTTTGTTTTTCACCTTGTATTTACAGAAGGGGCTGTGCTTCCTGCTTTGTTTTTCACCTTGTATTTACAGGAGGGACTGTGCTTCCTGCTTTGTTTTTCATCTTGTATTTACAGAAGGGGCTGTGCTTCCTGCTTTGTTTTTCATCTTGTATTTACAGAAGGGGCTGTGCTTCCTGCTTTGTTTTTCATCTTGTATTTACAGAAGGGGCTGTGCTTCCTGCTTTGTTTTTCACCTTGTATTTACAGAAGGGGCTGTGCTTCCTGCTTTGTTTTTCACCTTGTATTTACAGAAGGGGCTGTGCTTCCTGCTTTGTTTTTCACCTTGTATTTACAGGAGGGACTGTGCTTCCTGCTTTGTTTTTCACCTTGTATTTACAGGAGGGACTGTGCTTCCTGCTTTGTTTTTCACCTTGTATTTACAGGAGGGGCTGTGCTTCCTGCTTTGTTTTTCATATTGTATTTACAGAAGGGACTGTGCTTCCTGCTTTGTTTTTCACCTTGTATTTACAGAAGGGACTGTGCTTCCTGCTTTGTTTTTCACCTAGTATTTACAGAAGGGGCTGTGCTTCCTGCTTTGTTTTTCACCTTGTATTTACAGGAGGGGCTGTGCTTCCTGCTTTGTTTTTCATCTTGTATTTACAGAAGGGACTGTGCTTCCTGCTTTGTTTTTCACCTTGTATTTACAGGAGGGACTGTGCTTCCTGCTTTGTTTTTCATCTTGTATTTACAGGAGGGACTGTGCTTCCTGCTTTGTTTTTCACCTTGTATTTACAGAAGGGGCTGTGCTTCCTGCTTTGTTTTTCACCTTGTATTTACAGAAGGGGCTGTGCTTCCTGCTTTGTTTTTCACCTTGTATTTACAGGAGGGACTGTGCTTCCTGCTTTGTTTTTCATCTTGTATTTACAGAAGGGGCTGTGCTTCCTGCTTTGTTTTTCATCTTGTATTTACAGAAGGGGCTGTGCTTCCTGCTTTGTTTTTCATCTTGTATTTACAGAAGGGGCTGTGCTTCCTGCTTTGTTTTTCACCTTGTATTTACAGAAGGGGCTGTGCTTCCTGCTTTGTTTTTCACCTTGTATTTACAGAAGGGGCTGTGCTTCCTGCTTTGTTTTTCACCTTGTATTTACAGGAGGGACTGTGCTTCCTGCTTTGTTTTTCACCTTGTATTTACAGGAGGGACTGTGCTTCCTGCTTTGTTTTTCACCTTGTATTTACAGGAGGGGCTGTGCTTCCTGCTTTGTTTTTCACCTTGTATTTACAGGAGGGACTGTGCTTCCTGCTTTGTTTTTCACCTTGTATTTACAGAAGGGGCTGTGCTTCCTGCTTTGTTTTTCATCTTGTATTTACAGAAGGGGCTGTTCCTGCTTTGTTTTTCACCTTGTATTTACAGGAGGGACTGTGCTTCCTGCTTTGTTTTTCATCTTGTATTTACAGAAGGGGCTGTGCTTCCTGCTTTGTTTTTCATCTTGTATTTACAGAAGGGGCTGTGCTTCCTGCTTTGTTTTTCACCTTGTATTTACAGAAGGGACTGTGCTTCCTGCTTTGTTTTTCATCTTGTATTTACAGAAGGGACTGTGCTTCCTGCTTTGTTTTTCATCTTGTATTTACAGGAGGGACTGTGCTTCCTGCTTTGTTTTTCACCTTGTATTTACAGGAGGGACTGTGCTTCCTGCTTTGTTTTTCACCTTGTATTTACAGGAGGGACTGTGCTTCCTGCTTTGTTTTTCACCTTGTATTTACAGGAGGGACTGTGCTTCCTGCTTTGTTTTTCACCTTGTATTTACAGGAGGGGCTGTGCTTCCTGCTTTGTTTTTCACCTTGTATTTACAGGAGGGACTGTGCTTCCTGCTTTGTTTTTCACCTTGTATTTACAGAAGGGGCTGTGCTTCCTGCTTTGTTTTTCATCTTGTATTTACAGAAGGGGCTGTGCTTCCTGCTTTGTTTTTCATCTTGTATTTACAGAAGGGACTGTTCCTGCTTTGTTTTTCATCTTGTATTTACAGGAGGGACTGTGCTTCCTGCTTTGTTTTTCACCTTGTATTTACAGAAGGGGCTGTTCCTGCTTTGTTTTTCATCTTGTATTTACAGGAGGGACTGTGCTTCCTGCTTTGTTTTTCACCTTGTATTTACAGGAGGGACTGTGCTTCCTGCTTTGTTTTTCATCTTGTATTTACAGAAGGGACTGTGCTTCCTGCTTTGTTTTTCACCTTGTATTTACAGAAGGGGCTGTGCTTCCTGCTTTGTTTTTCACCTTGTATTTACAGGAGGGACTGTGCTTCCTGCTTTGTTTTTCATCTTGTATTTACAGGAGGGACTGTGCTTCCTGCTTTGTTTTTCATCTTGTATTTACAGGAGGGACTGTGCTTCCTGCTTTGTTTTTCATCTTGTATTTACAGAAGGGACTGTGCTTCCTGCTTTGTTTTTCACCTTGTATTTACAGAAGGGGCTGTGCTTCCTGCTTTGTTTTTCATCTTGTATTTACAGAAGGGACTGTTCCTGCTTTGTTTTTCATCTTGTATTTACAGGAGGGACTGTGCTTCCTGCTTTGTTTTTCACCTTGTATTTACAGAAGGGGCTGTTCCTGCTTTGTTTTTCATCTTGTATTTACAGGAGGGACTGTGCTTCCTGCTTTGTTTTTCACCTTGTATTTACAGGAGGGACTGTGCTTCCTGCTTTGTTTTTCATCTTGTATTTACAGAAGGGGCTGTGCTTCCTGCTTTGTTTTTCATCTTGTATTTACAGAAGGGGCTGTGCTTCCTGCTTTGTTTTTCACCTTGTATTTACAGGAGGGGCTGTGCTTCCTGCTTTGTTTTTCATCTTGTATTTACAGAAGGGGCTGTGCTTCCTGCTTTGTTTTTCATCTTGTATTTACAGAAGGGACTGTGCTTCCTGCTTTGTTTTTCATCTTGTATTTACAGAAGGGGCTGTGCTTCCTGCTTTGTTTTTCATCTTGTATTTACAGAAGGGGCTGTGCTTCCTGCTTTGTTTTTCATCTTGTATTTACAGAAGGGGCTGTGCTTCCTGCTTTGTTTTTCATCTTGTATTTACAGAAGGGACTGTGCTTCCTGCTTTGTTTTTCATCTTGTATTTACAGAAGGGGCTGTGCTTCCTGCTTTGTTTTTCATCTTGTATTTACAGAAGGGACTGTGCTTCCTGCTTTGTTTTTCACCTTGTATTTACAGAAGGGACTGTGCTTCCTGCTTTGTTTTTCATCTTGTATTTACAGGAGGGGCTGTGCTTCCTGCTTTGTTTTTCATCTTGTATTTACAGAAGGGGCTGTGCTTCCTGCTTTGTTTTTCATCTTGTATTTACAGGAGGGGCTGTGCTTCCTGCTTTGTTTTTCATCTTGTATTTACAGAAGGGGCTGTGCTTCCTGCTTTGTTTTTCACCTTGTATTTACAGAAGGGGCTGTGCTTCCTGCTTTGTTTTTCACCTTGTATTTACAGGAGGGGCTGTGCTAACTGCTTTGTTTTTCATCTTGTATTTACAGGAGGGGCTGTGCTTCCTGCTTTGTTTTTCACCTTGTATTTACAGGAGGGACTGTGCTTCCTGCTTTGTTTTTCATCTTGTATTTACAGGAGGGGCTGTGCTTCCTGCTTTGTTTTTCACCTTGTATTTACAGGAGGGGCTGTGCTTCCTGCTTTGTTTTTCATCTTGTATTTACAGGAGGGACTGTGCTTCCTGCTTTGTTTTTCACCTTGTATTTACAGAAGGGGCTGTGCTTCCTGCTTTGTTTTTCATCTTGTATTTACAGGAGGGGCTGTGCTTCCTGCTTTGTTTTTCATCTTGTATTTACAGGAGGGACTGTGCTTCCTGCTTTGTTTTTCACCTTGTATTTACAGAAGGGGCTGTGCTTCCTGCTTTGTTTTTCATCTTGTATTTACAGAAGGGGCTGTGCTTCCTGCTTTGTTTTTCATCTTGTATTTACAGAAGGGGCTGTGCTTCCTGCTTTGTTTTTGATCTTGTATTTACAGAAGGGACTGTGCTTCCTGCTTTGTTTTTCATCTTGTATTTACAGGAGGGACTGTGCTTCCTGCTTTGTTTTTCACCTTGTATTTACAGAAGGGGCTGTGCTTCCTGCTTTGTTTTTCATCTTGTATTTACAGGAGGGGCTGTGCTTCCTGCTTTGTTTTTCATCTTGTATTTACAGAAGGGACTGTGCTTCCTGCTTTGTTTTTCATCTTGTATTTACAGGAGGGACTGTGCTTCCTGCTTTGTTTTTCACCTTGTATTTACAGAAGGGGCTGTGCTTCCTGCTTTGTTTTTAATCTTGTATTTACAGGAGGGGCTGTGCTTCCTGCTTTGTTTTTCATCTTGTATTTACAGGAGGGACTGTGCTTCCTGCTTTGTTTTTCACCTTGTATTTACAGAAGGGGCTGTGCTTCCTGCTTTGTTTTTCATCTTGTATTTACAGAAGGGGCTGTGCTTCCTGCTTTGTTTTTCATCTTGTATTTACAGAAGGGGCTGTGCTTCCTGCTTTGTTTTTCATCTTGTATTTACAGGAGGGGCTGTGCTTCCTGCTTTGTTTTTCATCTTGTATTTACAGAAGGGGCTGTGCTTCCTGCTTTGTTTTTCACCTTGTATTTACAGAAGGGACTGTGCTTCCTGCTTTGATTTTCATCTTGTATTTACAGAAGGGGCTGTGCTTCCTGCTTTGTTTTTCATCTTGTATTTACAGGAGGGACTGTGCTTCCTGCTTTGTTTTTCATCTTGTATTTACAGGAGGGGCTGTGCTTCCTGCTTTGTTTTTCATCTTGTATTTACAGAAGGGGCTGTGCTTCCTGCTTTGTTTTTCATCTTGTATTTACAGAAGGGGCTGTGCTTCCTGCTTTGTTTTTCACCTTGTATTTACAGAAGGGACTGTGCTTCCTGCTTTGTTTTTCATCTTGTATTTACAGAAGGGGCTGTGCTTCCTGCTTTGTTTTTCATCTTGTATTTACAGGAGGGACTGTGCTTCCTGCTTTGTTTTTCATCTTGTATTTACAGGAGGGGCTGTGCTTCCTGCTTTGTTTTTCATCTTGTATTTACAGAAGGGGCTGTGCTTCCTGCTTTGTTTTTCACCTTGTATTTACAGGAGGGACTGTGCTTCCTGCTTTGTTTTTCATCTTGTATTTACAGGAGGGACTGTGCTTCCTGCTTTGTTTTTCATCTTGTATTTACAGGAGGGACTGTGCTTCCTGCTTTGTTTTTCATCTTGTATTTACAGAAGGGGCTGTGCTTCCTGCTTTGTTTTTCATCTTGTATTTACAGAAGGGACTGTGCTTCCTGCTTTGTTTTTCACCTTGTATTTACAGAAGGGGCTGTGCTTCCTGCTTTGTTTTTCACCTTGTATTTACAGGAGGGGCTGTGCTTCCTGCTTTGTTTTTCATCTTGTATTTACAGAAGGGACTGTGCTTCCTGCTTTGTTTTTCATCTTGTATTTACAGGAGGGACTGTGCTTCCTGCTTTGTTTTTCACCTTGTATTTACAGGAGGGGCTGTGCTTCCTGCTTTGTTTTTCATCTTGTATTTACAGAAGGGACTGTGCTTCCTGCTTTGTTTTTCACCTTGTATTTACAGGAGGGACTGTGCTTCCTGCTTTGTTTTTCATCTTGTATTTACAGGAGGGACTGTGCTTCCTGCTTTGTTTTTCACCTTGTATTTACAGAAGGGGCTGTGCTTCCTGCTTTGTTTTTCACCTTGTATTTACAGAAGGGGCTGTGCTTCCTGCTTTGTTTTTCACCTTGTATTTACAGGAGGGACTGTGCTTCCTGCTTTGTTTTTCATCTTGTATTTACAGGAGGGACTGTGCTTCCTGCTTTGTTTTTCATCTTGTATTTACAGAAGGGGCTGTGCTTCCTGCTTTGTTTTTCACCTTGTATTTACAGAAGGGGCTGTGCTTCCTGCTTTGTTTTTCACCTTGTATTTACAGGAGGGACTGTGCTTCCTGCTTTGTTTTTCATCTTGTATTTACAGAACGGACTGTGCTTCCTGCTTTGTTTTTCATCTTGTATTTACAGAAGGGGCTGTGCTTCCTGCTTTGTTTTTCATCTTGTATTTACAGAAGGGGCTGTGCTTCCTGCTTTGTTTTTCATCTTGTATTTACAGAAGGGGCTGTGCTTCCTGCTTTGTTTTTCATCTTGTATTTACAGAAGGGGCTGTGCTTCCTGCTTTGTTTTTCACCTTGTATTTACAGAAGGGGCTGTGCTTCCTGCTTTGTTTTTCATATTGTATTTACAGAAGGGACTGTGCTTCCTGCTTTGTTTTTCATATTGTATTTACAGAAGGGACTGTGCTTCCTGCTTTGTTTTTCACCTTGTATTTACAGAAGGGACTGTGCTTCCTGCTTTGTTTTTCACCTAGTATTTACAGAAGGGGCTGTGCTTCCTGCTTTGTTTTTCACCTTGTATTTACAGGAGGGGCTGTGCTTCCTGCTTTGTTTTTCATCTTGTATTTACAGAAGGGACTGTGCTTCCTGCTTTGTTTTTCACCTTGTATTTACAGGAGGGACTGTGCTTCCTGCTTTGTTTTTCATCTTGTATTTACAGGAGGGACTGTGCTTCCTGCTTTGTTTTTCACCTTGTATTTACAGAAGGGGCTGTGCTTCCTGCTTTGTTTTTCACCTTGTATTTACAGAAGGGGCTGTGCTTCCTGCTTTGTTTTTCACCTTGTATTTACAGGAGGGACTGTGCTTCCTGCTTTGTTTTTCATCTTGTATTTACAGAAGGGGCTGTGCTTCCTGCTTTGTTTTTCATCTTGTATTTACAGAAGGGGCTGTGCTTCCTGCTTTGTTTTTCATCTTGTATTTACAGAAGGGGCTGTGCTTCCTGCTTTGTTTTTCACCTTGTATTTACAGAAGGGGCTGTGCTTCCTGCTTTGTTTTTCACCTTGTATTTACAGAAGGGGCTGTGCTTCCTGCTTTGTTTTTCACCTTGTATTTACAGGAGGGACTGTGCTTCCTGCTTTGTTTTTCACCTTGTATTTACAGGAGGGACTGTGCTTCCTGCTTTGTTTTTCACCTTGTATTTACAGGAGGGGCTGTGCTTCCTGCTTTGTTTTTCATATTGTATTTACAGAAGGGACTGTGCTTCCTGCTTTGTTTTTCACCTTGTATTTACAGAAGGGACTGTGCTTCCTGCTTTGTTTTTCACCTAGTATTTACAGAAGGGGCTGTGCTTCCTGCTTTGTTTTTCACCTTGTATTTACAGGAGGGGCTGTGCTTCCTGCTTTGTTTTTCATCTTGTATTTACAGAAGGGACTGTGCTTCCTGCTTTGTTTTTCACCTTGTATTTACAGGAGGGACTGTGCTTCCTGCTTTGTTTTTCATCTTGTATTTACAGGAGGGACTGTGCTTCCTGCTTTGTTTTTCACCTTGTATTTACAGAAGGGGCTGTGCTTCCTGCTTTGTTTTTCACCTTGTATTTACAGAAGGGGCTGTGCTTCCTGCTTTGTTTTTCACCTTGTATTTACAGGAGGGACTGTGCTTCCTGCTTTGTTTTTCATCTTGTATTTACAGAAGGGGCTGTGCTTCCTGCTTTGTTTTTCATCTTGTATTTACAGAAGGGGCTGTGCTTCCTGCTTTGTTTTTCATCTTGTATTTACAGAAGGGGCTGTGCTTCCTGCTTTGTTTTTCACCTTGTATTTACAGAAGGGGCTGTGCTTCCTGCTTTGTTTTTCACCTTGTATTTACAGAAGGGGCTGTGCTTCCTGCTTTGTTTTTCACCTTGTATTTACAGGAGGGACTGTGCTTCCTGCTTTGTTTTTCACCTTGTATTTACAGGAGGGACTGTGCTTCCTGCTTTGTTTTTCACCTTGTATTTACAGGAGGGGCTGTGCTTCCTGCTTTGTTTTTCACCTTGTATTTACAGGAGGGACTGTGCTTCCTGCTTTGTTTTTCACCTTGTATTTACAGAAGGGGCTGTGCTTCCTGCTTTGTTTTTCATCTTGTATTTACAGAAGGGGCTGTTCCTGCTTTGTTTTTCACCTTGTATTTACAGGAGGGACTGTGCTTCCTGCTTTGTTTTTCATCTTGTATTTACAGAAGGGGCTGTGCTTCCTGCTTTGTTTTTCATCTTGTATTTACAGAAGGGGCTGTGCTTCCTGCTTTGTTTTTCACCTTGTATTTACAGAAGGGACTGTGCTTCCTGCTTTGTTTTTCATCTTGTATTTACAGAAGGGACTGTGCTTCCTGCTTTGTTTTTCATCTTGTATTTACAGGAGGGACTGTGCTTCCTGCTTTGTTTTTCACCTTGTATTTACAGGAGGGACTGTGCTTCCTGCTTTGTTTTTCACCTTGTATTTACAGGAGGGACTGTGCTTCCTGCTTTGTTTTTCACCTTGTATTTACAGGAGGGACTGTGCTTCCTGCTTTGTTTTTCACCTTGTATTTACAGGAGGGGCTGTGCTTCCTGCTTTGTTTTTCACCTTGTATTTACAGGAGGGACTGTGCTTCCTGCTTTGTTTTTCACCTTGTATTTACAGAAGGGGCTGTGCTTCCTGCTTTGTTTTTCATCTTGTATTTACAGAAGGGGCTGTGCTTCCTGCTTTGTTTTTCATCTTGTATTTACAGAAGGGACTGTTCCTGCTTTGTTTTTCATCTTGTATTTACAGGAGGGACTGTGCTTCCTGCTTTGTTTTTCACCTTGTATTTACAGAAGGGGCTGTTCCTGCTTTGTTTTTCATCTTGTATTTACAGGAGGGACTGTGCTTCCTGCTTTGTTTTTCACCTTGTATTTACAGGAGGGACTGTGCTTCCTGCTTTGTTTTTCATCTTGTATTTACAGAAGGGACTGTGCTTCCTGCTTTGTTTTTCACCTTGTATTTACAGAAGGGGCTGTGCTTCCTGCTTTGTTTTTCACCTTGTATTTACAGGAGGGACTGTGCTTCCTGCTTTGTTTTTCATCTTGTATTTACAGGAGGGACTGTGCTTCCTGCTTTGTTTTTCATCTTGTATTTACAGGAGGGACTGTGCTTCCTGCTTTGTTTTTCATCTTGTATTTACAGAAGGGGCTGTACTTCCTGCTTTGTTTTTCACCTTGTATTTACAGGAGGGACTGTGCTTCCTGCTTTGTTTTTCATCTTGTATTTACAGGAGGGACTGTGCTTCCTGCTTTGTTTTTCATCTTGTATTTACAGAAGGGGCTGTACTTCCTGCTTTGTTTTTCACCTTGTATTTACAGAAGGGGCTGTGCTTCCTGCTTTGTTTTTCACCGCCTTCAGAGGCAACGTGAGTTTATGTCAGTTTTTTTGTGTTAGTGTGTGGGTGAGTGTATGTGGAGCGCATGCACACGAGGATACATCAGCGCAAAGTGTGCACGTGTGTGCACGTGCGTGCGTGTGTGTGTGTGTGTGTGTGTGTGTGTCTGTGTGTGTGTGTGAGAGAGAGAGAGAGAGAGAGAGAGAGAGAGAGAGAGAGAGAGAGAGAGAGAGAGCGGGTGTTATTGTGAGCGTCTTGTATCTGTGAAAGAGCCTGCTGGCTCAGTTACGTGCATAGAATGAAAGATGGAGAGGAAGACTCCGAGATCATGACATTTCTGGGATTAGAAGCAGAGCAGGGTGCCTTTACTGGGAGTGGAGAGTAAAAGTGACATACGCATTCGGCTTTCTATATCGTCCCTTTGCTTTCTGTGGAGGGAAGCTGTTTAATTGAACTGTATGCATGTGTTTGATTGGTCTGGGCGTTGAACTAGCCTATGTATCGTGTGTACGCTATGTCCAGCCAATTAATTACGCCGCATACTGTAGTGCAAAGACTTTGATCCTAAAGGACGTGCGTTTGTGTGCGTGCCGAGTGTGTGCGCGTGTACGCTTTGACGTGAACATGTTCATGTCAATGTCAGTATAGGAAACACCACACACCTATGAGTGAATGCATGTGCACACATATGCCTATGTCTAATACATACATGCATGCATACATGCATATATACATAAATACATACATACATGTCTAACTAATAGCACGTCCTTATCCTTCTTCCTGCATGCACAGTGGCCCCTCCCTGCAAAGCCAGCAGTGTTCAGCCAAGCATGTCAAGGCCCTGCTGTAATGTCCTGAAGAACGTTCACCTGCCTCCTGCATGATGCTGCAGCTCCATTATTAGCCCAGGGGGGAACTCAGTGGGAGGATTCAAAAGCTACCGTCTTCATCTCATGTACACACACACACACACACACACACACACACACACACACACACACACACACACACACACACACACACACACACACAAAATGGACATGACTACTCAAAACACACAACATTCAACCGCACAACCACAGATAGCACATAATTCAAATATGCATAGTGCTCCAGTCTCAGGCATCATCCACCCAGGGACAGCTGCGCTCAGAAGATTCCACCCTCCCTCTCAATCACGTCATACTGATTTGAAGGTGCTGCTGCTGCTTGGCAGCTTTTCATGCAATTACTTCTGAAAGTGCTGCTTATTTCAGCTAAAGCCCGAGTTACGACTGGCCGGGTATACATTTTGTTACTGCTGCAAACGATAACGACTGTGGTAGCGTGTAGCCTACATAAAAAGACACATTGTACAGCAAACCTTACACGTGACAGGTAGATGGTAGGTACTGTAGAGGGAAAGTACACAACAGAGTTCAAAATTATACTTATCTCACGACTATAAGAAGTCGGAGGGATTTCGCTCCGCGGCACACTGCTTGGCTGCTTGGCAACGCTACAGCTACAGCTACAGCTGAGCGCGCAAAGCGTGCCAACCTAGGAATTAGCGTGCAATATTTCTACTTATATTATACAGTACACAATTGCAGTGCTTGGAGAGATTGTAAAAAATGATTTTCTTAGACATTAAGAAAATTCTATGATGTTACTCTGTGGCAAAATGATTCAACATGAAACACTTGTTACATGAATAGTTTCATTTAGGTGAACCTATCCGCTTCAGGTTGCATGGTATAATTGTGTAAGATGCTCTGGCAAGCCTTTAATTCTGCCTCTTGCTGTTCAATGGATCTCAATTAGGTTCTTTCTTTTCCACATTTACTGTATCTATTTCGATGCAGATCGCACTGCATTAACACCACATACTGTATCATTAGTTAAAGGGATAGTTCGTATTTTTCGGCACAGTACTTGCTTTATGCGTAGGCATAATGGTAGTTCTACGGTTAAAGCTTTTGCACACCAAGTCCGTATTTTCGTCCGAAATTGACGCACGGAAAAAAAAGAAAGAATACGACCTCATTTGTGTCAATCATCATTGACACACCGAGTCCGACAATTACGTCCGTCATTTAAGTTTTTGGACGAGGTTCGATTTTCTGCGTTTTTCGCACCAGTCAATAGATTTTTGCGAGCTGGGACCCGTCTGTGTTTTCAGATGACGGATTAAAAAACATGCATACGAAAACAATCGGACTGTGTGTGCAAAGACCTTTAGTGCCAAATGAAAGGGCTGTTATTGATTTGTTTAGGTGAGCCTTCTTTTAGGTGGCTAAATTACATTTTTGCTTGTGACCCCCGGTGCACCCATTCAGGTGCCCAGTCACAGAAGCAGAGAACTCTGCTCCCCAGTCAGAGCTGCTCTCTGCTCCTAACTGGGAGCACGCTGGGTGCATTCTACTGTGAGTAGGCCACTGACTATCCATAAGTACTACCTCATAAAAGCCCACATCAATACAAACTATCCCTTTAAAGTCCAGTATGTGAACTGGCCTGTCTCAGCTCCACTCCAGCCGGCTGATGGCGTCTCCAGCAATTCAGCTTGTCAAGTCGCAGGGGCTGGTTGCAAGTTTCAACTCGTCTTTTCGTGAATCTTTGGACTGAGCTGTGCTTAAAATCGAAAACAAAAAGCATCACAGCTAGGCTATTTTTGATTTAGATGTTTTTACAAACCCAACAGCAGTGCTAGACAATAAACCCAGCAAAGTCCAAATTCTAAAACATCCACAACTCGTCTTACCTCCTGTCGTTCCCTCTGCTCAGCTCTCTACCTTAAAAAGTCAATGTTTCAATTTCCGTGGGCCCTTCTTGACTGCTGTGATGTGCGTGCGACAGACTGGGCACCACATCATCAGGCTGTCACAACACAGACAGTCCTCCCTCTCAACCTTCCAGCTGTCTAAGAAAAACAAAAACTATGGTTTTTTACCTCCTCATAGTTTTTGGACACTTTCTTTGCTGAAGGTGGTGGTGGTGGTGGTGAGCTAAGTCGGTATCCCTGCTGCTGCTATGTGCAGTGTTCTGATTGCCTTGCGGAAGCAGCGGCAATGTTGTGGTTTGTTTAAGGTGGAACTGCAGAGATAGGCGGAGAATCAAAGCTTTTTGTATGACACCTCACGCACCATTTGGATGAGTTCTGGTCCTAACTCAACCTTGGGTAAGCTTGACACCCCCCCAGAGCTGGCAGGTTTGGAATGAGACTGTGGGGGGAGGGGCCTTCCGTGGGGGGAGGGGCCTTCAGCGGGGGGAGGGGCCTTCAGCGGGGGGAGGGGCCTTCAGCGGAAAACTTTGGCCGTTTGAAGCCAGATTAAGAGGAATATCTGAAAATCTACTCCCTCTTTTTGTTTTTTTGTTTCTGTTTGTTTGTTTTGTTGTTGCTGCTGTTTTGGCTGTTGTGGTTTTGTCTTCTTTTCTTATGTACTCTTTTCAAAACAAAATCCTATGACAGTATATCAAAAGTAAACGACAATGTACAGGTAATCCTGAGAGTTCATATATACAATGTCTGGATACACAATGCAAATATTTGATACAGTCTGTCAATAAAAGGTAACCCAAAAAAAAAGGAATATCTGGAATCAGGTCATTTAATCATGTTGCAATGCTTCAGTGCATTGAATTGAACATGCACCATGGGTCTGTACAGGATCTGTACTGTAACACAGTTCATACTGGAAATCAATAGGAAAGGGTTATAAAAAAAAAATCTTAAAATAGTATTTTACAAATTACCTCAGCACATAGCGCATTACTTTAGTTATTTACTTTCTATAGCCATTTTTGGCCATTCTTTATGAAGGATATTGTATGCCAATACCTCTGGAGGGTATTTCTTTCTGGTGTACAGTGGTATCAAAGGTACGTTGGTTCGCTGTCATTTTGGGCCACTTACCACTAGATAAAGGTCCTGATGTTGCAAACTTCACATATTTTTTTTTACATCTTACAGCTCCGAGAGGAAAAGTGAAGCACATGATTAATTCTTCATGAATTATGGCACAAACAAGTGCCGTCAGCAAGAAAGAAGACAAAGTGGCCTGAATCCAGCAGCACAATCATCATCATCATACTATAAAGCAAGGAATCGCTGTCTGACTGTGTCTGACTGTGTGTCTGTGTGTCCTTCGCATATCTTGAGATCGAGAAACGTTCCTCCGATCAACTTCACACTTGGAAGGTGGATTCCTGGAGACCCAAGGATGTGCAGTGTTGGATTTAGTGGAATTTGGCCACACACGAAGTTCAATGTTAATCAACTTTGAATAAACAAGTGAACAGCGCTCTGTGCAGCAGCGGGGTGGGGTAAACAGCACTCTGTGCAGCAGCGGGGTGGGGTAAACAGCACTCTGTGCAGCAGCGGGGTGGGGTAAACAGCACTCTGTGCACCAGCAGCGTGCGGCAAACAGCACTCTCTGCACCAGCGAGGTGGGGTAAACAGCACTCTGTGCACCAAGGTGGGGTAAACAGCACTCTGTGCACCAGCAAGGTGGGGTAAACAGCGTTCTGTGCACCAGCGAGGTGGGGTAAACAGCGTTCTGTGCACCAAGGTGGGGTAAACAGCGTTCTGTGCAGCAAGGTGGGGTAAACAGCGTTTAGTGCAACAGCGAGGTGGGGTAAACAGCGTTCTGTGCAGCAAGGTGGGGTAAACAGCATTCTGTGCAGCAAGGTGGGGTAAACAGCACTCTGTGCACCAGCAAGGTGGGGTAAACAGCACTCTGTGCACCAGCAAGGTGGGGTAAACAGCACTCTGTGCACCAGCAAGGTGGGGTAAACAGCACTCTGTGCACCAGCAAGGTGGGGCAAACAGCACTCTGTGCAGCAGCAAGGTGGGGCAAACAGCACTCTGTGCAGCAGCAAGGTGGGGTAAACAGCACTCTGTGCAGCAGCAAGGTGGGGTAAACAGCGTTCTGTGCACCAGCGAGGTGGGGTAAACAGCACTCTGTGCAGCAGCAAGGTGGGGTAAACAGCATTCTGTGCAACAGCAAGGTGGGGTAAACAGCACTCTGTGCAGCAGCAAGGTGGGGTAAACAGCACTCTGTGCAGCAGCAAGGTGGGGTAAACAGCGTTCTGTGCACCAGCAAGGTGGGGCAAACAGCACTCTGTGCACCAGCAAGGTGGGGTAAACAGCACTCTGTGCACCAGCAAGGTGGGGGTAAACAGCACTCTGTGCACCAGCAAAGTGGGGTAAACAGCACTCTGTGCACCAGCAAGGTGGGGTAAACAGCGTTCTGTGCAACAGCGGGGTGGGGCAGGTTGCTAGATTTGCGGGTTTTTATGTGCGCGTGCCAGATGCTTCACAAAAACCAGTCTAGATGCAGTTATGTATGGGGGAAACAAAACACAAAAAATAATCCTAATTGCTACATAAAAGTCCCACATGCAAAGTGGTGTCTAACCTGCACCATGCTCTTTAAAGGCCAGTTCCACTACAACCTCAGTTTGTGAGCCTTAAAGAACGGTTCCACCACAACCTCCGTTTGTGAGGCTTAAAGAACAGTTCCACTACAACCTCAGTTTGTGAGCCTTAAAGAACAGTTCCACTACAACCTCAGTTTGTGAGCCTTAAAGAACGGTTCCACTACAACCTCAGTTTGTGAGCCTTAAAGAACAGTTCCACTACAACCTCAGATGTGAGCCTTAAAGAACAGCTCCACTACAACCTCAGTTTGTGAGCCTTAAAGAACGGTTCCACTACAACCTCAGTTTGTGAGCCTTAAAGAACGGTTCCACTACAACCTCAGTTTGTGAGCCTTAAAGAACAGTTCCACTACAACCTCAGTTTGTGAGCCTTAAAGAACGGTTCCACTACAACCTCAGTTTGTGAGCCTTAAAGAACAGTTCCACTACAACCTCAGTTTGTGAGCCTTAAAGAACAGTTCCACTACAACCTCAGTTTGTGAGCCTTAAAGAACAGTTCCACTACAACCTCAGTTTGTGAGCCTTAAAGAACGGTTCCACTACAACCTCAGTTTGTGAGCCTTAAAGAACGGTTCCACTACAACCTCAGTTTGTGAGCCTTAAAGAACAGTTCCACTACAACCTCAGTTTGTGAGCCTTAAAGAACGGTTCCACTACAACCCCAGTTTGTGAGCCTTAAGGAACAGTTCCACTACAACCTCAGTTTGTGAGCCTTAAAGAACGGTTCCACTACAACCTCAGTTTGTGAGCCTTAAAGAACGGTTCCACTACAACCTCAGTTTGTGAGCCTTAAAGAACGGTTCCACTACAACCTCAGTTTGTGAGCCTTAAAGAACAGTTCCACTACAACCTCAGTTTGTGAGCCTTAAAGAACAGTTCCACTACAACCTCAGTTTGTGAGCCTTAAAGAACAGTTCCACTACAACCTCAGGGCTTGGTTAACAAATGATGCAGCCACCAACAAAGACCAACCCGAGCTCCACGTTTCAGCTTGTCCACAGGCAAAGGGAGAGCATGACATTTTCTGATGACTTTATATTGACTCTTCTCCCTTCGCCTGGAGAGATGGTGGCCAAGGAAGCCACACAGGAAAACAACGATCCAGGGCCAATCGCTAGAGACACCGTTTACACCAGGAATTAAAGGCAAATAAGGTGGGGGGCAAAAGGAGTTTCTTAGTTGACAGATCAACTCCCTTTCAATGTCTTTAATCTGAACTGATCTCTGAACACATAAGGGCTCACAAGTCCATCACAATGCGTTGGATGGATGGGTTGTATATCTGTCCTGTGATTCATGTCACCAGTATTGCCAACCTGGTGACTTTATCGCTATATTTAGCTACTTTTTAGACCCCCCCTGGCGACTTTACTTCTCAAAAGTGACTGGTGACTTTTTCTGACCATGGGAAGAAATGTTAATGTGTTGAATCCAGTTGAATTGGCTTTTGCCTATAAATTGGTGCGGGTGCTGCGGGTGTGTGGGTTTTCTCTCTCTCTCCTGCTCAGTGAGTGCAGACCCTCCTCTCCCTTCCCCCCTCCACTGAGAGAGCAGGCTGAGCAGCAGGATGGGGTTTACTGGTCATTTCTAACAGCCCAGGCGGGCGGAGTCAGCACTTAACTCATTCACCGCCAATGACGTCTTTGACGTGTTATCAGAAATAGCCCTCCCCGCCAATGACGTGTTTGACGTGTTTTTGTTTTTATGAGTGCAGCGCATAGTTGAAACACTTACCCAGCCTGTGACATAGTTTCGGGTCCCTAACCTCAAAGTCAAGCCGACAGCACGTTATCAAACACATACCGCAGCTGTTGTTTGAAATTAGGAAGAAGGTGGAAAGGAAACGCGCTTCCTTGTTGCAGAGGAGAAACGCCATTGAAATGCCCCCTCGCCGCGCTGCAGAGCTGATCGACTTGCTGCAGAGCAGCGGACATCGAAACCGCAGTAGTCAAACCCGTGACCAACATGATCGATCCTGGTCCCTGGACCCCGTTCCTATGTGCCAGCCCGAAAGAGACGAGACGGAGTCACAACTGTGTGGAGGAGGAGAAGCTGTTCTCCTCCTCCACACAGCCTCGCCACATAAATGGCTTTCACACAGAGTCAAGCAGCAGAGCAGCACAGCCACTTTCCTGGCGAGGAAGACTGGACTGCCTAGTCAAACCCGTGACCAACATGATCGATCCTGGTCCCTGGACCCCGTTCCTATGTGCCAGCCTTGCTGCAGGGCGAACCTGGATTGCCTAGTCAAACCCGTGACGAACATGATCGATCCGGTAACAGCAGCGCCTGGTCCCAAAGCCTGTGTCGTGTCGCAGCATTCGTCCCAGCGAGAGGAGGGAAACGAGCAGCAGAGGAGGCAAAACGCTGATGGGGAAGGAGGGGGAAGGAGGTGCGATCCAGCAGCAGCTGTGGAGAGAACTCTCTCTCTCTGTGTGTGTGTGTGTGTGTGTGTGTGTGTGTGTGTGTGTGTGTGTGTGTGTGTGCGTGTGTGTGTGTGTCTGTGTCTGTGTCTGTGTGTGTCTGTCTGTCTGTCTGTCTGTCTGTCTGTGTGTCTGTCTGTACACTCACTCACACTGAGCAAACTGTATTGTTGAATGTAAAAAAAGCACTTCATATATATATATATATATATATATTTTTTTTTTTTGTCATTTGTGTCATAATGAATAATATTTACATGTCTGATGTCAATACAGTTCAAAATAAAAGAATTGAGAGCGAGTTCTGCCTGATATTGTGTGCTGTGTACATAAATGCCATTTTCTGCAATTTCTTTTCTCACAGAGACTTTTTGGGTGAAAACAGGGTGTATATAAATGGCTATAAGTAGAGTACAGAACATGCTAAAAGCTCACTTTTTTTTCTCCTGGTGAACCCAGAGACGTACATCTTCATTTTGAGGTATTGCAAATCACTCTGGTGCTAATAGATAATTTACTGTGGGTCTTGAAAGATGACCAACAATTATGAAAATCTTTGGCCTGTGCTAAATATTGGCAGTCCTAAACTGGCGGTGAATGAGTTAATATTACAACCATACTTTCAATGATTACAACGGCTATGCAGAGTTTTTTTTTTATATATATATATAATTTGATATGCAAATTAGCGTGTGACGTCATCTAGCGACTTTCAGCCAAGAGCGACTTTGCTTGGAAAAGTGTTGGCAACGCTGCAGGTCATTGCATGTTGCATGTTGTGATGTTTGTACTGCTGCTTAGAAATCTCCATATTGTCTTGTTATCCTTGCATCACCTTTGATTATTGCATAATGCATATCTAACCTGCCAAGTCTGTGATCAGGCCAGGCTATCACTTTACCTCCAAGATGCTGCTAATCCACGTGCTTTAACTTCCACTGCCTACATCCCTTCCATCACGCTCTCTGACGCTAAATTATAGATCACGCAGTGTGTGTGTGTGTGTAGGTGTGTGTGTGTGTGTGTGTGTGTGTGTGTGTGTGTGTGTGTGTGTGTGTGTGTGTGTGTGTGTGTGTGTGTGTGTGTGTGTGTGTACGTGGGTGTACGTGGATGGGGAGGAGGTTCAAGACATTGTGAGTTCCTTCAGTGTTGAGATGAAAGCTATGGAGGGACATGCACGGAGCGTTACTCTCTGCTCCTGACAGTAATTGCCCCTTCACTTCAGAAAAGGCTGAAGTACATATGTACCTGAGTAAGTATGCTGATCAAATATGCACAAGTGAAGTTTTTTGTGTGGGTAAACTGCGCTTTCAACTGACTGGAGAGATCTTGTATTACAGGTTTTTTTTTTCCAGTTGCTAACACTAAAATGACACAATAAGCACAATTTATTGAAACTGACACTCGGGAGAGCAAAACCTCAGCTCAAGTCTGTCAAAGCTCTAAACACATTTTTCTGCTTTGCACGCAATATTTTCAATTCAATGTGGCACTTTTTTGCAACACACTGCAAACAGTTTTCTACATAAGACACAGGAATCTTGTTTGCCATTTCAAAACACTGCCACTCAAAACACCACACTCAGTGGACCTTTCTCACAGCAGCCATTTTGTGTCTAAAAGGCGGGGTAAACAAAGAAGAGGACAAGTAAGAAGACAACCTTCTCATGAAATCTGGACAGCGTGGTTGACCATGTAATCAACCATGGGTTGACAATGAGGCTGGACTCTTGAGCCCATTTACTGCGTCATCTGAACATTTGAGCAGATTTGCATTCACTCGACATAATTCAGGACTCCACAAATCATGTTTCAGAGAAGCGACTCAACTCCTGGTCCAGTCACTTATCGTCCCTCGCCTGGACTACTGCAACGTGCTTCTGGCCGGCCTACCTGCCACCGACATCCGACCGCTTCAGCTCATTCAGAACGCTGCAGCCCGTCTGGTATTCAACCAACCCAAATTCTCTCATGTCACTCCCCTCTTCCGGGACCTCCACTGGCTTCCCACCTCAGCTCGCATCAAATTCAAGACACTGGTACTGGCCTACAGGGCAGTACACCAGTCAGCTCCCCTGTACCTGCAATCTATGGTCAGGTTCCAAACCTCTCACCGCTCCCTTCGCTCCTCCACCAGTGCAGGGCGTCTCGCTCCTCCTTCGCTACGGGCGCTCAAAAGTCGCTCATCCCGATCTCGACTCTTCTCCTCCCTGGCACCCCAATGGTGGAACGAGCTGCCACCTTCGGTCAGGACTGCTGAATCACTGCCGATCTTTCGGAAAAGACTAAAGACTCACCTTTTCAGGCTCCACCTGGGCCCTTCTTGATCTAACTTCTTTCTCTCTCTTCTTTCTCTCTCTTTAACTCATTGAGTGCCAGCCACTTTTGGAGAACGGATGCTCCCAGTGCCAGAGTTTTCAGAGCGTTTTCAGTGATTTCTCGAGGCCCACAGAATATTGTGTGATATTACTATGTAAACACCGAACACGCACAAGAACGAGCTGGCTCTATTGTATCATCAGCAAAAAAAAGTTTATTGATACCATTTTCCGTTCTTTAGTTATGAGCCGGAGAAGATAGGTTGTTTTCAGCGTTTTCAGGCTTTTCAAATTATTAGCTGAGATAATCCGCCTTTTGTGAAATGCAGCATTTCAAGCACATTCACTGAGTCTGAAGATAATATTTTCTGATGTAGTGACGTAGTTGTTGTGTGATGCCCTGCGTGCACCACCCCCCTCCCCCACTCCCCCCGTAAACTCCTCCCCACACTGCACACAGCCTCACGCAACCATTATATTTTCGGAGTGCTGCGTTTGTGTGCTGCTGTCGGCTCTCAGCGCCACAGCAGGGAAGAGCCAACCCGGATTGCTGAATGGTTTGGCGTCAGGGGCTGCTTTCCTGGCTGCTAATCGGGTGGAGAAACTATACAGACAGACAGACAGACAGACAGGGACAGAGGGGCTCAGTTGTGAGCGCGGATTGACTCCTGTTCGGAGCCAATGTCAGCTCCCGCGACAGAGCAAATGGCTCTGGGAGCATGCATCGGTTTGTCTTTGATCCACGGCTTTTAGGCTGTTTCTCGGACCTGTCTCTAATCTGGACTGCACCGAGCAAGCACTGTCGCCACCTAATGAGTCCGTAAAATAGGTTATACACCTTCAATAGCTACTATAGTTGTACAGGAGCTGCGGAAGGCTTTGATCGACGTCCCACCGTCAAAAAACGCATTGGACGTCGAAGGACGTCCGTGGCACTCTACGTCACTATTTAATTGGACGTCGAAGGACGTCCATGGCATTCAATGAGTTAATTAAAAAAAAAAAAAAAAAATCCTAAACTAAACTTGTACCACTGTTCCTTCAGAAGTTGTAGTTGTCATAGACTGTGCTCCATAGTTGATTGCTCTATTGCTGACAAAAAGTGTGTTATTGTAAGTCGCTTTGGATAAAAGCATCTGCCAAATGACGTAATGTAATGTAATGTAATGTCATGTTGTATACATTAGTTGTTGTGTGACACCTACTTACTTCATGAATGAAGATTCAAGAATCCTGCAATCCTGTACAATCATTTCTTGAGGCTACACTGACCAATCACTGCTGTCGATTTCTGTGTTTTCTAAAGGACAGCGAGACGGAAGACATAATGGTGGAAGGGTTTGAATGTTCAATGAGGCCATTTACACCTGGCGCTAACATGCGTTTTCTGTGATCAGATTCCAATCAGATTGTATTATCACTTCAGCCTGACTCCATTTACACCTGGCGTTAACATGCATTTTCTGCAATCTGATTACAATCAGATTGCAGAAATGGTTGTCCTCTCAATCCGCATAAAGTTGCTGTATCCAGATTGAGACGAGAGGACACATTGCATTTACACTTGTGTTCAATGTGTGCACAATGCATCCCTGACCACCTCCGGAGGTGGTTTGGCCGATCAGATTGCAATCCTTCTTCAATGCGTTTTGGGGGTGTTTACACCTGGCATATCAAGTGATAAAACACAATCTGATTGCAATCTGATCACAGAAAACGCATGTTAGCGCCAGGTGGAAATGGCCTCAATGAGACACAGGAAGCAGCAACAATCAAATAATGCAATTACTCCGAGAGATTCAAAGCCACATCATCACGGACAACACAAAACAGATGGCAAGTCAGGCCCTTTTCTCCCTGGAAACAGCTTTACAGGAGGAGGAGGAGCCCTTTGAGAGAATTTCTGAAATAATCAAAGATCCGAGACTTGAATATGTGGTGGATGTAAGTACAAGATTGACTACAGTACACTACACACAGTACAGCCTTGTCCCCCAGTACTCACTACACCATCCTGACACTTTTTTTTTGTGTTTGTTTTCAGAGTGTACTGAAAATGGATGCTAATGTGATCCCACGTGAGTTTATTTTCATCAGGCTGGCTTCAACCTCACAAAGACCAGCAGCCTGTTGCACCAGCTGAACGTAAGTTCTGTCTTAAGTTAGGGTGTAAAGTCCACACTAACTGCTACGTTCAAACTAGTTAGTTTGACACTAAAGTTGTGTCTTTGTTTAGTTGCACCACGGAGACGTAAGGAACATCTTAACTAGTAGTCCTTAAACCTCACACTAGCCAAAATAGTGCGTCGCAGAAAATGACGTGTACAGTATCTGTGACCAATCAGTGAAAAGCACGGTGGAAACGGTGTTTATTTACCGTAGATTAATTAAGTGGAATGAAAACAATCGGGACATGTTGCCCACCGCAAATTAGTGCTTTCATATTTCATCAACACTAACCAAATGAGAACGTTATTGAGTAACGTTCGTTTACATTACATTAAATTACAAGCGACTTACAATAACACGTTTAGGTTCATAATAGGCTACTGTTAATGTTTGTGTCTGTAAGACCATGGTATAACAGGCAATATCTTCCCTGGCTATAGACATGGAGGGAAGAAGCACAGCACCTTATCAATATAACAGGCAATATCTTCCCTGGCTATAGACATGGAGGGAAGAAGCACCATGAGTGTCATATCCAGCCCTGGACAGCCCCCACATCAATATCATCACATGCCTCTTCCGTTTCCCGTAGCAGAGGCATGCGCACATAGGGAGGTCATACTGCTTCCACCGCCCTGCTGAAAAGATCTCCTCACTTGGATTGAGAAATGGAGAGTATAGGGTGGAAGGGATTGAACAAGAAATTCAAAAAAAGTGATAATGGACACCTCGTCGGGCATTAACCCTTACTTATATTAATAAGGTGCTGTGGTTCTTCCCTCCATGTCTATAGCCAGGGAAGATATTGCCTGTTATATTGATAAGGTGCTGTGGTTAGACCCAGGCAGTATAGTCTATATATATGTAGTCTATATATATATATATATATATATATATATATATATATATATATATATATATATATATATATATATACACACATGTGTGTATATGTATGTACATATGTATATGTGTACATGTGTATATGTATGTACATATGTATATATAGTCTATATATATATATGTAGTCTATATATATATGTATAGTCCACAGAAGATATTGCCTGTTATATTGATAAGGTGCTGTGGTTAGACCCAGGCAGTATAGTCTATATACTGTATATGTAGTCTATATATATATATATATATATATATATATATATATAGATATAGATATATACATGTGTGTATATGTATGTACATATGTATATGTGTACATGTGTATATGTATGTACATATGTATATATAGTCTATATATATATGTAGTCTATATATATATATGTATAGTCCAGAAGATATTGCCTGTTATATTGATAAGGTGCTGTGGTTAGACCCAGGCAGTATAGTCTATATATATGTAGTCTATATATATGTAGTCTATATATATATATATATATATATATATATATATATATATATATATATATATTATATATATATTTTTTTTTTTTAACCTTTATTTATCCAGGGAGGACCATTGAGAGCATGCTCTCTTTTTCAAGGACGCCCTGTTTACAACAAATATCACAAGTTCAACAATACAAATCAGGAATAAGAATAGACTGTGGCATTATAAAATAACACAATCACACTCAAACAGATGAAAACAATACAGACATATAAAATCACAGGTACAGACAGTTAAGAGGGCAATGTAAAACAGGTGCAAGTCCTGTGCGATCCATCCTCAAGTAGCGTTTTGAATGACTCTATAGAGACCAGTTGGTCCAGTTTGAGAGAGTCCTGAAGTTTATTCCATCTATGAGGTGCGTAAAAGATAAAAGCATTTTTACCTGCTTCACTATTCATACGTGGAATAACCAGTCTAATGTGTGTCTGTGAACGAGTCTGATAACTTAAAGTACTAAAATTTAAAAGCGAGGACAGATATAGTGGGAGCTTACCGCACAGGGCCTTATAAATGAACAAAAGACAATGCTGATCTCTACGGACGGTCAGAGAAGGCCAACCTACTTTTTCATAGAGAGTACAATGATGAGTGAGAAACCCATCACCAGTGATGAATCTCAAAGCACTATGAAATACTGCATCAAGAGGCTTCAGTGTGGAAGGTGAAGCGTGCATGTATAGTACATCACCATAATCAAAGACAGACATTACAAGATATTGCACAATGGTTTTTCTGCTAGATAAAGAGAAACAAGACCTGTTTCTGTAAAGGAAACCAATCTTTCCCCTTAGCTTTTTGGTTAGATGTCCTACATGGATTTGAAATGAGAGCTTAGAATCTAGCCAAATGCCCAAGTATTTATAAGAGTTGACAATTTCAATTTGTTCACCTTTAAGAGTATGAATACCTACATTTGGATCAGACCCAGGTGATCTTGAGAATAACATGCATTTGGTCTTGTCAGAGTTCAGAACCAGCTTGTGACTAATTAGAGCCAACTGAAATGCGTCAAAAGCAGTCTGCAGGCTTGCTGTGGCTGCTGCAAGACTGGCACCAACACTATACAAAATTGTGTCATCAGCATAATAATGGACATCACAATGCTGTGAGGGGAGTACAATATTATTAACATAAAGAGGGAATAATAGAGGGCCCAAAATTGACCCTTGTGGGACACCTTTACCAATAACAAGAGAGCTCGATCTAAAGCCATCGGCAACAACTGCCTGTGTTCTCTCAGAAAGGTAATTAGAGAACCATCTGATAGAAAGATGATCTAGGCCCATAGCTGACAATTTGTCTAACAAAATAACATGGTCCACAGTATCAAATGCCTTAGAGAGGTCTACAAAAAGAGCTGCACAGTGTTGATGGTCATCCAGACCATTCAATATATTATTAACGACAAGTGTTGTAGCTGTGACAGTACTATGACCTGGTCTGAAACCTGACTGCTGAGGTTGAAGAATGTTGTGTGCCTCCAGGAAAGCACGTAACTGTGTACTGACTAGGCTTTCCAGAATATTGGCTAAACAGCACAGTTTGGATATTGGTCTATAGTTATTCAGACCACTTGGGTCACCGCCTTTATGTAGGGGAATAACCTGTGCAGCTTTCCACACAGCAGGGATTACACCAGAGGTAAAAGTTAGGTTAAAAATATGAGCAAGTGGAGGAGCAATTATCTCTGCACTAAGACGCAGGAGATATGGGTCAAGGTCATCCTCACCTTTGGACTTCTTAATGCAAAGTTGTGTAAGTGCATTAAAAACGTCAATAGTGCTTACCTGTCTAAACGAAAAATGTGGAAGATTGTGCGAGTTATCAGATAGCGGGACATCAACATGAACTGCAGGAGCCGTATTTGCAGACTGCCTGTCAAATAGATGACCCGAGGATATGAAATGTCGGTTAAAAACATCACACATTTCAGATTTATTTAAAATAACACCATTTTCACTATTAATCTGCGGCGGGAGAGAGGAAGCAGGCCTGGTTCTTAGTGACTTCACAGTCTTCCAGAAGTTAGCTGTATTTCCTTGTGTCTCAGCAAGAGAAGACAAATAATAGGTGGACTTGGCTTTTCGAATCATTCCGATACATTTATTCCGCAGTTTTCTAAATTGCAACCAGTCTCCCGGTTCACTAGTACGACGCGCCTTTGACCATGCCACATCTCTAAGTCGAAGGGCTTCTGTGAGATCTGCTGAAAACCAGGGACTAGAGCCTTGTAGAATGCTGAATGAGCTGGGACAGGTCCAATTCCAGGCAAAGCTGCTTCAGCCTAGACGAATTTTCAGACGACCAATCTAGATTCAGGTCCCCCAAAATAACTAATTCGGACGAGACATATTTGGCCAACAGTTTCACAAATTCCTCTAAGGCCAAATTTGGTGCAGAGGGAGGGCGATAGACGCCAATAACTGTGACATGAATATCACCCCCTAAACAGATATCTAAGACAATACACTCATATAGTTTTGGCACAGATGAACTTGCGAGAACATGTGTAGCCAGATGATCTCTAACAAAAACAACGACTCCACCTCCTTTGGATTTTCTGTCTATTCTAAAAAGATTATACCCACCAATTATGATATCTGAGTCAGGGGTTCTCTCAGATAGCCATGACTCTGAAATGATAAGTACATCAGGGGAGGACTCATTTATCAATACATTAATATAATCAAGTTTAGGCAGAAGGCTCCTGACATTTAAATGTAAGAATTTTAAACCTTCAAGAGCCCTAAACTCCTGTGGGGACTTTAAATCAACACAGTTTGAGTAATTAACAGATAAAACAGAAGGAATGGGCCCAGAGGAGACATCCACTAGGTTGCCTACTATGACCCCGCTTGGCCTAGAAGCATGACGTGGTAGTCGCACTGTTGAAAAATTATTATTAATTAAAACTGGAATGTTGGGTAGGGACTCTGAGTTGTCACCATTGAAGTGATTTAAATCAGAGGAGTGTTCAGCAGGACCCTGGGAGGGATGCTCATGTAGGTGGATGGAAGTTATTTCTATGGTGGGGTCATGCTGGGATCTGTATCAATCAGAATTAAAAGCAATGTGCTGAATGAGGTTATTTGTGATTATTTTTACACCCTTGCTATTTGGGTGCAGGCCATCCAATTTAATTTTTTTTTTTTTTTTTTTTTCCCCCCCCCTCCAATTTCCAATATATATATATTTTTCCAATATATTCCAATATATATATATATATATATATATATATATATATATATATATATATATACGGTATATATATATATATATATATACACATGTGTGTATATGTATGTACATATGTATATGTGTACATGTGTATATGTATGTATATATAGTCTATATATATATGTAGTCTATATATATATGTATATATATATGTACAGTATAGTCCACAGAAGATATTGCCTGTTATATTGATAAGGTGCTGTGGTTAGACCCAGGCAGCGAGATGCAGCCTCATTTTTCTTTCCTCCGTTTTTTTCCTGTATATTTTCTCCTCAACTTTTGATTTTCTGTTTACTGTATTCGACACAGAGCATATTTTGTTGTTCACGCAAACTGTAATGTGCATACTGTACATACTTTATGTGTTGTTGTGTTGCACTCATTTGTTGTGGAGAAAATGTTGTGTTTGTTTCAACAGTATTGTGTTATCGCACACAGGCTAGTGTATTTCTGTAGACTTGAACAATCTCTCTGTGCAGAATTCTCTACATATACAGAACTATTATTACGAGAAAGCCCACCAAAGATGAAAGTGCTTTTGATTGAGAACAGTGTGTAACTAGTTGGTGGACAAACATCTGGTACTGTATTTATGAATGAACTGTGTGCCATGCCATTTGGTGCAAACGTTTGATTGTGATAAGTGCTCATGTCGTTTTGAAAGCAGTGCTTCATTTCGCAGGATATGTGAGGTGTGTGTGGTTTTGTGAATTGCATTACTGTGTTCTTGTGTTTGTAATTGTTTTGATAAAATGAGTCCTGATTTCAAAGTGTGCTTAAGCAAGCGGGTTGTGTGTTAGTACAGTATACAGTACAGCAGGGGGCAGCAACCTAGGGCACGGTTGCCACCTCTGGCACGCGAAGGGTTAACCAGTGGCACGGCAGCGCGCAGTAGCAATAAGTGCGCAATTGAGATTTGTTGTAGAGACGTTGAAATGCCAAATTACCTATCTCACTATTTCATTTGCAGTTGTGCGGCCCGTTATTTAGGATATTTACGGTAGTGACCCATGCTACTCTGCCTCTGATTGGCTATCCTTGCTTTCCATGCATGCAATCCATACATCAGAGAGTAGAGAGAGCAGAGAGCAGATGAAAACGTCGGCGCGAAAGAGAGACAATGTCACATCCTCCAGCTAAAAACCCTCGGACACACTGAGTGACAAGCAAATTTGAAAATGGCCCTTCATATGAAAAAGGTGGCCGACCCCTGCAGTACAGTATATCATCACATACTGTATACCGCCAATCCCCACTGAATGTGTCATCATGCTGGGGAAGAGGGGCTGCAGCTCCGCTAACCAGCAAACTCTGGCCTTGTGCAGAAGGACATATTATAGACTGGTATGTCAGATATAGGGCATACTTCTACTCAATGTGCTGTGCAAAGCCTACTAATGGGTTCCCAGCAAAGTCCCTCCAACATTTCAAACAGAAATCTCAATTCTCCTGCGTGTTATTGAAAAGTATGACTTACTGTAATACAGTAATCAAGAGGACATGGAGAGAGAGAGAGAGCCTAGGAGGACATTTCTCTGCGGTTTCCGGACGAAGGGACAACATACAGAGCAGCAAGAACATCTTCTAACTTCTTATATAATAACACTACAAGTTAATTTTACCTCAGGCAGCCTTTTGCTACAGTATACACTGTACATGGCAACAGTCATCCTGGAGTTACACTGTACATGGCAACAGTCATCCTGGAGTTACACTGCATAGCAACAGTCATCCTGGAGTTACACTGTACATAGCAACAGTCATCCTGGAGTTACACTGTACATAGCAACAGTCATCCTGGAGTTACACTGCATGGCAACAGTCATCCTGGAGTTACACTGCATGACAACAGTCATCCTGGAGTTACACTGTACATGACAACAGTCATCCTGGAGTTACACTGCATAGCAACAGTCATCCTGGAGTTACACTGTACATAGCAACAGTCATCCTGGAGTTACACTGTACATGGCAACAGTCATCCTGGAGTTACACTGTACATGGCAACAGTCATCCTGGAGTTACACTGCATAGCAACAGTCATCCTGGAGTTACACTGTACATAGCAACAGTCATCCTGGAGTTACACTGTACATGGCAACAGTCATCCTGGAGTTACACTGTACATAGCAACAGTCATCCTGGAGTTACACTGTACATGACAACAGTCATCCTGGAGTTACACTGCACATAGCAACAGTCATCCTGGAGTTACACTGTACATAGCAACAGTCATCCTGGAGTTACACTGTACATAGCAACAGTCATCCTGGAGTTACACTGTACATAGCAACAGTCATCCTGGAGTTACACTGTACATAGCAACAGTCATCCTGGAGTTACACTGTACATAGCAACAGTCATCCTGGAGTTACACTGCACATAGCAACAGTCATCCTGGAGTTACACTGTACATAGCAACAGTCATCCTGGAGTTACACTGCACATAGCAACAGTCATCCTGGAGTTACACTGTACATGGCAACAGTCATCCTGGAGTTACACTGCACATAGCAACAGTCATCCTGGAGTTACACTGCATAGCAACAGTCATCCTGGAGTTACACTGTACATGACAACAGTCATCCTGGAGTTACACTGTACATAGCAACAGTCATCCTGGAGTTACACTGCATAGCAACAGTCATCCTGGAGTTACACTGTACATGGCAACAGTCATCCTGGAGTTACACTGTACATGGCAACAGTCATCCTGGAGTTACACTGCATAGCAACAGTCATCCTGGAGTTACACTGTACATGACAACAGTCATCCTGGAGTTACACTGCACATAGCAACAGTCATCCTGGAGTTACACTGTACATGACAACAGTCATCCTGGAGTTACACTGCATAGCAACAGTCATCCTGGAGTTACACTGTACATGACAACAGTCATCCTGGAGTTACACTGTACATAGCAACAGTCATCCTGGAGTTACACTGTACATGACAACAGTCATCCTGGAGTTACACTGTACATGACAACAGTCATCCTGGAGTTACACTGTACATAGCAACAGTCATCCTGGAGTTACACTGTACATGACAACAGTCATCCTGGAGTTACACTGTACATGACAACAGTCATCCTGGAGTTACACTGTACATAGCAACAGTCATCCTGGAGTTACACTGTACATGACAACAGTCATCCTGGAGTTACACTGTACATAGCAACAGTCATCCTGGAGTTACACTGCACATAGCAACAGTCATCCTGGAGTTACACTGTACATAGCAACAGTCATCCTGGAGTTACACTGTACATAGCAACAGTCATCCTGGAGTTACACTGTACATGGCAACAGTCATCCTGGAGTTACACTGTACATGGCAACAGTCATCCTGGAGTTACACTGTACATAGCAACAGTCATCCTGGAGTTACACTGTACATGGCAACAGTCATCCTGGAGTTACACTGTACATGGCAACAGTCATCCTGGAGTTACACTGCACATAGCAACAGTCATCCTGGAGTTACACTGTACATAGCAACAGTCATCCTGGAGTTACACTGTACATGGCAACAGTCATCCTGGAGTTACACTGTACATAGCAACAGTCATCCTGGAGTTACACTGTACATGGCAACAGTCATCCTGGAGTTACACTGTACATGGCAACAGTCATCCTGGAGTTACACTGCACATAGCAACAGTCATCCTGGAGTTACACTGTACATAGCAACAGTCATCCTGGAGTTACACTGTACATGGCAACAGTCATCCTGGAGTTACACTGTACATAGCAACAGTCATCCTGGAGTTACACTGTACATGGCAACAGTCATCCTGGAGTTACACTGCATAGCAACAGTCATCCTGGAGTTACACTGTACATGGCAACAGTCATCCTGGAGTTACACTGCATAGCAACAGTCATCCTGGAGTTACAGTGTACATAGCAACAGTCATCCTGGAGTTACACTGTACATAGCAACAGTCATCCTGGAGTTACACTGCATAGCAACAGTCATCCTGGAGTTACACTGTACATAGCAACAGTCATCCTGGAGTTACACTGCACATAGCAACAGTCATCCTGGAGTAATTGCAGCATTGGAACATTTAAAACCTTACTTAAAGGGATAGTTTGTGTTTCTAGAAAGCTGTTCCAATGAATCGTGGACTCTGATTCCCTTTGGTCCATCTAAAGCCAGTGCAAGTCAGTGGGTCTAAAAAGCATTTGTTTGAACAACATACAGGTGGGAGATAGAAAGCACTTTGGAATATATTGCATTTGATTTCTCAGAAGGTTTCTGCAAGCAAATTATGCCTCATATATCTCAAGATACAACACACTGAGGGGAGAGTGCTTTTTTAATGGCCAGAGAGGACGACCAAACTACCAAACAACAAATCGGTCCAGGGGCCCAAACATCACTGGGCCCTCAACGGGTCCAAAATCAGACTCAAGAAAATCCCACTGGCCTACATTTGCAACTGAGAGAGTCATTATCTTATACGGTATACTGTAGATACAAGGTATGATGTCTCTTTACAGCTTTACATAGCCAGTTTGTGGCAATTCCAATGAAAAATCAAGAGAATAAAATGGCTTCCATTAGGAGCAGCAGATATTTGTGACGTGTGAGCACAGCATCGCTCTAGACTGGTGTAGTTCAAAAAAAGTTTAAACACTCCAGTATTGTTTGCGAGGAGAAGCACTCGGGGCACATGAGCCAAGCCATTACTATATAGAGGCACAAACAAATGCATATACAATACATATTGACAATTTCTAAATGGGTTTCTTATATGAGCAAAACCTATGAAGAAAACATTACGGTGAATTGTTATTGCTATGTCTTGCAGCTAATGTGTTTTGCTGGTGGTCATCCACCTCTCAATTTTATTGGTTGTGAAATAAAGCACTAGATTTTGCCATAAAGGTTTAAAAAATGTAAGTATTTTTCCTTTCCCTTTTCCCCATTACAGATGAGTGTGCTTTGCTGCCTAGTCTGGCAAATTTGCCCACCGGAAATCCAAAGTGAATCCAGTGGACTATAAGAAACTCCATTATTTTGTTGTATTTTCTTATTTGATTTTAATCTCATGTCCTATTATGCATTGTACACTACAAAACTGTATTCGTTTTGCAAACTATTGCCTCAGTCTTTTCATTGGCTTGAATTGTCCTTCAAGTATCGCATATTATGCACGATGCAATATCTGCTTTTGGCAATGCTGAAAGCTCGCTACTTTACTTCCAATATTGCTGTGCGAGCAGCTTGCATTACAGGATGCAGCAGAAGATGGTTTTTCAACACCACCGCTCTCCTCTTGCTCTGCCACTAAACGCCTAATTGTACATTTTATTAGATTGTATCATCTAAGACGTAACTCTAAGTTGTAGCACGTAAATCAGACAAATCAAATGGAAATACGTGTGACCAGAAGTCATGAAAGGGCGTCCCACAAGAGTGCCTTTTCATTGCAAGTCCTCACTGAGACTTCATCACCATAGGAGCAACACACACATACACACACACACAAACAAACACACACACACACACACACACACACACACACACACACACACACACACACACACACACACACACACAACACACACACACACACACACACACACATACATACACACAAACAAACACACACACACACACACACACAAACTCGCGCGCATTGTTTCCATAATGTTGCGATTAAAATATAATGATATGGAAGTCTGATAAGAAGTACTTAATAATACTTTTTCGGATGTTTATTGCCAGTAATGGATGTGATGGAGTCATTTGGGCCTAATTGTACAAAGCAAACGAAGGATGGCGGAAATACATGAATGACAAAATAATCTTTTTTTTTCTCCCTCTTCTACATTATATGTGCTAAATGTGAGGAATGCACTGATTTCAGCTCGTGTTTGTAGAAAGGTCGCGAGGTGACATTGTTATTCATTGTATGCCCATGCAGCACAGAATGTGTGTCGAATGTGCAAGTGTGTGTGTGTGTGTGTGTGTGTGTGTGTGTGTGTGTGTGTGTGTGTGTGTGTGTTCGCCTTTCTCCCTTATTTGGAGTGTGACAAAAGCAGGGGGAGATGTACTGTACCCTTTTAGTGTTGCTTATGAATAATGAATTCTGGATCATGCAGATGAGGGGCTGACTGCCTGATGACTGCAAGCCAAGGGAGCAGATTATTCTGTGAGTCAGCCACCGTGAATTCAACAGTCTAAGCTCCTTCTTCTCTCACTCAAGGTCACAGTGAGCTCAACACAGTTCGCCGTGCCAGATTCCTTAGATGTCTTCAAAGTGTTGACCCTGACCGCTGTATAGTGCAACCCGTGTGCCTTCTAAACAACTCAGAACGGAGGAAGCTTTCATTCGATGTGTGCTGGGAGAGAAAAACACGAAGCGAAACTCCACCATGAAACAGACTTCCAATGACCTTGGGAGGTCAAATGTAGATGTGGACCCCCGACGTGCCTCTCCAAAAGCTGGAAACAGCAGAGCCCCGGCTGACCTCGCATGTCATTGTGAAAATCTATCCAGCTAATAATGGAGGAGAACATCGGCACATGTTCACGGTGCTTAGTCCTGATTTACTGGGAATATATATGCATATATACCGTATGTATAACCTCTATTGCACAAAGCTTAGCACTATTGTTAAATGAAGCTTGTTTCAGTGTTATGCTAAATTAACACGAATCCTTAAAGTCTGACTCCCAGTCATTAACTGGTACATTTACTGTACAAGTAATTTATGACAAACTGAATATTTGCTAGCATTTCATTAATAGAACATTTTCTTTTAGTTTTTTAAATGGGGAACCTCGGGGGGGAAAAACAACTCATTCAAAATCTGAGCTCATTTCACAGAGTCATCTCTTCCTTATTCCAGTGTTGCACAGCACTGTAATCTGATTACTGTGCTGCACAGCACTGTAATCTGATTACTGTCACACTGTTGTGTGTGCAAGGCAGCCATTTTGAATGGAGGTCAGACATCTGTTGTGCCGAGATTAAGGAGGATCAGAAGATCATAATTCCTTTCAATCTAGGTTCCATGACCCCTCTCTCCATGGAACCTTTAGGTCACCCACCCCCATGCAGTATGCTATCATCCCTCCCTCTCATTTCCTCCCTGGCTTTACCGAGGGCGAGTACTCAACAAGTAGGTCTCTACTGTCCCCCATCCTGAGTAGGGGTCAAGTAGCCTACTAAAGTAGGTCTCTACTGTCCCCCATCCTGAGTAGGGGTCAAGTAGCCTACTAAAGTAGGTCTCTACTGTCCCCCATCCTGAGTAGGGGTCAAGTAGCCTACTAAAGTAGGTCTCTACTGTCCCCCATCCTGAGTAGGGGTCAAGTAGCCTACTAAAGTAGGTCTCTACTGTCCCCCATCCTGAGTAGGGGTCAAGTAGCCTACTAAAGTAGGTCTCTACTGTCCCCCATCCTGAGTAGGGGTCAAGTAGCCTACTAAAGTAGGTCTCTACTGTCCCCCATCCTGAGTAGGGGTCAAGTAGCCTACTAAAGTAGGTCTCTACTGTCCCCCATCCTGAGTAGGGGTCAAGTAGCCTACTAAAAAGCCTCTGGGGTGAATGACTCTTTCACCCCTGCTGGTCAGGTAATGAAACGTACAGTGATATCTTCTAAACAAAGCTTGTATGGCGCCCTGGAAAAGAATCTGTGCAGAACTCCAGCCGGATCTCAACTCGACGATAATTCCAGTTATTCTCACCCTGGGGTTCCTCGCCATCACGATGATGGATTGTGTTCAGCTCTCTCTCTCTTGCCTGCGCTGCCGTGGACAGGAAGGACAGAGTGCAGGGTCAGCTATGACAGTGACCATGGAGCTGGTGGAGATCAGTGTCTTGCTCAAGGACACTTCAACAGGGGCTTAAACCTGGATCCCCCGGGTTGAAGGATGGTCTCCGTATTCACGATGCCATCCTAAACTTCACGCATCAGGGCTTATTGGTACAGTAGCTTTAGTCACAGTTAATTCGGCGCTAGTGTTTCTGCTAAGGCTCAGCTCTATTTGAATAGGGCTACTGGAGTTATTTGCAGTCATTGTTGAGGTTGTCAAGAGATTTTTGAAGCAACATTTGCATTAAAAATTGAACCACAAAAGAATGACTCATACCACCGTACTGGCTTTACTTCAACTGCTTGACTGTGTGGTGGGAAACTGCTGGAGGCTGCGATGTAGCTCCACATATAGTGAAGAGTAGTGTAAGGTGAGCCTGACAGAAAGCTGAACCACCGGCACTATCATTGAAAGTAAAGCCACGAATATAACACCAATTATAGATTATATTGTTCAAACCAGTGAGCCAGGGTTAAAAAGCTATAATTAACAGGATCTAGTTGTCCGGCTAAAAACATATTTCTGCACTGTCAAGCAATGGAGGTGGAAAATGCAATAAAAATGTAAATGAAAAATAATGTTTTTGCCTCATGCGTCAGCAGTTTGTTTCCAAGCGACATAATAAAGATAATAAAGAGGCAATTGTTAAAAACTTAAACCAGTATATTTTCACTGCAAAAACATACGTGCCTCATAGCTCCAAATATCAGACCGCTGAGTTCAGTTCCAAAAACCCTTTTCAAGAAGAAATACATCACACTGTTTGAGAGGGACTGTCATACATATGGCATGTACAAGTTGACAGGGTTGGAATTGTTTTCAATGTTACATCATACTTCAGTTTGTGAAAAAAACAATCTTAACTCATTGAGTGCCAGCCACTTTTGGAGAACGGATGCTCCCAGTGCCAGAGTTTTCAGAGCGTTTTCAGTGATTTCTCGAGGCCCACAGAATATTGTGTGATATTACTATGTAAACACCGAACACGCACAAGAACGAGCTGGCTCTATTGTATCATCAGCAAAAAAAAGTTTATTGATACCATTTTCCGTTCTTTAGTTATGAGCCGGAGAAGATAGGTTGTTTTCAGCGTTTTCAGGCTTTTCAAATTATTAGCTGAGATAATCCGCCTTTTGTGAAATGCAGCATTTCAAGCACATTCACTGAGTCTGAAGATAATATTTTCTGATGTAGTGACGTAGTTGTTGTGTGATGCCCTGCGTGCACCACCCCCCTCCCCCCCTCCCCCCGTAAACTCCTCCCCACACTGCACACAGCCTCACGCAACCATTATATTTTCGGAGTGCTGCGTTTGTGTGCTGCTGTCGGCTCTCAGCGCCACAGCAGGGAAGAGCCAACCCGGATTGCTGAATGGTTTGGCGTCAGGGGCTGCTTTCCTGGCTGCTAATCGGGTGGAGAAACTATACAGACAGACAGACAGACAGACAGACAGGGACAGAGGGGCTCAGTTGTGAGCGCGGATTGACTCCTGTTCGGAGCCAATGTCAGCTCCCGCGACAGAGCAAATGGCTCTGGGAGCATGCATCGGTTTGTCTTTGATCCACGGCTTTTAGGCTGTTTCTCGGACCTGTCTCTAATCTGGACTGCACCGAGCAAGCACTGTCGCCACCTAATGAGTCCGTAAAATAGGTTATACACCTTCAATAGCTACTATAGTTGTACAGGAGCTGCGGAAGGCTTTGATCGACGTCCCACCGTCAAAAAACGCATTGGACGTCGAAGGACGTCCGTGGCACTCTACGTCACTATTTAATTGGACGTCGAAGGACGTCCATGGCATTCAATGAGTTAAGAGAGAGGTGTGTCTTGTGGTCATGATGTAGCCCTAATGTTGAATTGGCAGCACGTACTGTACAGGAAAAGCTAATCCCCGTCTACACAAAGAGCCTAAAGTACAAGTGGACGATTTTGGTAAAGATATGCGGCTCTTTTCACATAAACTTTGTTTTCTTGCTACATTATCATAGCTATTTGATTTTTGTTATTATTATTATTATTATTATTATTATTATTATTATTATTATTATTATTATTATTATTATTATTATTATTATTATTATTTTTGTCAGGTGGGAATTTAGTGTTATATACTGTAGGTGACCCTAACCCATTTCACATAATTTGCTAATATTATTATTAGTATGTTAATGCAAGCCTTCTGGTAGAATTATTTTTTAACTACACACAAAAATCATCATAAATCCGGAATTGTTTCCACAGAGTAAAACACTGCATGTATTTCATCCACTCACACCACATTTATGGATCATTCTTCTGTACGTTCTTTTTCATCTTTTTGCTTTTATACTTGCATTCTTTCAAGCGGATGGCAGGGTTCCACTTTCGACCAGTTATATGGGTGTCACGATGGCCTAGACGTTGGTGAGGTCATCCTCAACCGGAGGGCGCTAGCCGAATCCCTGAGGAAGTGTCCTTGCGCAAGATATACTTAACCCGTACCTGCTCAGCGGCGCCACAGCTGATTGATCATGGACCCCAGAGGGTTGAAAGAGAACTTTCCCCTCTTATAACAAATATAAAAAAAAAGCCATCCAGTCCAGTTGAGAGAAATGTAAATATCCTTTAAAAGCAGGACACAACACTTTTGTCTTTTCTGTGCCTTTAATTCAGATTTAAAAGGGGAACCCCAGGTTTTTGGTGCACATAAACGACTGTGTGAACGGCCATACATACGGTCAAGTGGAAAAATACAAGGTGCTGACAACCTCTCAGGAGTAAAGGCCATGAGCGATTAAGACCTTGCCGGCAGAGCCAGACTCGGATCACTTTCACTCTCTCCCTCTGAGAAGACCATTATGGATCGCCTTCTATAAAGGTCAAGCCATCACAAGGATAAGGACAAACACTGAGCACCAAATCAGAGGCTGACGCAAAGTTCTTGCATCCCCAGGTCCCTGCATATTTCACCTCATGATGCATCGATTTGATCCGTGCATTGCAGCACATTGTGCAGTGTCGAACACCAGGGGGCGCTGCGTAGCGAGTGCTCTCCTCTCAACAGAATACTCCCGACACGGCTGTTGCTAATATGACTAATTAATGAAGGTGACATGGGACCTCGATGGCTTCCAGCAATGTTCTGGCTGATCTGGCAGGGGAGGACGGAGAGCCATTAAGTCACATCTGTGACAACCGCTATAGATCTGGCAACGCGGCAGTTGCCCTCCACAGATGTGTGCCATCGGTGGTGCTTGTGTGATACCATTACTAATGAGAATATTGTTGTTTACTTCCTTTCTTTTTGTTTATTTTGTCTATTTTACCCCACTCGTGCGCCCCAGCCGTGTAACATTTTGTGGGCGTTCCCACTTCCCACAGAGACCGACGGTATCTATGCAAAGGATGTGTAATTGGTTCATTTTAACACACATTTCAGTCAAATCACTTTTTCACTATGTCAATAGAGCAATGGCCTGTCTGTCTGTCTGTCTGTCTGTCTGTCTATCTATCTATCTATCTATCTATCTGTCTGTCTGTCTGTCTGTCTGTCTGTCTGTCTGTCTGTCTGTCTATCTGACTGTCTATCTATCTATCTATCTACAGTATCTATCTGAATGCCTTTAGTGCATCATTCATAGAGATGCTGTTTTCAATGGTGACTAGCTTGCAGGAAAACCAATCTGGAGTTCAACTACTACCATTGAAACAGAAAATACAGCAGTAAATAACAGCAATAAATTCTGCCTCAGAAAATACGAAACTTTAAGAGAGCAAGGCTTGTTGTTTTGTTTACCGCGCTGGTTGAATTTGCTAACTTCTCCGCTTGGGGCACAGGTAAAAAAAAAAGTGTTTACCCAACCATGAAAATACCAAGGCCACACAAATATAGAGTAGGGAAGTCAACTGGTTGCCCTGGGTCCAGAAGAATTTGGAACATTCATTTGTAGCATACAAATGTCAAACGGCTCAAGTGAGGGCACAGAGGAGAGAGGTCTGCACACTTCAAATAGAGAAGAAACCATTTCTTTAGAGCCTCCAGTGTGCCGACTTCTCTCCTCTGTGCCCTATACTGACCTGTTTTATGTGTGCCGACTTCTCTCCTCTGTGCCCTATACTGACCTGTTTTATGTGTGCCGACTTCTCTCCTCTGTGCCCTATACTGACCTGTTTTATGTGTGCCGACTTCTCTCCTCTGTGCCCTATACTGACCTGTTTTATGTGTGCCGACTTCTCTCCTCTGTGCCCTATACTGACCTCTTTTATGTGTGCCGACTTCTCTCCTCTGTGCCCTATACTGACCTCTTTTATGTGTGCCGACTTCTCTCCTCTGGGCCCTATACTGACCTGTTTTATGTGTGCCGACTTCTCTCCTCTGTGCCCTATACTGACCTGTTTTATGACTTCTCTCCTCTGTGCCCTATACTGACCTGTTTTATGTGTGCCGACTTCTCTCCTCTGTGCCCTATACTGACCTGTTTTATGTGTGCCGACTCCTCTCCTCTGTGCCCTATACTGACCTGTTTTATGTGTGCCGACTTCTCTCCTCTGTGCCCTATACTGACCTGTTTTATGTGTGCCGACTTCTCTCCTCTGTGCCCTATACTGACCTGTTTTATGTGTGCCGACTTCTCTCCTCTGTGCCCTATACTGACCTGTTTTATGTGTGCCGACTTCTCTCCTCTGTGCCCTATACTGACCTGTTTTATGACTTCTCTCCTCTGTGCCCTATACTGACCTGTTTTATGTGTGCCGACTTCTCTCCTCTGTGCCCTATACTGACCTGTTTTATGTGTGCCGACTTCTCTCCTCTGTGCCCTATACTGACCTGTTTTATGTGTGCCGACTTCTCTCCTCTGTGCCCTATACTGACCTGTTTTATGTGTGCCGACTTCTCTCCTCTGTGCCCTATACTGACCTCTTTTATGTGTGCCGACTTCTCTCCTCTGTGCCCTATACTGACCTGTTTTATGTGTGCCGACTTCTCTCCTCTGTGCCCTATACTGACCTGTTTTATGTGTGCCGACTTCTCTCCTCTGTGCCCTATACTGACCTCTTTTATGTGTGCCGACTTCTCTCCTCTGTGCCCTATACTGACCTGTTTTATGTGTGCCGACTTCTCTCCTCTGTGCCCTATACTGACCTGTTTTATGTGTGCCGACTTCTCTCCTCTGTGCCCTATACTGACCTCTTTTATGACTTCTCTCCTCTGTGCCCAATACTGACCTGTTTTATGACTTCTCTCCTCTGTGCCCTATACTGACCTGTTTTATGTGTGCCGACTTCTCTCCTCTGTGCCCTATACTGACCTCTTTTATGACTTCTCTCCTCTGTGCCCTATACTGACCTGTTTTATGACTTCTCTCCTCTGTGCCCTATACTGACCTCTTTTATGACTTCTCTCCTCTGTGCCCTATACTGACCTGTTTTATGACTTCTCTCCTCTGTGCCCTATACTGACCTCTTTTATGACTTCTCTCCTCTGTGCCCTATACTGACCTGTTTTATGACTTCTCTCCTCTGTGCCCTATACTGACCTCTTTTATGACTTCTCTCCTCTGTGCCCTATACTGACCTGTTTTATGACTTCTCTCCTCTGTGCCCTATACTGACCTCTTTTATGACTTCTCTCCTCTGTGCCCTATACTGACCTGTTTTATGACTTCTCTCCTCTGTGCCCTATACTGACCTGTTTTATGACTTCTCTCCTCTGTGCCCTATACTGACCTGTTTTATGACTTCTCTCCTCTGTGTCCTATACTGACCTGTTTTATGTGTGCCGACTTCTCTCCTCTGTGCCCTATACTGACCTGTTTTATGTGTGCCGACTTCTCTCCTCTGTGCCCTATACTGACCTCTTTTATGTGTGCCGACTTCTCTCCTCTGTGCCCTATACTGACCTGTTTTATGTGTGCCGACTTCTCTCCTCTGTGCCCTATACTGACCTCTTTTATGACTTCTCTCCTCTGTGCCCTATACTGACCTGTTTTATGACTTCTCTCCTCTGTGCCCTATACTGACCTGTTTTATGACTTCTCTCCTCTGTGTCCTATACTGACCTGTTTTATGTGTGCCGACTTCTCTCCTCTGTGCCCTATACTGACCTGTTTTATGTGTGCCGACTTCTCTCCTCTGTGCCCTATACTGACCTCTTTTATGTGTGCCGACTTCTCTCCTCTGTGCCCTATACTGACCTGTTTTATGTGTGCCGACTTCTCTCCTCTGTGCCCTATACTGACCTCTTTTATGACTTCTCTCCTCTGTGCCCTATACTGACCTCTTTTATGACTTCTCTCCTCTGTGCCCTATACTGACCTGTTTTATGACTTCTCTCCTCTGTGCCCTATACTGACCTGTTTTATGACTTCTCTCCTCTGTGCCCTATACTGACCTGTTTTATGACTTCTCTCCTCTGTGTCCTATACTGACCTGTTTTATGTGTGCCGACTTCTCTCCTCTGTGCCCTATACTGACCTGTTTTATGTGTGCCGACTTCTCTCCTCTGTGCCCTATACTGACCTCTTTTATGTGTGCCGACTTCTCTCCTCTGTGCCCTATACTGACCTGTTTTATGTGTGCCGACTTCTCTCCTCTGTGCCCTATACTGACCTCTTTTATGACTTCTCTCCTCTGTGCCCTATACTGACCTGTTTTATGACTTCTCTCCTCTGTGCCCTATACTGACCTGTTTTATGACTTCTCTCCTCTGTGCCCTATACTGACCTGTTTTATGACTTCTCTCCTCTGTGCCCTATACTGACCTGTTTTATGACTTCTCTCCTCTGTGCCCTATACTGACCTGTTTTATGACTTCTCTCCTCTGTGCCCTATACTGACCTCTTTTATGACTTCTCTCCTCTGTGCCCTATACTGACCTGTTTTATGACTTCTCTCCTCTGTGCCCTATACTGACCTGTTTTATGACTTCTCTCCTCTGTGCCCTATACTGACCTGTTTTATGACTTCTCTCCTCTGTGCCCTATACTGACCTGTTTTATGACTTCTCTCCTCTGTGCCCTATACTGACCTGTTTTATGTGCTTCTCTCCTCTGTGCCCTATACTGACCTGTTTTATGACTTCTCTCCTCTGTGCCCTATACTGACCTGTTTTATGACTTCTCTCCTCTGTGCCCTATACTGACCTGTTTTATGACTTCTCTCCTCTGTGCCCTATACTGACCTGTTTTATGACTTCTCTCCTCTGTGCCCTATACTGACCTGTTTTATGACTTCTCTCCTCTGTGCCCTATACTGACCTGTTTTATGACTTCTCTCCTCTGTGCCCTATACTGAGCTGTTTTATGACTTCTCTCCTCTGTGCCCTATACTGACCTGTTTTATGACTTCTCTCCTCTGTGCCCTATACTGACCTGTTTTATGACTTCTCTCCTCTGTGCCCTATACTGACCTCTTTTATGACTTCTCTCCTCTGTGCCCTATACTGACCTGTTTTATGACTTCTCTCCTCTGTGCCCTATACTGACCTGTTTTATGACTTCTCTCCTCTGTGCCCTATACTGACCTGTTTTATGACTTCTCTCCTCTGTGTCTTATACTGACCTGTTTTATGACTTCTCTCCTCTGTGCCCTATACTGACCTGTTTTATGACTTCTCTCCTCTGTGTCCTATACTGACCTGTTTTATGACTTCTCTCCTCTGTGTCCTATACTGACCTGTTTTATGACTTCTCTCCTCTGTGCCCTATACTGACCTGTTTTATGTTCTCCTCTGTGCCCTATACTGACCTGTTTTATGTGCGGATTGTTTCTTCTTCTGAAGTGATTACCAATCCCATCAAGTGTTTTTTTGTATCTACATTGAAGGAATATATTCACAGATTTTGGTTTGTTTTGGTTGGTTCATTGCTGGTTGTTCATTGTGATGATTTGAACATAATGGGTTTATCCGTATGGGAAATCCAGACGTGGACACAGCAGCCAGCCAGCAGGTCCATAGAATGCATTTAACACTGTTGAAACGTGACCGTGGGGCTGTAAAGAAAACCAACACATTTGTCCAGTCAAATAAATGACTGTTGCTCCTCTTTCGTCTGGATCAAAATCAATTCTTTTTGGATAGCGGACCAGCGAAACTCCTGTATGGTTACATCTCCCCATTAACAACCCAATCGCCAGAATACATTTTTGGCATTTTACATGTCTGAAAACCAGGATTATGTACAATATCGTAAATTTGAATATGCTATCCTATAGTGGCCTACTATAATGTTATAATCATGTTCTCCTGCGCAAACCAGGAAACGAATAAAAGAGCATATTATTTAATGAAACGTTTTGTACAACAGTTGTGCCTCCTGAATTTAAATATTAATTAGTTTGTATGTCATTTTGTGACAATATGCAATATGCTGACAAAATAGTATATCTAGGAGAATCTGTACAGTCATTCAATCTGTTTGAAAAAAAATAGCTTTATTATCCCAGTTTAGCAAAATGATAATGTAACGAGTGGTGTCCCATTTCCTAGGTAATTGATTTCAACCCCTACCCCTTTTGCTCCGTTTTTAAGGGCAAGGGACACTCGAAAACAAGGGGTAGAGGTAAAGATACGAAACTAGGCCCACGTTAAGTTTCTGTTTTATCTTTGTTTAATCTGCAATGGATTTTGGCTGGCAGCCAAATAGCCCAGACGCCAATTTAAGATGCGTATGTACTCTCAGAACAAGATATATTATCTAATACTCATTGCTGCTGATTGTAAAGACACAGTATACTATCTAATACTCATTGCTGCTGATTGTAAAGACATACAGTATACTATCTAATACTCATTGCTGCTGATTGTAAAGACATACAGTATACTATCTAATACGCATTGCTGCTGATTGTAAAGACATACAGTATACTATCTAATACTCATTGCTGCTGATTGTAAAGACACAGTATACTATCTAATACTCATTGCTGTTGATTGTAAAGACACAGTATACTATCTAATACTCATTGCTGCTGATTGTAAAGACACACAGTACACTATCTAATACTCATTGCTGCTGATTGTAAAGACATACAGTATACTATCTAATACTCATTGCTGCTGATTGTAAAGACATACAGTATACTATCTAATAATCATTGCTGCTGATTGTAAAGACACACAGTATACTATCTAATAATCATTGCTGCTGATTGTAAAGACACACAGTATACTATATAATACTCATTGCTGCTGATTGTAAAGACACACAGTATATTATCTAATACTCATTGCTGCTGATTGTAAAGACACAGTATACTATCTAATACTCATTGCTGCTGATTGTAAAGACATACAGTATACTATCTAATACTCATTGCTGCTGATTGTAAAGACACACAGTATACTATCTAATAATCATTGCTGCTGATTGTAAAGACATACGGTATACTATCTAATACTCATTGCTGCTGATTGTAAAGACACACAGTATATTATCTAATACTCATTGCTGCTGATTGTAAAGACACAGTATACTATCTAATACTCATTGCTGATTGTAAAGACATACAGTATACTATCTAATAATCATTGCTGCTGATTGTAAAGACATACAGTATACTATCTAATACTCATTGCTGCTGATTGTAAAGACATACAGTATACTATCTAATACTCATTGCTGCTGATTGTAAAGACATACAGTATACTATATAATACTCATTGCTGCTGATTGTAAAGACACAGTATACTATATAATACTCATTGCTGCTGATTGTAAAGACATACAGTATACTATATAATACTCATTGCTGCTGATTGTAAAGACACAGTATACTATCTAATACTGATTGCTGCTGATTGTAAAGACACAGTATACTATCTAATACTCATTGCTGCTGATTGTAAAGACATACAGTATACTATCTAATACTCATTGCTGCTGATTGTAAAGACATACGGTATACTATCTAATACTCATTGCTGCTGATTGTAAAGACACACAGTATACTATCTAATACTCATTGCTGCTGATTGTAAAGACACAGTATACTATCTAATACTCATTGCTGCTGATTGTAAAGACACAGTATACTATCTAATAATCATTGCTGCTGATTGTAAAGACATAAAGTATACTATCTAATACTCATTGCTGCTGATTGTAAAGACATACGGTATACTATCTAATACTCATTGCTGCTGATTGTAAAGACATACAGTATACTATCTAATACTGATTGCTGCTGATTGTAAAGACACAGTATACTATCTAATACTCATTGCTGCTGATTGCAGTTTCCTCTTGGTTTTATGAAGGGGGAACCATGTTTCATCTAAAACTTGCTTTAATATTGAGAAATCAGGGAGAAATGAATGACAGGCCATCATTGTTGTTATGCCGAAAGGTCAATATTCAAATACTAATTAGTCACGATCAAGACAGCTGGAGAACTATGGCTGCATCACAAAAATGTCATTGATCATATCCCACATGGCTGTGTTAATCAGATCAAAGGCATTAGCACTGTGCCTCAGAGAGACACGCCACCCACAAGCTGCAGAGCCACAGCAGCAATTCATCTTCCCATCCTGACTGCAGCACGAGCAGCAAATCCAGGTTTGGCAACGCTCAGAGATGATGTGTATACTGTCCCCGGAGCTGACGGAGGATAAATTACCACGTGCGCTCCCCCATTAAGATGGCCTGGATTACTTCAGGGTGGAAATGAGGCATAAGTGATATGATTAGCACGGCCACTCCCCGGCTGCAGAGTCAACTGAAGCGCAGCGTGCAGACATGATCACATGATCACTGTAATCAGACAGGAGGAAAGCCGCCATTACGGCCCCCAAACACCTCCAGAAAACCAGCCTTCAATACAATCCCAAATAGAAGTGACCCTGAGCCTGAGGCTGCTGTTATGGGGTGCTTGTGTGGTGGTGGTGAGAACAACCTAAATCGGATGTGCAGTTGTGCACTCTGTTGCCAACTGTTCCAAACTGAAAATGAATACATGGCTGCAATTGATATAAACCGGCAGAGCCGAGTGGCTACACAACTGATAGAAAATGTCAAGCTAGCATTGTAGCTAGCATTGTAGCATGTTGTAGGGGCAAAACATATCTTTTGTTGGAGGACTCCTAAACAGAATGAATGGAGGTTGAGGAGATTTGGGAGGCAGATATTCCCTCTTGGTGAGGCAGCTCAAATCATATGAATACATAGAATACAATCCCAGCCATTTAAATCCCTCGGGAATGGGCTGAAAATGTTCACAAAAACAAAACACACTGAAACAGTGGGGGGGGGGGAAACCTATTCAAAATACTAACCATGCAAAAATAGACAAAAGCATTATCATATAACTGTTGTTGTTTTTTATCCCAGTTACACAAAAATGAGCAACATTAGCGAGCAGCTTTAGTAACTCTTAGAAACAGTGCAGATCAAATAGCAGGCAGAATTGGGAAAAGTAAAGAAGTAAGCTACTACTACTACAACTACAGCCATTAGGATAAGAACACATGAAGCATGCCATGTGTTAAATTGCCTCACATTCAGATTGAAGCGAATCTAAGCCCGTCATTTAAGCGAATCCCCTCTCAATCCTTAACTGCTCTGTAATGATGAGGCCTGAATGGGCTCATAACCCCCGTAAGCACCTGCTGCAATAGCACCACTATTACCATTACCACAGCAGAACTGTAATGGCCGCCACTCAACATCATTACCAGATTGCCCCCCGATGCACCAGTGAATGCAGACAATGTGCAGACAACTTGCGCATAACAGTCCAAAGTCCACTCCCAATGTGCCCAAGGCTGTGGAAGCCAATGAGGGATTTAGAGTGGACAGAGATCATGATGGTCCCGCACTCATCCTGTGTATTTGTGTATATAAACCAAACAGCCATTTGCATGATGCGAGTGCCACGTACGTCTAGATTGCTCTTTGTCTACCCGTCTTGCTGGAGACTCATGACTCCCAGATGATTGGCCCTTACAGATCGGGCGGCATCACCTCGCTGAGGACTCATTTCACAGTTAACTCTGTCCCCACACAGGCCCAATTACAGGTGAGTCTAATCCTGGATTAGCCAATCAACAGGCCCAATTACAGGTGAGTCTAATCCTGGATTAGCCAATCTGCAACTAGTGTTTGTTTTCCAAAGCTCGGGGGAGAGACCGATGTGGATTTGGAGAGATTGGATTTAAAGCCACCGTCAGGGCTGCCCAATCTCACCACCGCTCTCATCGACATCATTCGTTATGCATTTACTGTGAGCAATTGGAATATTATTGACTTGCTGGACGGGGGCACAAACGGAGCAATAGGTGCAACGCATTTTTCCACTTCAGTGGCAATAGGTTTAGCAATGAGGACATGTAACTGATGCATCAAGCCAGCTTGATTTGACTTGTGACATCTGTCTGGTCCACTGCACTGATCTGTTTACTATCGCTGCACCAAATGTCATTTTATGACAGCAACAAAAGATGCTTAGTGGTATTAACTGTTTCCATCACATCTGGACACATCTGCTGTGTGCATCCATTGCACGACAATACACATCCCATCTGGACACACGTATGCTGTGCGCATCCATTCCACTATGTGCATGATAATGACAAAACATTCCCAAAGGATAGTAGGTGTCCAATAACGTTACCAGTCCCGACCACTGACCTAAATAATATGGACAAACCCATCCACTATTTTTTGGGCTCAGGTTTTGCAGAAAAGTGTCGTCTGTCGCCATCTTGGGGTGCTTGCGCAGCTCACGTGAGATGGGGGTTTCCCAGAGCCGCAGCTCCGCCTGCTATTGGTCCGTGATAGGCAAGCTGCACAGGCAGCTGTGACTGGACGGGCGACCTGTCAATCATCCCCTTTTATATCGTCTATCTTACTCCAAAAGGGTGAGTTCTATAAGAAAT
>NC_139626.1:3881051-3888551 GCF_964638095.1 Poromitra crassiceps | reverse complement strand
AGTGTCCATCTGCAAGTCAATTCTACAGTACATTGCTTTTTTTAAGCACTCGCACCGTTTCTTATCCCTTTTTTTTTGTAGTGCTGTCTGTCTGCAGCCTTCCTGGGCTCTCTCTCTTCATGCTGTCTCCTGGGCTCTCTCTCTCTTCATGCCCGTGCAGCACAAACAGCGGCCGGGGCCTTCATGTGTCACTGGAGGGTTTAGGGAGGAGAGTGATCGGCTGCAACGCTAATATATTACAAGCCTCTGTCTCCAGTGCGCCTGCACACACACACATATACAGACCGTTTTCATATCGCAGCGTGCTCTCTCACCATACTGTACGAGCACACAGACACACACACACACACACACACACACACACACAGACACAGACACACACACACACACACACACACACACACACACACACACACACACACAGACACACAGACACACAGACACACACACAGACACACAGACACACAGACACACACAGACACAGACACACAGACATACACACACACACACACACACAGACAGACAGACAGACAGACACACACACACACACACACACAGACACAGACACACAGACACAGACACACAGACACACACACACACACACACACACACACACACACAGACAGACACACACACACACGTGCAGCATAGATGCACGATCATTCCCCAAATTTAGAGTGATGCAAAATGGATGCTCAGGCATACAGAGTGCTGGGGAGTAAAGTAAGCATTTGTTCACACAGGACGCCTAACCGTTCACACAAGAAGCCTTCTCTTTTCCTCTCAGCGCGCCTTGACCCCGCCCACAACTCCCATTGACTTCATGCCTGGCAGCTTCAAGCTTCACGCGTCGCGCTTGGAAAATAGGCGGGAACCACTAATCGCTTTGGATAAAAGAGGTCCGTGGTTCGATTCCCGGCTCCTCCAGTCTGCGTGTCGAGGTGTCCTTGGGCAAGATACTGAACCCAAAATTGCTCCCGTTGCACCCTGCGTGGTAACCTGCCGCCATCGGTGTGTGAATGGGTGAATGTACCTACTGACTGTAAAGCACTTTGGATAAAAGCGCTATATAATATAAATGGAGGCCATTTACCAAATGCTCCGATACACAAGCGCGCACGCGCACACGCACGCACACACACACACACACACACAAAGCGGCGGGCCTTCCCTCATATTTGCCCAACCGTGTATGCTTTGGGGGGAGTCCAATGTTGGCAGCTCAGGCTGCTCTCAGTCTTGGACTAGAAATCAGCCTCCTGTATCGCTCCACATGCAATGCATTTTGTATCATCTTAAATTACCATCTTTGGCAGGTTGCAAGAAGGTATGAAAACAAACGCCACCGTCAAGCGAGTTCTTCCTCCTGCCACCTAACAGAACACCAATCTCCACACACATCCTCTGAGTGCACATACTCTCACACATACACACACACACACACGCACCCACACATGCACGCGCACACACGCGCACACGCACACGCACGCACGCACGCACGCACGCCACACACACACACACACACACACACACACACACACACACACACACACACACACACACACACACACACACAATGCAACAGTAGTGCCATGTGGCCGTTTCTGCACGGCTTCACTCAGGGATCTATGGTGGCCAGCGAGGGCCACAGGAGAGGGAATGGATGCTGTCAGGCACATCTCAAATTCTTTGATCCCATCCATATGTGTTTAAACATTCATGTGCAGCCATTAGCTGGTGGTAAGTTGGCTTTAAAAGGAAACCACAGTGGAGCCATTAAAGCCGGTGTGGAAGGGCAGGGAATCCTGTGCCGTGCTTGAATGAATCCTGTGCCGTGCTTTAAGAATGAATCCTGTGCCGTGCTTTAAGAATGAATCCTGTGCCGTGCTTTAAGAATGGCATTTCTGACATCTCATTTTTCACATCCGACACTCAAGCCTATCAAGGAAATAAAAGCAACACATTCTATATCATTGCCCTTCTTCACGTCTACTGATTTTGGTCTATCGTGGTACGAACTTGACGGTAAGTGTAATCCATACAGTGTGTAATATGTTTCCACTGCGACCAGCAGCTGGTCCATCTGTCAGCTAGTCCATCTGTCAGTCCCTTTTCCACTTTTGAGCTGGATTTCATCATCGATATCTCTTGATACCAAAGTCACACTGACATGAGTGATGGCTTGTCGGACTCGGGGGAGAGTTTCCTATTGATTGTCATTTATGCCCCTCCCCCTTTTCTGATTGGCTGTATTGATCCTGAAATCGCATTGAGATGTGTGATCATCTATGTGTGATGGCTTGTCAGACTCAAGAAAGTGTCCTATGGATGTTTAAAAAAAAAAAAAAATGTTTTGTTTTTTTGCGGGGGGTTCCTATCTATAAACCCCAGGGGAGCACAGGGAGAACATGCAAACTCCAAACAGAAAGGCCCTTTTTGACGAGCCCACCTGGGCAGTAGGCACCGAGGACGTGGGGATGGGGACACACCCTCAGCGCCCCAGGCGGGAATCGAACCCAGGACCTTCTTGCTGTGAGGCGACAGCGCTACCACTGCGCCTTATCCTATGGATTGGTGATGTCATGTAAGCCCCTCCCTCTCAACAACATGTGTGCATCGTCTAACTACTGTCTACTCCGCATGGTTAATGTGTATTTTTATTTATTTTTTTCCAATGCTCTGCCAGACCACCAGGCGGAAAAACAGTTATGAGTATTTTAATCTGTTATGTGTCTAAAAGTAAAACGTGGGAAAATTGGGTTTAAACATTCCACAACATAATATTTTCTACAGTGGCATTCCACCCAAACCATAAAAATAAATACTTCCCCTTTTGCTTTATGGAAATAATTTTTCACCATGGAGATGAAAGTAACCACATCACTCAAAATCTCAAAATACCTGCAAAACTCCTTTTCGACCTTCCTTGGCTCATTAGGCCTGCCAACAATGTGTAGCAGCTACATGTGAAGGCTTCTCCCAGGCCGCCACACATATTATGAGACTAGAAGCTTTTGGCTGTCAAGATGGGTGCCCTCTATGACTATCACCGTTTCTCAATGTCAAGGATCCTTCCTCTGCAGGACTCGTCCTTCCTAGTCACGTCCTGCCTCTGTAGGCAAGAGCCCTTCCTCACATTGGAAGAGCAAACATTTGGAACAAGCTAGCGAGTGTGTGTGATAGCGTCATGGTCCCAGGTTAAACAGGTGCTTTTAACACGTTCACTGCCAATGACGTGTTGATACGTCAAAAAAAAAAAAAAAAAAAAATTGACGGTGGGACGTTGATCTAACACTTTTACATCTCTTATATAAAAATTGAAGCCACCGAACGTGTACAACCCATTCCACCGACCCACTAAGTGGCGACAGTGCTCTCCAGACTAGAAAAAGCCGAGCCAAAACTGCAGGGGAACGCGCGATGAAACCATTCTCATACTGTAAAATGGATTGGCGAAAACGCTTTAGCTTTCGCGCTGATTGCTGGCGGTGGGGGATTGCAAATTTGCATAATAGATTATGGGTGCAACACACTTTGAAACACGCAGCATAAATAAGACCAGAATCGCAAAAGAAACCCCGTTTCTTGGGGTTTCTCAACCGAAACCCCAAGAAACGAGCGAGCCCATCCTCGCCCAGCGGCCGCCAGCAGACAGGAGCAGCAGCAGCAGCAGCAGCAGAAACGAGCTTGTGACACGCCCGCTGCAGCCAAGAAGAACACACACGGAGGGAGGAGTTTGAAGTAGAGGGGGGTTTCCTGCTGTTATGGAGGAAATTACTGTTCAAAACTATTGTTTAGATGTCTGACGTCTTACTGATGCCAAAAATGAATGGTTAAAGTGACTGTTCTATCGAATTTCACAAAAAGCTATTTATCTCAGCTTAAATTTTCAGACGCTGAAACCATGCTGTATTCAAGTGCTAATGCCTACATAACTACTAACTCTACAAACTAACTTTTTTAGACAGAGAAAGCACACATTCTATTAGTTCTTTTGAGATATTTTGTGTTCACAAAATCTTAGCAGAAAAGAATCCTCGGGTCTTGAAAGATGAGCCAGAATCCTCAAAAAAAACCTCTGGCAGAAGCTACCTACAGTAAAAAAAAATGGCTGGCAGTGAATGTGTTAATAACATCTATGGGCATTACAAATTAGCTTGGCTACAAAATGTTGATTCTGCCATGTGATACATGACATCAGACGTTTCTTGGTAAATATTGTATTTTCTGTCCCTATCCAAATAAATGATAAAACAAAAACAAAAAACAAAACAAAAATCCCGTCGTCAGATTCCAGATTTCACCAAAGTTTCTAGCTTATTAAGAAACAATTGAGCATTAAAACATTTGCTGGCACACTACAGCGATAACATATTCACGAATGACAGAAGATACTTCGATTTAAATGTGGAAATTTGCGCAGCCGGCGATGTTTGGCTGCTTGCCATTTTTAAAAGACCCAGCTGGCAGCAATCATTCATCTGTGCGCAGAGAATTGTGGGTACTTCACGTGCGCCGAGGAGACACAGGGGCATCCTCGAAGTGCCTCTCTCCTGAGGACGCAGTGCTTTGTAGGATTGGAACATTGGAGCAGAACTCCGATGACTTAACATCCTTGAAATTCAGCCAAATGAGGATCTTTCCTTGACATTGAGAAACGCCATACAGTATAAAGAAACACTCACCGCTATTTACATTGATATTACAGGCATACTATATAGTATGCTTTTATCTAGAGTGCAAGAATAGATCAAGCTAACAGTCCTATCCCCAACAGTACAAACACACACAAGTAGGCCTAAGGAGTACAAGGGTCAGGGCCACAGGGCCACCATACAGTGATCACAAGAATGTTGCTCGATAAGAATGACAGAATGATAAGAAGGAAGTACTACAAATAAATAAGATATGAATAAATGTGTTTTGTTTTTCTCTTGACCAGTAGGGATGATTCAGTGGGCGGTGATGATCAAGGTAACTATTCATTATCATAGCGGTCAATCACCGGTTGATCTAAGCTTCTTCTTTTTTAATTACTAAATTCCCATTCAAACTGTAATGAATGCAATGGCAGACTATTTCTTCATAGACACTATAATTAAGATATTTTCACATTTGGAAACAGAAATCCACTTCCTGAATTGTTGGAATTGATTAATTAAGCCTGGCCTTTTTTTTTATGGACTCTCAGATTGGTGTATTGAACCCTACCAGAGAAGGAGCCATACTTTAACCCTACTGAGGGTTATTTACACAGGCACGCACGCACGCACGCGCGCGCGCGCGCGCGCACACACACACACACACACACACACACACACACACACACACACACACACACACACACACACACACACACACACACACACACACACACACACACAGCACAGCACAATACTATTGAAGAATGCTTGTACTGCTTGAAGGTCAAATTCAATAATGAACACAGGGGAATAGTGACAATTACACACGCTTCCGCGCGCGCACACACACACGTGTGCACACACACACACAGACACACACAGACAGACAGACACACACACACACACACACACACACACACACACGTCCCTTGACTCCCTTCACTCCAGTGCAGTGATGATTGGGACTCTCTCCACTGGACTGCCTGCACTCCTGCCTCCTGCTCTGCCATTCCACTCTGCACAGTGAGAAATCACCTAGTCAGTCTAGGACTATTACAGAGTAATTGGCCTTTTAAAGAGGGACTCCACCATGTGAAACAGTGTAACTGAGAATGATACTCTCTTCGCTCTGTTCCCCATTTTCTCCTCCACTCCTTGCGCTGTGTTTCTATCTTCACCCCCCGCCCGCTCTCCCTCTCTTTCCTGCCCACCTGCTCTCTCTCTGTGTCTCCTTGCCTCTCCGCATCGTGTTGCATGAGTCTGCTCACTCTCACTGACCTCTGAGAGCTGAGCACTGTTAGCTGCCCGTGTTCAAGTTTCCACTTTCAGCACTGGACAGCTCCCTGCATTTTAGAGCACTTACACTATTGGACATGGAGGCCACGTTCATTTTCAAGAAGAGTGCGACGGTGCTTTCACACTAGCCTTCTTTAGTCCATTTGAATCAAAACCCCAGAGCTTTTTACCCCCTTGGTTCAGATGGTTTGGTCCTGGTGCGGACCAAATAACCGCCCTCTGGTCCACCTCGAAGAGCTGGTCTCAAGCTGCTTCCGAGTGAACTGTGGAGCAGTTAGTTTCTGGCGAGGACACCATTCGAACCAATCGAACATTTAATCGGAATTGTATTAGTTAAAAACGTCATATATACATCATCAAAAGTAATACGGAACCTACAACCAAGAAAACCAATGCGGTAAGTGCAAAAAGGACAACCCAGCAAAAGTCATGAAAATAACTAGACTTGCAATGAATAAGATGACAGCTGATGACATAATAATTATTAAGCACATATTGACTGCTATCCAAGACCTTTACTTTCAAAACATTTACCCTAACATAAACACAATATTACTGTCAACAAGAATTTCTTCTTAATTGGATAAAGGTTGTCTAAATATAAATATTGAAAGCCTCAGCGGCAAAGTTTGCTACTCAGAAAAAAAAGACTGCTGGTGACAAAACTAATTCTAGCACACATTTATTGCTGTTCAAGAACTTAGACGATGCTGTATGAATGTTTTTGTAAACTGTGAAATCTATATAGCCATAAACGATATACCTTTTAGCTGTCACCTTCCCTGTCACTTCAGCTGGTACTCTGCCCATTCTCTGTGTCGCTCTAGTTTGGAAAAGGATGCACCTTTTTTCCACCAAACCACCAATACAAGCTGCGTGTGGTGTTCAGACACCTCGGTCCCGTCATGGAGGCATGTCATTTTACCACACAGATATGGCTGAGAACAACTCCGCTTGTGTGACTGACATCTCATTAAATCGTGAAATCCCACAGCAACGGCGGTAAAATTATATATATATATATATATATAATATATATATATATACCGTGTATATATATATATATATATATATTCCACGCCATGCAGCAGCCGAGCTGCAGGGTGGGCGAGCTACATACATACACATTTTCTGCTCTATGCTATGAAGACAAACGCAACGAATGCTTGAGTATCGTGCAGTCTACATGTGTTTGCTTACATAGTCGAAGCCTCCAAACTCTAATTCTTAATTCCAATTGAAATGTCACCTTGCACTCAGGTTCCAGCAGCTGGTACAAGGAGCTTCATTACATTTTCATTATGCAATTATCTCAATTGTTTGGGCCTACTTTTAATTATAGAGAATACAGTATCACACCATGAGTTCTGTGTTGGCTTTACAGATTACTGTTTGTGTGCGAGTATATGTGTCTGCATGCATGTGTGTGTATTTCCAAGATAGAGGGGGAGGGAATCCAGGGAGTGAGCTATGAGAAAAGTGATAGAGAAGAGAGAGAGAGAGAGAGAGAGAGAGAGAGAGGGAGAGAGAGAGAGAGAGAGAGAGAAAGAGAGGGAGAGAG